>NW_024581127.1:19599479-20007678 GCF_017639235.1 Corvus kubaryi
TTTATTTTATTTTATTTTATTTTATTTTATTTTATTTTATTTTATTTCTGATAAGTTACAGAACATGCCCTGGTTTTAAAGAAATTAAAGAAATTCTAGTATGATGACGATAATAAAATTATAAGTATTTGAGATAATATTCACATAGGTATTTCCTGCTTCTGTTTGCCAAATGTAGCTTGGAGAAGGGGATGTGACAGCACCATAGAGCATAACTCCATGCCATAGTAATGTATCACTGCACCTTTGGTCTTCTAAGACTAATGAAACAGGCATATTTTACAGAAATCTTCATTTAGCCTGAATATACAAATCCGCGTATCTCCCTTTTTTAACCTGCCAGATTCACATGGATTGAGAGTGTGTTTGTAGGCAGGAAGCAAAATTTGTGTCTTACATGAAGAATAAAGAAAGTACAGCACTAAGCATGATTCTGTAACAAAATACATATGAGCAGACAGGAAAAAAGGCAGATGCATGAACATCTCATTAGGACACCATCCTTCTAACACCCTGGCTAAACACATTAGCCTGCATACCATTGTGCATAATTCTATTGACAGGCACATAGCTCCTGCATCATTATAATTTCAAATAATTCCACTGCAAAACAAAACAACTCACACTAGCAAAGTGTAGCAATAGAACCTGATACTGCAGTGGCTTTACCCCATTTAGTCTCAGTACAGAGGATGACACTCTCACATTCTCACATTCTGAGAGTGTAATGGGGCCAAGGTCTGGGTTTCTGTGAGATTTTGGCGCTACTGCTGATTGCAGTCAGGTCCAGATTCTGTCACTGGGCTTGCTAGAGGTGCACCCTGTGCTGTGGCAAGCAATCACATGAGACATTCACTGATTAGGACTGAGAGATTTCACAAAGGCGATACTGTCATTCTGAAAGGTGGAGGATATCAGATTTATTGCTTGTGCCTAACATACAGTTACAGGAAAAAGAAAAGCCTGAAATTTTCCCACTGACACATTCATCCTTTTTCATGTATGTCGGATTTATTTAATGTTAGTTGCTGCCAAATACCACAGCCTGATAGAAGTGAAGCTTTTGCTACTTGTCCCCAGGTCCACCCATTAGCAAGGCTGAGCATGTTCCCAGTAGGCACACATGCACACCGTGCATATACAGGTATACACAGAGCTGGCAGCACAGACCAACACAGAGAGAAAATGCAGCTCTCACATGATCACACACAGTGCCAATGGACTGATCCCTCTCACTCTGTGGCTGAGCAAGATGGAGGCCCATTATTGGGAAAATATCTATAAACATGTACAATGTGGATCCATCCAGCTCTAGACTCAGACACCCTGCCCAGTGTCAGTCCCTGGATCCCAGATTTCCCAGTGGCACTTGCACATAGATGCCATCAATGCTGCAACCGCACTTTGGTTGCTGGTAGAGACTTCTGCACACAGCAGCACAGGCACAGACACACGCATGTATCCCCTGAGCATCTGGGCTCAAAAACTGGCACTTCCCCAGCAGGAATGCCCTAGGCACCCCTGCCTCATGCACACATGCACAAATGGTCTCACAATCAGTCCCCAGACTGCACAAACTCTCTGGAAGCTGGCTGAAATCTCCTGACCCTCCAGGAGTCAGCCCACAGACCCTCTGGTCTCTCCAGGAGTGATCTTAGACTAAAGCTCTTAATCTACTCGCTGGCTAGCCTTGCTTGATATTTGCTGACCAGCACATGCAGACTCCAGTTTGCTGCACTCAGACCCCAAACACACATGCACACAGAAGAGAGAGAACCTCACTCAGGAGAAGATTTAGAAATGGAATTTAATGAGAAGACAGGACAGACCATGCTGCTCAGGCACAGGCCATGGCCAGACCAGCAAGCTGACCAGCAAGCTGTTTACAGACAACTGACACCTTTTATGTCCTTATTTTTCTGTTGTCTCAGTCTTTATCTGCCCCATTTGATTTTAATGCCTCCCTTTCCCCGCCTTTGATTCCTCCCATATTAACTCTTGAACAACCCCAGGTTGCTCTTCTCTTGCATCTAACAATGACCCCCATCCTGCAAGACCTATGGTGATTGTGCTCACCAAGATATCCCTGTGAGGAGAAGGGTTAGGGCAGGGGCTCATGTCTCTGGCTGGGGCACTGAGGCTCGCTCCCCCGCTGCCCTCTGTCTCTGCCTTGTTCTGTGTGCATGGGAGATGAGATTTATGTGCCTTAACAATATTCAATTTTTTTTTTTTCAAATCAGGCTAAGATACAGCATCTTTAAAAAAGATAAAATCTACACTCATTCAGATAAAAACTACACTCCAGAGCTGTCAGAGTAGGATTAATCTACATTTCTTCTATTTTTTTCATCCTCTCTTCTCTGGTTGGCAGGTATAGAAAGGACATGAAAGTCATGAGCAGAATTTCAAAGCATAAAGCACACCAAAATACAGGAAACTAAGGCACTCCAACCACTCAAAGAAAAGTTACATACACATTTTAATACTTAAGGAGGTAGGTGCCACTACTTGCTGTGATTCACATACTTCCAGTGGTGTGGGATCTGCTGCACGGCTGTTGGTTTCACTTCACTCACATTTCTTGTAAGGACTGGGTTCACATCACATAAAAAGTATTAGACACAGATGAAGGACACTTTCTCCAGCAAAGAACAGAGAGTCTTTGCCAGTAAGAGTAGCATTCCTGAAAGTTTTGTGACATCCAAAGCCATGATTACAGATTGACAAATCCTTTGAAGAAAGAACAAGAATATCAGGTGTCTATCTTCAACTAAGGCCAGGTTACAGTCTAGGAGAAAAATGACCAGTCCTGTTAGTCTGATAATGATAGGAAAACAAAGAATTATGGAAGGGAAAGGTCAACTTTTGCATGAAGCATTAAACTGAAGGTCTGTGTCACTCTGCACTCAGTCTGCACTCAGACCTTGGAGAAGGTTAACCCAGACTTTTTTTATGTTCAGGTTTCACAGTTCAGTGTTGAATATTTGGGATCAAAGAACACACCACCAAATTGAGCTAATCAAAGAAAAATACATTTAGAATTTTTTAAATTCAGAAGAGAAAGAGCTAACCTACGTGTGAATATCCATAACTATTGCCATTTTTCTTAGAAACTGGTGTGGATGAGATCACATGTTCCCAATTATAAAATAAATTGGTTCCCTATTTTAGTAATTAAAATCAATCTAATAACTAACAATGAGCAGTGATAGTCTGCTGGCATGCATTCTAAGAGGTGATTAGATGTATCTATTTTGATGATGGTGTCATTACATTTAATTTGAAAAGTAGTTTAAGCTGTGAAAATATATGCCATAATTACCTTGAAAAATTACAATGTTTCTCTAAGACCAGATGCACCAAGATCTTCACTGCAAAGGTGACTACTTAAATCAGTGAATGTTTTCAAATTTTTAATAGCTCAGGCAAAATTGCTTGAACATTTAACATTTATCCATAGCATCTTAAAGATAGCAGTATGAATTATACTGATTATAAGATACAGACCTTTAAGTTTACAGAAGCGTAACATGAGAAATTCATGCCTTGAAGGACATTATGCAGATAGGAATTGATGGATGGGACTGTACATAGAGTTTTTTGATGGCTGAGCCCGGGGGCATGCTATGTCACTCATGTGTGCACAGTACTAAGTTGCTGCCAGAGCTTTTATTTCTGCTGACTGCTTTCCTTTTCCTCTGTTGCAAATGACATGTTCCAGGCTGCCTTTCACTCCAGGTACCGCATGAAGAAACAGGAGGCAGAGGGCCAGCAATCCTTAGTTTGTGGCTTGACAAGTCAGCAAATTGTGAGAAAAGATACAGACATTTAATTACATCTTCCATTCTGTAAATCCCCCCAAATTTACAAGTGTACACTTTGTTTACATGTTTGCTGTTAAAATCAACTTGATGCTCAGTGTTGAGAAACTAGTGAAGGCTTGTTGCTCTCATGCCTACACTTACAATTTGGCACAATTGTGTCTTTCAGAAAACTACATCTATTGTGTTTGGCTGAGCATACTGACACTTCAGAGAACCTTCTATGAATGCCAAGCTCCTACTTAAATCTGCTTGTGCTCTTCTCTTTCAATTTATTTAGGTACCTGAAAACCCCTGCAGAAATGACTGAATACTTGTCTCATTGTAAAATTGTAGTCCTTTTGGGGGACAAAAAGCTGCTCAAACCAGCTAATGCTTACATCAATGTGACCATATTAATTATAGGAGACTCATTTAGTATTGAAGGTGTTATTGTTCACACTTCAAAAATATTCTTATACATACATATGCTTTTAAAAATTTTGCATTATAATTATGTATTACTATTGGATTTGTGGTTGATTTTGTACATCTTATATGTTAAAACTAAGCTTTGGGAATTGGTGAAAAATGTCTTTTGATAACACCAAAGATGGATAGGGCTGAATTATTCGTTTCTGAACTAATCTGATCTCCCTTGATTAGGACAAATCAGAGCCTTGCATGTACAAGGCATGTAGGACTGGGGTTAAGTAGCGCTTAGCAGCAAATTAAGGCCAAAAACTGTGGTCAGTTACAGTGCTTTTTGGTCATTGACTGAGTGTCTTTACCAGTGGTTTTCCTATATGATTTTGTGCATGTAGCTAGGATAATGGGTAAAAGCAATTTTTCTGTGTGCCATGTAGCATTTGTTCTAATGTGACTCATCAGTCTACCGTGCAGAGCAATGATACCTCAACCAGGTTGATATTTTTAAAGCTAATGAGCCACTGATTGCTATCTGAGTGACTGAAGCTAACAAGACATGCTCTCTTCCAGTGATTTATAGTGATGAATTAATTAATATGATCCTAAATTCCATTCTCCAGTAAAATACGTGCCTTTCCTGCCAGTTTCATAACACTGAGTAAATACTGAATATGTAGATGAATATGAATGAAGCTTTGTTAATGATATGTCAATGTTCAAATGACACCCTGTGATGTGTCCATACATATACTTTAAATATAAAGGTGAATAAAAATATTAGAAGGGGAAAACTGATAACAGAATTCTGTGTGGATGAAATGAGGAAGGACTAGAGAAATACTGTATTTCTCTCAAGGTATCTCTAAAGAAATAGTGTATGTCTTCCAACAATAGTGAATGGAGACCATTTCTAGCTTCCTCTTCCCTTCAGAAATGCTGTTTTAGAAGTTGCAGCTTTTGAACCACTAGAACTTTAAGCACTGGTGTTACGCTTTTCTCATAACGGGACAAATGACATCGTATCCTTTTATGCTGATCTGTACAAGACAGCTCTGAAGACTGTCACCATGATGACGCAGGATTTGAGTGCATCCCAGCACTAATGCCTGGGCATCACCCATTGCATGCTGCTTTCCCGAGCATACACCCTATGACCTGGAAACGATAAGGCTCTACCATCAGTGTGGTCATATTCAGAAGGTGAAAAAGGAAGAAGTTTCTTGATTTTAAAAATGTAGATTCAGGATGTTACCTCCTTTTTGCTTTCTTTTTTCTCCCTTCCCTTCCCTTCCCTTCCCTTTCTTACAGATAATTTGGTCCCAAATTAGTGTTCTATCATCCCCAGCTTTACAAATTGCTGAATGAAATATCACAGTGTGAAACCAAGTATTTGCAGATGGAGAACAAGTCAAAAATACTCAAGACACTAATAATATAGATGCCTAACACTGGGAATACTTTAAAAAAATATTTTCAAGAGGGAGGGATACTGTAATATTTATCTTTTGTGATAATTTCTGCTTATTTTTTTTCAGAAAAAGAACACCTTTCTAAACAGGTCACAGATGAAAGAGGTAAGATAAGTCACAGATAAGGTTTTATATTTCCAGTATAGTTCTGAAAGATTTGGGTTTTTCTAAGCTGATGTTGATATTGTATTACTAATTTGATAAAGTCATTCTTCTTGCATGTCACTCAGGAATGCCAAAATAACACAGACAACAGTGAACAACATTCATTAGTTTTTTGGGGGGTTTTGTATTAGTTATACAACTTTTTGCAATATTTTCAATTCCTCTGCTTTAATATTATTTTATTGCAATTTAATACTGCCATCTTTAATCTAGCTGTAATACTGGAAAATATATTACTGTGAGTTACTCAGTATTAAGCATCTGATTAAGGTGTTTGCATCCTTGTCTCCTCTGATTCTAAGATTAACTGGAACATTATAGATGATTGATTGTGGTATTTTTCAAAGAGAACTTGACAGCCTCTGGATGAAATTGGGTGTTCTTTATTGAAGCCACTCTGAGGACAAAAAGACCCAGGAACCAACATAAGGAATTGCTTCATCAAAATTCTCTCATAATTTTGAGTTCTTAGGTTAAGAGTATTTTCTTGTTTTAGCTATTGTGTGTTCTGATTCTGGAAAATTAGATACGAATCTAACCTTGCAATAAAGAACAATCTGGTTGCTGTGGTTTTAGAAAGCAGTTTTTAAACAGATGTGTTTTGAACAAATACAAAAATAATGACAGATTTAACAGTTCCATTTAAAACCTGAGGTCCATATATCAAATCTCCTGTTCCTAGGAGTACAATTTTTGAATGTTTGAATTTTTGAAGAACTTTAAGCCTTTTCTTTCAATTCTTCCATTAAAATACTTGTTAGAAGAAACTGAATTTGTGTAGAAAGATACATTAGCCACACACATTTCTATATTTAAGAAATAAGTATCTCAGAACTAAACTTTAAAGCAAGTAAGTGGTCATGTATACATGAACATCCACACATTCCCTTGTTCCAGAAAATACAAAATCAATCTGAGCCATTGTTGCTCTACATTGGGAATAGAGAGTGAAACAAAAGTCTGTTGGCACATGTTGCATTCAATAAGGTGAGAAGCAAAAAGTCAGTTTGTAGATGTGTCTCTTGACCTTGAACACTATTGTAGCTGAAAGAATGCCTCAATCAGTGCAGTGTCTTCTTGAAAATCAGCTATTTTAACATTATTGTAACAGAGGCCTGCTTTCACTCCATCTTTTCAATGAGGAAAGAAAAAAATCAAGTACTTTGGATATAGACACAGCCACAAAGTGGCAAGTAGCTAGTTGTTCCTTAATGTGTATTAATTAAATAGTAATCTTATTATTTAGTTCACTGAAAAGCCAGTAAACATACACTAGTAAACCTTCTGTAATATACTTTAGCTTAATTCCTTCCCTTCTCTCTCTTTTAAGCTCAGTCATTAGGATATTTCCTTTTTCATGTAAAACACTGCACTTCAAATAGGATTACAATAATTAAATTAAAATGCAAAATCCAAAGAATAAATAAGACTGCCAGTAAGCAGGCAATAACTTCTTTTCTTTTTAATTCTTCCCCCCTCCTTGTACCCCTTTAATGTTTTTCATTTTCTCCCTAATAAGTTCTCCTCTGAATTGTTTCCAAGATCTTTGGCATTTTGTTTGCGTGATGAAAATTAGCAAAACAATCCTTATTGCTTTTTACCAAACGCCTGATCATTAATGCATCTAATTAAGTTAAGCTTAATATTTTACTGTGCAAATTTATCCCCTGAAGCTTTTTCAGTTCCTCAACCTCAGCTTGAAATTAATTTGAACTTGAAACAATAGAGGACGTCTCACAAAGGTCAGATGTATGAATGCAATACATAAATAATACATATCAGCATTCCCTGGTGTACTGAGTCTGGCTGGGATGGAGTTAACTTTCCTACACAGTGCCGTGCTTTGCATTTGTGGCTAAACCAGAGCTGATAACACACCAGTGTTTTGGCTATTGCTGAGCTGGGCTCTCAACACCAAGGCTTTCCCTGCAACCCCTACCCTGATGGCCAGTAGGCTGGATGTGTGGAGGTGACACAGCTGGGACAGCTGACCCAAACTGACCTAAGGGATACCCCAAATCATTTGATGTCTCACTCGGCAATAAAAGTTGAAGGAAATGAGGAGGAGCAGGAGCAGTTGAGGTAATGGCATTTGTTATCCAAAGCAACCCATATGCATACTCAGAACCTGCTTCCTAGGACATGTCTGGACATCTGTCCATCAATAGGGCTGAGTGAACAAATTCCTCTTTTAGCTTTGCTTTTGCACACAACTTTTACTTTACATAGTAAAGCACCTTAATCTCAAGCCATGAGTTTTTTCACGATATTTTCTCCCCTGTTCTGAGGGCAAATGGGAGAGCAGTTGGTGCTAGGCAGCCAAGGTCAACCTGTGAACCTTGGAAAGAAGGAGTTGCCTGAGAAGATAACCCCTGAAATTAAAAAAGTCAGGCAAATATATGAACTCAATGGATTTATTCTGAAATCATCCCATGAGTTCTATGCAAAGTCTGCCCCATGGATATCACTAACCTTTTGCACTGATCTTGGTCTGGATAGAATATGAGATTTCAAATAAAAGAAATATAAAGCAAAACTAGCAAGTTGCAAGCTTCTTGTCTTAAGGAGTAAAACCTAATCTTTGCACAAATTAGAAAAAAGAAATTTCACCAGAGATTTCAATAGATGGATCTGCTCAGAATTAGTTATTAAAAGAAATCAAAATTAGATGGATTTTGATCATGTCATGGCTAAGCAAAATAAAGAAATTCAGTTGCATCAAAATTTCATGGGATTTATACTGAACATATAAGGAGATACAAAGAGCATAGAATGAGTTTAGTTTTGTGATCTTTGCAAGCATCAAGTTAATTTTAAATGCAACAATCTGTGATAACCAGATAGGGTTGCAAAAAGACTTGTTATAGATGTCTATTCCTTAAATTGAAGTACCACACCAGGTTTTAGTTCAGATTTTCAATTTCAATGAGACAAACTGTATTTACTTTTTAAGAGATAAATCTATATAAACATAATATTTTTTGTGCAACTTAGTTAAATCAAGAATGTTAGTAGTAGTGCAAAAAGCTATTTTTTTTTCAAAAGGAGGAATAGTTGAAATCAGTGTCTTTTTTAAATTGCAGCTCCTGAATCTCTAAAAGATCTGCACATTTTGAAAGTGTAATCAGAGTACAGTGAGGGGCTTGCTCTTCTTTTGTCCCCCTTTTCTATTATAATATGGGAAGCAGTGTTAGGCAGAAGGTGTTCTTGACCATCTGCAGTGTTGAATGAGTTCATTAGTGTCTTAGGTACAAGGAAGCAGTATGTCAGTTATGAGACACAGCAGTTTTTGCATAAAACTGCTAAAGTACTGTCAGTCCTGTTTCTTCAAAAAAAACCCAAAATACAACAAAGCAAAAAATACTGAAAGACAGGTTGCTAGTTTTTTTTAAAATGATCAGCAACTCTATAAACAGATTACTATAAACCAGAAAGATAATCTAATTATCTTCCATTAAAAATAGTCTTTTAACATGTTATATTGTCATGAACAAAATGCAAGCCCTATTGAGAATCTGAATTAAACAATCTTCCAAAAATTTAATTATTTTTAGTTTAAATACTGGGCACAATTTACGTGGGAGAAAGGGTTGTTTGTTTTTCAGTAGACTGATTGATAATACGTGGTAGTCCAAAAGGCAGATAAAGGTACTGGGGAGGGTGACTGAAATGCTTTCAATTCTTAGCTACCAAGGTTTCACAAGCAAGGAAAAGAAATTATTTCAGCAGCCTTTTTGTCACTTTGTTCCTTCTCATGCTTTGGGACAGTGAAGGTAGAGAGGATGGATGAGTTTTCCTGATCTGTGCCTGATGTATTCAGCTCTCCTAAAAATCTGAAGACACCAGCCTCTTTCCAGCATAAATTACCAGGTAAATATTTCCTTATATTTAGGAAAATGAAACTGAAAAGTACTTCTAGCCCGTTCCTGTGTTTGTGCAGGAATTACCACAGATAGACTGAGAAACTACCAACTGATAACTTCCTAGAACATTTTGTCCTGCTGCTTTTGGGCTAGAAGTGTTTCAATATTTTCCACATGCGGCTAAGTACCTTCCTGAAGCAAATATGAATTAACATGTTGAATTTAGATCTTTTATGACTCCGTAGTACAATCAAACACTGTTTCCATTATGCATCACCCATTAGCCCATGGAGTTAAAACTCACCGTGTTTTCACAAGGTTTGAGACAAAACAGAAAAATCCTCCATAAAAATCGAAGGGGCTAGGAATATGAAAACCACTAGTCTGATCTCTAAGCAGGCTTAAACTTGTGTTTCAGTCTCTGTCATCCCATTAGTGTTTTTGAAATCCCCGCAAAACTGATCTGGCTGACTTTGTTTTTTCTACACTCAGTGAATCAACAGCTATGTCATTTTATGTCATCATTTAATCCTCCCCACACTGCTTTCTAAAGGACTGAACCTGAAACTTTGCATTCTGACACCCCCATAACTAATCTCTGTTCTGTTCTCCACCTCTAAACACTAAGCAACTGCAATTTTAATTTCAAGCTCTGGCTGAATTTTAATTTTCAAAAATCTTAAAAAACACATTCTCTTGAAAGAGTAACATATTTCTGTATTATTTATTTACGTTGAAATAAGTTGTTTTGTTTTGTTTTGTTTTTTTGAGGTGTTTCCTAATTTGGCACAGCAGGAAGATGGTGAGCTATGCCAAAAAATTCAATTTTCAAACAATTCTATGATTCATTATTTTTCTTCCAGTTTTCTTTTGCACAGTGTCCTCCCCTGGGTACAGAATAAATAAACAATATTATTGCAGGGATGACCTATATCAGCTATCATGGGACCACAAGACGTATATATATATATATATAGTATATTTACAAGTTTTATATTTTAATTTATGGATGGTAAAAGTTACATGAGTCTATGACCCACTAAGTCAGCAGAACTGGGAATGGTACTCTTGAGTTTTGGAAAAATCAGTGGATCTTAAATATGTGAGAAAGTGTTTTGTAATAAATGACATTGCACTGGCTCTCACTTATACTATATTCCTTTACTATGTAATGTGATAATAAAAGTTCTCCAATGAGATTTACAAACTCAGAAAAATAAAATTTATTAAAATAATAATGTGGTTTAGTATTGCAAGCACTTGAAAAAATAGAGAAACTTATTAACAGAATAGTGTTTTTTATTAAACTGATTTCAAGAGAGATAATAACAAATAAAATAAAGAAACATGAAGGAGAGTAAAGGAAGCAGTAATGGAAGCCCTTTTGTAAAGGGCTAAAAGGTGATCTGATCTAAATCGTAAGAATTTAATAGGGATATTTTCTTAAAATGATCTCATGCACACCCCAGTTAAGATTTACTCTTGCAAATTGAATAAATGTACTTCCCTATGCCTTGAAAAAGTATGGTAGTTTGACTAAATATCATATTCATCTTTAAAAAGGAAGCTAGTGTTTAAAATAAAGGAATGATCTTTTTTTTTTTGCAAATTAAATATTTATAATCTTTTTTCATGTAGCATACTAATTCATTCTGTAATTTATGTCACTGAAAATAATAGTGTTATTTTACTTGTTTTTAACTGCTTAGAACAAACACAAAGTTAACAGCATAAAAAGTTGCAGGCAAGTAGTAGTATTTTTATCCTATGTATTGACTGCCAGAGGGAAGATAATATCCCCTGCAAATGAATACATTGTGATCCAATATCCAGAATCTGGATTTTATTAACTAAACCACAGCTCTTTATTATATAAGAATATATACTTTGCTCTTGTTTGTTTGCTTTTTTTAGTCTTGGTCCTTTCCAAAAAAGAAAAGGACCAACTAACTAATTAGTTGCCATCTTGAGACTCTGGTTGGCTGAACAGTAATATTTTTATAATGAAGTGGTCCACCTGAAAAATAAATTAAATAAGCTCAAAAGGTCAACCTCTACTAAAGCAATGCTATGTTAAGTATAACATATTATTATACTTAAGTCCTTACAGAAACTGAGGCAGAGTTTCTATAAATAAGGGAGTAAAATTTCATCTTTGAGAAGTGGAAAAAGCATGCAGTAGTGAGTGTGTCTTTTTTAGATATTTCTATTTTCTATAACAGTTCTCAGGAAACATACCACATTTTGAGGGTACAGAGATCAGGTGGCAAAATGACCTGTTAGAATTTACACAATCTTTGTTTACAGAACACATAATTCTCAGTTCAAATGCCATCAATATCCTATTAACTTATGTCCTGAAGGAAAATGAACCGAAATGCAGATTCAAATAACAATCATTAATCTGCCACATATTCTGTCACTAGAAAAAAATTGCTATTGCTACTTTTTGTCTACCCTTGTGTAATAATCTGAAAAAAAAAGTATGATGCTTCTATGAGTTTTTGGGTTTTCTTATTTCTGGTTTTGAATACCTCATTTTTATGCATATGTCAAACTGATAAAATGTGAACTTTCAATTTAATAAGCAAAGAAAGTGCATCAAAGTGCAATTGATCTTCTTAAGCAAATCTTTAATGCCTTTCCTCTCTAGCTGTTTTATATTTCCAGCAGGAAGGGAAAAGAGAAATACAAGATGAATGAACAGGTTAAACCATAAATGACAAATTGGATTCTGCCAAAACAAATCATGGACTGTTCTATAGAAAACCACCACATCTTTCCAGAATACCTACCCAAAATTGAACACATTAGGCAGCTTCATGTTATAATGGAAGCAGTATTTTTTTCACATTCTAGAATTGCAGCTTTTTCTACTGAATACTTCTGTAAATTTTAAAATGGAGACTGGGACTGAAACTGGAAGTTCAGCACATAGTTAAAAATCAATACAGCTTTACAATCATGAATACCTAGGCAGTGTCCCTGGAGAGTTGCCAGCCTCATGAAAGCACTTGGGACAAAATTTTCAAACTGACAAAAGTGCTAATATGTGCAGGGAGTGGTTGTCATACAAATGCCATGAAAATTAAAGACACTTACAAACCATTTTTACCAGAAGAAATGTATCAAAAAGATCAAACTACACCTACCTTATTGCAGGTGCCTGAGGAGCAGGAAACTGTATGAGGAACAGCACTTGTGTGCGAGGTGACTTGGCTTGTTCATCTAGAGAAGAGGATACTGAGGGGACACCGAATCGTGGTCTAAAGATTCCAGGGGAACTGGCAGGGCAGACATCAATCTCTTCTCTCTGGTGAACAGACTTAGGACACAAGGGAATGGCATGGAACTGTGTCAGGGGAAATTTAGGTTAGATATTAGGAAAAAGTTCTTTACCTGGACGGTGGTCGGGCATTGTAACAGGCTCCCCAGGGAAGTGGTCACAGCACCAAGCCTGACATGTTCGCGCAGCATTTGGACAACGCTCTCAGGCACATGGGGTGGTTCTTAGGGTTGTTCAGTGCAGGCCCAGCAGCTGGACTTTGATGATCCCTCGGAGTTCCTACCAAATCAGGACATTCTTTGATTCTACAAAATAATTATGGGGCAAATACATGAAGCAGGTATGATAACTGTATCTTGGGGGCATTTTATGGAAATTAAAAGATGCTGCCAAATGAAGTATATTTAGGAAGGGACAAAATCATATACACATTCTTTTGATACCTTGAACAATTTTCTTTTCCGCAAGGAAAAGAATGCAGGATTAGCTGACATGGTAAAATTGGTGAGTATTAAACAAAGTAGACCACTCATGTAATTCTGAAAGTCTCAATGCCACAGATCACTAGTTGCTGGAAAGGTATTTCAGGGAAGTGAGCAATCAGCACACATTTGCCTTATTCTTGTCCTTTCTCAAGTACTTTCTGCTGTCCTGTTGAAGACAGGCTTTGGGACAGACAGACCACTGATCTGATATGACAATTCTAATCTTCTTGAACTTTGATATTCTTCAAACTTTTACAGGCTTCAAGCAGCATTTTCTACTTCCATAGAGTCAAAAATATTCTCCACTGAAGTGATTCTTCTAGACCAAAACAAAAAAATGAGCACACACTTGTACTGCTGTGACATCTCTCTACTCTTTTTGAGGTGACTGGAGCCGTTAGCTAATATTCCACGCTGCATTCTTTCTTTCCTTTGATATTATTAATTCACTTGCTGCTTTCCCAATTATCAAAATATACACTAGCATTTGAAATCCTGACCCAGCATTTCCTAGGCTGAGAAGAATATTTCAGGCTCTCAGAAATACCATTATCTCAGAGTTTATCTGTCTCAACATTCATTACAATTCTTGAGCCTTCCTAGCCAGCAGAGATGAAATTCAGATTGCTTCACAGTATAGTCGTCTACTACCTGCAATGGCTGGAAATTGCACTGTGAAAATAGCTGTGTCTCACTGATCAGCATCCAAAGCAGAACAAAAAGATTTGAGCATACATATATGAGTGGCCTAAATATCACCTTTCTATTTTACTGTTACATTGACCCTCTGCACTTGTTACTTTTATAGCAGTTAAGGATTTTTCTCATCTTTGCTATTCCAAGCAATTGAAACATAGATTTAGGCTGCTGTAGCTCTACAAAAAGGAAACATCTGTGCAAAGAAATAGTACCAGGATTGAGAGAATTTCACCTTTGGATGTGAAATTCTGTTCTCCAAGGGAAATGGCTTTGACCCCAGGATTTGGCCAACATATTATATCTAGGTTTTTGTCATCGTATTTTAACTAATCTGGGCACCTGGCAATCTGTTGGCAGGCTCTATTTGACTCTTTCAGTTAATGTTTCTGTCCAAGTTATTGCTTGTCATGAATGCACATGTTTTTCTCTCTCCAAAGAGTTTTAATGGTTTGAAGTAATTGCCTACTCACCAAGGTCATCTAAGCAAGAATACATCAGTAGTGCTGCAAACAGATGTACATAGCTCAGGAGTTTATATATTTAAAATGTCTAAGCATATCTCAGTGTCATTTTTATACGACTGTAACAGAATATTCCATTTATGTTAAATAAGCATATTCACAAATATATTAAAGACTGTATTCTTTCAGTGGTGATCACGTATCATACACTGCATTTTTGTGGTCGAACATCGCATAGGGCACAAAGTACTCTAAGAGGTTATTTGTTGCAAAATTTATGTTGTTTTGTGATAGCAAAATACTCAGAACAGGAGACAGCAGTAGAGATAGATAGGCTTTTGTGTACATCATTATAGTACTACAGCACTGAATGTGTTTAGGTTCACTATTTCTTTTTTGCTTATGTTCATGGTATTGCATTTATCTATGTTTGAAAGTTTATTAAAGTCTTCATAAAAAAGATGATTTTCTGTCTCTTTTTGTTATTATAAAGTATCCAGATGTACTGTCTGGAAAAATCCAAGACAGATTGCCTGGAATCTAATTTGTTAGATATAGAGCGATAGTATGTGGTTTCAGTTCTTGGATATTGGTGGGAACATGCTGCAGTGTTGCTGTAAACCTGGGCCTTTCGTAAAATAAACACAGTTTCATGATTTTTCATGCTTCCAGAATAAGCAATTTACTGACTATTATAAGTCAGAAATGTGTGTTATATGTTATTTCTTTGTTCTGCTACCCATAAAATCAACTTTCTCCCACTCCAGGTTTGCATTTCTTTAAATGACCATGTCATGGGTTAAGTTGAGCTGGAAATTAAACTCCATGGAGCTACTTGATTAACACCCCTCTCTCCCTGCCACCGTGGCAGAATGGAAAGAAGAATCAGGTAAAACTTTTAGACTGAGATTAGAACCATTTAATAATCAAAACTAAAGTAAAAATACGTAATAATGTCAAATTAAAATGATAATAAAAAGGGAAAACCAAGTGATGCACAATACAATTGCTGACCACCCACTGAACAATGTCAGACCCCCTTCCCTAACTCAGATTGGCACCTCTCTCTGGTAACTCCCCCCAGTATGTATTCTGGTGTTCTGTGGTGTGGAAAAGCCCTTTGGTCAGCTCAGGTCATCTGTCCCAGCTGTGCTCCCTCTCAGTTTCTTTTGTGTACCTCCTCACTGGCAGAGCATGAAACAAGAAAAAAATTCTTGACTTAGGATAACATGACTTAGGAAAAAGAAAATCCCTCAGTGTGTTATCAACCCATTCTGATTCTGAATCCAAAACACAGCACTGTAACATCTACTGAGAAGAAATTAACTCTAGCGGAAAACAGGACACCATGGGTGAGTTTTTTATAGCCAGTAGGTCTCCAGTGCTGACTGTGCTGTGCCTCTTACCTTGCTGTGCCTGTACTTCTCTACATTGTGTCCTGCACTTCCACTTCTCAGTGTCTCAGCTATCATACCAGACCTATGTATTTCTCTATGTGGCATCACTATCTAAGTAATGAATCTAAGTTGAAAATATTTCATTCTTCATAGAAAAAGGGTTTTCTACTGTGGTTCTACCATTAAAAAAACAAAAAAAGACTTAGATCTGGTGAATTAGAAAAATTATTATCACAGCTAAAGAAGGTAAGACAAGAATTTGAAGGGTCTAGAAAATTTCATAGGGCAAACCTGGAAAGTGTAAGTCCTAAGGCATTGCAAACTCCATCCAAAACTGATTACGTAATAGCAATGGCAGTAACAAGTATTAAAGGACTGCATGGTTATAATGCCTTCACATACACTTGGAATGTAAAATCCCATTGCATTCTACAGAGAAGGAGTCAGTACAAGCAATGGAGCCTGGAACAAAATTTGTCTTATTCTAAGTAAAGCTCTTAGCAATGATACAGCCTAGTTGCTTTCTAGGGCATAATGGAGCTTAGCCACCTAACTCACATGCAGGCACAGGTAGGAGGCTAAATTTAGATGTTTCTAACAGTCTCAACTCTTCTGATGTGGCTGAAAAGTCTGATTTCTAGATTAATGTTAGGTTCACCCTCCCTTTGGTCTAAGGCTTCTCTACATGGTTCAGCACAAGAACAGTGAGGAAAGGAGGAGCTTGGGATTCATTACAATGTAGGGAAGCTTGCTATGATGTGTAATGCAGAGCCAACACACTTCAGATTATTAGTTCCTGAATGGTCTAACCAATAGACAGGCAAAAGAGGGAAAATTACAACAAAAAATTTTGGTTGAAATTAGATGTCAAAGCCCGAGAGAAGCATCGGCTTCCTAAGCTCTCCATATGAAGACCAGACATGCCTCTGCAGAGGTGCCCTCATTTCATCTTGTACAGCGCTGAGCCACCCTGAGAAGTGAACAGATGTGCTTGCTGCCTGGGACTTGCAGTACATAAATCACAGGTAAAATTGTGCAGGCTTAGATGTGTTGCACAAGATCATACAGGAATTCAGCCCAGGAACAGAGGTTTGTCAACTGGCTTAATCATAGAAGTGTGCTTGGATATTATTTAAAATAAAGCATTGTTTTATAAAGAGAGGGTTAGTCATGTCACCTAAGTCATATTTCTTATGAGACTAGACTTTCTGCTGAGAATTGCCTGAGAAAGTGATGTTCTAAACAAACACCTTAATTGAGAAACTGAAACTAAAGAGAGTAAATTCCTCCCTTCGACATATGTCCCTTGTTGGTGTTTATAGAACAAATCCCAGACTTTGAACTGTTGCACAGTTATTACATACATGTCAGTCTCCAAATATATTCTACTTGATGGTCTTAAGAAGAGATATGGTTTACAGCCTTGGATATCCAGGATTTGCTACGTTTTTAAAAATGCTGTTACTTCTTAAAAAAATAAACTAGAAATTGGCTCTGAAAAAAAGGCTTTTCATTGGTTTAGGCATTGTAATAAATTCATGTAGACAACAGACTTAAAATCTTACTGTTAATTCTGATCAGATTGTTGAAATAAATATATTTAGTTAAAAAAAAAAAAAGAAACTAGTACTAGAGCTCATATATTATCCCACAAAGTCAGGAGGAGTTTTGTTTCATCCCTATGGCATATGAGAGCATTAAAAGGCTTAAAAAGCTAAAATAACTTTTAAGGAAAGCACGAAAAAAAAGGTTTTGAAGATTTTATTTCAGCAGAATAAAAGGATAGAAGAATCATAGCTGTAAACCGAGTTTATGTGAAAAGGGGAACTGATGAAGATTTAAATCTTAGTAGTTACAAAACTTCATGAACAATGTTAAACTTTTGGAGAACCTGAAAATCATTTAAGCTATATGTTGAGAGTTATCAAGTCATGACTGAATATTTTTTAAGGAATAATACTCTGGTTTTAAGATTGCCTAAGGTTTTGTCAATGTGTGAATTGGTAGATGCAACTAACTGAGCAGACCACAACCCAAAGCTGAAGAGCAAAGAGTAGGTTTATTCCATCACCTCACTGTCTGGAGGATTCAAAAACCAAGCAAGGACACATACAGTGATAAGCTTGGTCCATCTTAGGAGGGGCAAAAAGCACAAGACCCTGTTCCTGGCCTCGAGATATCAAAGGGCTCATGTACAGTCATTCACAATGCTGTACCTTCTATAACCTCTGAGCTTATCTCTCTTTCTCCCAATGGGCAGCCTAAGCCTGTCCATGAAGAATGACTTTCAAGTCTTTGACAGCCTTCTGTTATCTTCTACAAAAATTCAACTTCTCAAGACAGACAGAAGACAGCCCAAAGCAGACACAATACGTGAAATTTCCCACATTGAATGTTCTTAGCATCTTCTCACTGCAAGGTCATCTTGAGCAAAAACAACTCTAATTTCATCCTCAAAACAACTCTATTTTCCCTCCTCTCCAAATCTTCTGCTTTCAACCCTTGCCTCACCACAGTCAAGTTAGGTTAATCACCAAGTTAAAAAGAACTCAGTTTCAAATATGAAGATTCATTGGGAGTCTCTCTAAACCACAATTTCTATTTTAACACGACCACTCTGCATTTTGTATCCACCTAAGTTCCTAATGCATGTTAAACTGCTTACATTTTTCCCTGTGATAACAAATCTATCATATTTCCTTTACTTAAAAGAACAGTATAAAGATTTATTGTGAAAGTGTTTCCTTTTACCTCATTGTCTATGCACATTTTTTTCTTGAGTAATTATATCTTACTGATCATTACTAATAATATATAACTACTGTCTCTATATTTAAAATCTGGTTACATCTAAATTAATATCATGGTCAAATAATCTTTTTTAAACATAGTTTCAATTTTTTGAAGTAAAGCTAATAGATTTATGTCATGTAATTTATGTAGTTACATATGGAACCTGAAACTATTTACTTTGAAAAATGAAAGCAGAAAATAAGTAAATATTTTTTTTTTTTTTACCGTATGAGGAACAGGAATACCTGAATACCTTTCATTTATCTGGAAGACACCAGAGTCTTTAGGTGAAATAAAAAAATTATTACAGTTGAATGAGTTTTCAATATATTGAAATATCTTTCAATGTAGAAAAGTTAACAAAACTTTAAAAGGCAGATCTGCATTCCCATTTTTGTAGGAGCAGGGGAGAAATAATAAGTAGATTATTAATAAAATAAAGTCCTTTTATTAAAAATCAAAAAAAAAAGCACTAACAGTTTGTGATTTACCAGAAATGAACACATTAAGAAATTTTTACCAAATAATCCTTTTACCAAGTGATTTATATGTTATCGGTTGTTTTTTTCTTACAGTAACACTTCACTTGATACTAAATGCCTTCCTAAAGAAAAAAAACCAAAAAACATTGAAATCATAAGAGCATGGTCATAAACATGCTCACTTTCACTTACATCCAAAACCAGTTTGCAAAACAGTTATTAAAAGTGCTTGAATTTTGGTTGCCCCAGGTTATTTGAAAGCCAACGCAACAAGTTTACTGCATTTCACCTGAGTATGTCTGGCAAGATAAAAAAACAGGATTAAGCAGCAAAAATTTTCACATTTTATCCTGGTATAGTTAAAGCATTAAAGCTTCTCTTAAGTAGGGATTTAACAATTCCAGACACAATGTTTTGGTTTTGGGGTTTTTGTTCTGTTTTGGCATTTTTTCCTTTGTTCTGGTGGTCTTTCTCCCCATTTCAAAAGTGTCCTTTCCTTCACATGCCTTTCTGTATATAAAGCTACACCCTCTGTCAGAAAGGCAGAAAATATCTTTGATGAGAACTAAGTCTCACTCTTTAGTTTGAAAACTGCTCAGGCACTGCCAGAAGAGTTTCTCAGTGCTATATGTAGAAGACACAGTGATTTGTCCTGGTCTGCAAGAGCTCTGCCTAATTTTATATGTTATGGAAATGACAAGTATAAAAGCTGCTCTATTTTTTTCTCTTGTTATTCTTTGTGTTTCTGCACTAGGTACTAAAAATATTTTAATCATTGTTTAAAATGAAACCATCTAATGAGAATCCTTGCTCACTCATTTGATAATTCTGCCTTTTGACAGGAATGTAGCTGAAAAAATGTATGCAGGATCAAAGGCAATTGGTGATCAAAATTAGGATAATTACAACTTACTTATATGGTCCTCAGTATGTGAAGAATCATAAAACCATCTGCATTTACTACTTTAATTTTGTCTACTTTAACAAGATGATTGTTTCTTTTTGCCTTTAGGGTTAAGGGTTTTTTTATTTTTATTTTTTCTGGATGGATTCCTTCCATTTGAGAGACTCTTACCTTAAACTGTGTACTATTAGAGTAATCTGTCAGATAACTGCAGGTTAGCCTCTATTCTGCAGTGTGCATGCCTCATAAGCTGAGAGAAGAGTTCAGAAGGGCTCTTTTATGATTTTTTTTTAACTAGGGCATCAATTCTCAGCATTAATTTTACATCTGTAATATGCTTGGAATCAAGAAAGTAAAGTAAAATGACTTTTAGACAAAGAAACATCTGGGTGAAATTTTTGTATAATGAAGAGTAAATCATCTGGAAAATTAAACAAGTCATTCCTTGTATAAGTACAGTTGTGCTCCTGGTTTTCAGTGACTTCCATATGTAATAACTAACGAGGTCATTAATATCTCCTTAAGGCATAAGTTGGTTCTCTTCTGACATCACTCATTTCATCTTACTTTTTCAAAAACTTGCAAGAAATATTTATCTCTTAGCTTCTACCACTGGATCCCATTTTGCAAAAGACTACCAAAATTTACTTAATTATAGCATATTCACAAAAATGTAAATGCAGGGGAGGAAGGTATAAGAAAGGCATTATTAATAAATACACCTAAAAATATTGACCAAGACTGGCAGAAGTAGATTAACTGGAGCAACTAAGGAAGCTGAAATTCCCACTTTTAAGCTGCCATATGTGTAATGTGATCTTAGTCTTGGCTGACACACACCAGAGAGCGTGCAGAGGGTCTCTGCACCAATGATTACCCTCAGGAACAGCCTTTTAACACAGCATTTGTGGAAGAATTACCCTGTTAGCTCAACGACCACTTAAAGCTTCTAACTAGACACAGATGCCATCATGTAGCTCTGGTGTAAGTGATCTACAACTTTTCTAAAAAAATATTAATATTTTGGAAAACTAGGATTTTTTTAAAATCATGTTTCAGAACTTTTAAGAAGTTAAAATATTTATGTGAAGAGGAGCATGATGTGAGAGGATCTTTCCAGTAATAAACAATTTTAGAAAGAGAAAACAACTGTGAAAAGAAAAATGCAAAATTTCTGCTCAATAAAGTATCTCTCTTGACTCAACAAGTAGTGTAGACACTATGCTTAGACCTAAACATATAGCAGATAAAACGTATTCAAAGAAAAATCAGGTTTTTACTGTTGGTGTTTAAAGAAAGTTTAAAAGAAAAGGTATGTCATATTTTTAAACCATGAGGGTACTTTTTCTCTCAGAACATAAATTTTGATAACATTCGAGGCTTGCTTGATACCAAATTCTCATTATCCTTGGTCAAATCCAGTTTAAACCACAGAACCCTAGAGGTAGCCTAGCTTTAATTGTCTCTAAAAGTTAACATAATTTATTATGTCTACTGTGAAATGGCTAACTTACACATAAGAGTGCTCTATTAAATGCACTTCTATTGTCAAAGTCAACTGCTTCTGGCAGTGCCATTCCTGAAATGCTACTGATCAAAAGGTAATGAGAACTGACAGGCAACATCACAAATGTTCCATGGTAAACAGTCTGTTAGACGAGGAATTAAGTGAGTGCTACTAATTGATTGTTTCTACATTACTGAAATCTACCAGAAAGAATAAGGCTTTCTTGACATTCACTTGCACATCAGGATGAATAAGCCTACACATTAAAGCTTATTGGGAATAGCCAGCTCCTCTGAAATACGTGGAGGCGTGTACATAAATGACTTCCAAAATAAATCAGTATCATAACACCCTAAACCACAAATTTCTCATGTTTTCCTTAGCTGCACAGTTCTTGTTGTATCTGTATGATTTAGAGAACCCCAAAAGAGGAAAACAAGGGAAGTGATCTCATAGATGAGATAATATCCCAGCAGTGCAATTCCTTCCAACTTTCATGAGTGGTGTGACTCATGGTTACAGACCCAATTTATAGGTGTCGTGCTATATTCCTCAATTAATGAGAAAAAGATAGAGCACTAAATTCTGGCTGTGCATGTCTGTAACTGCAGGGATCAATATAATCATTTGAAGTATATGTGCTTGGATTGGTCTGTGACCATTACTTTTTGTCCTATATCTTGTGAACACAGCAGTGTAATTTCTTCCTACTGATAGCCTTTAACATACCATTATCATGTCATCCTCTCAGTTTTCTGCTTTAAACAATCCCAATTTCTTTTTTTTAACAGATCTGTTACTCTCCACTGGACTGTTTCCAAGTAATTTAATGTATTTGAAGGCTCAGTACTTTTCCTTGAATTTTCATATACTTTACAAACTGGTTAACATTTTTCTCATACAGTGTCTAAATGTTTAATTACAAAACTGAGTAGTAGGAAACCTGTAACAGAATTTTTGAATGCCTTGCTTGATAAAATTTTCAATTTAAGAACTATTCAACATTGTTTAACTGTCTGTGTACCCTTCTATTATGGTTTCATCTAGACAATGTTTGCCACACTTCCCTATGAAAATTTTAGAGTTATTCTTGTCTCTAATTCTGTGACACTTCCTACTCATCTCTCACACAGAAGAACTTTTGTCCTGTCATAAAAAGACATTAAGCTGTTTTGATTTGTTTTGCTCGTGATAGATGAATGTTGACTGTTAAAAATAGATGGTTTATGTTTTTGTTCCAGATTTCTGAACATTTTTTGTATACTGAAGATAGGCTGAATTGGCTACAAATCCCTGACCGTCTTATTTTATTTTTTTTCCTTATTTTCTTTTCTTCAAAGGCGACATATACATTTGTAACTTTCTAATCCTCTGTAATTCCTGCCTTCCTTCACAATTCCTGGCTTTTTTTTTTTTTTAGTGCACAAGAACATGCAATTCCTTATGCAACTTATATGAATAGCTATAGGTCCACTTTATCTGAGACTTTTAACAAATCCAAAGATTCCTGACCTCATGTTAGCTTCCACAATTATATATGTCATTAGTGGTACTGAGCTTCTGAGACTACTTATGTTAATATAAGCTGAGCAAAAAGCTTCAAAGACTTGTCACTCCTGTCATCTATCATCAACCTTCTGTTTTCACTGAACACCTCACAAAGGCATTTCTTGGTTGTATTCTACTAATTTACTTATGTCTTTTCTTTTGTTCCTGTCACTTTCTTTCCAGTGTTTTATTCCGTGCCTTATCCCTCCTGATTTTCTCCTGTCACGCTATAGCAGTTTGTCTTAATCTTTAGTTATATCATAATTTCCCAATTGATTGATTCCTTCTTGAGTTTCAGACCATTTTAAAGTTTCAGATTAAACTTTAAATATGATTTATCCGATATTGCCTTATGCTTTGATTTTGATCCACCACAAGTCCTTCATCTTCAGTGTGCTTTTTCAGAACTTGAAAATCCTTTATCGAAAATCCCCATCATAATTCACTTGTAAAATGCCCAGTTAGAGGAATAAGAGCAACTCTACTACGGCATTTCTAGCTTTGAGTACTTGTCTTTACATTCTGAATAATGCATTGTAGAACAATGTAGAAGAAAACAGAAGATTGTTACCTTTACATTCCATTTCCCCGCCCTTCACATATTCAGTAATTGTACCTTTCACACACAGCAATACAGAAATTTAGACTGTTAGAAATTCTACTCCTGCTTCCTATGACAGGTTTATGAAATCATGGCAAGAAAAAATCATGGCAAGAAAAAATCATATGAAAAAGTTTTAAATAAAAGTCAATTAATCAAATCAAAATTTTTCAAGGTAATAGCTTTAGTGCATGTGAAGTTTTCAAAGCAAAAAAGTTTGAATTTTATCTGATTTCACAAAGAACTGTTCAGAAATTGTACAGAAGTAAGAAAATCTTTGTACATTGTTAGCTTTAGATATGGAAAGATATTATTTGGGAAGGTTAAGTCATATGTTATTGACTGTAGTAGTTTAGTTTGCCTTTTTTTGTTAGTAAATTCAGAAAGGACAGTAGCAACTTTTATAACTCAGTTTCCCTCAGATGAAGATGCACTTAATGTTGATCAACCCAACCTGACTAAAAAATCAAGCTATTTGTTCAGTGTTCAGTTAAATAAAAAACAACTGAAACACACGCACACACACACACACACAAAGTTGTGCACAAACATTCATACTCACAGAAGATGAGCTGTTTTTCCAAATCCATCTGTTTACCACTAAAGAATACAGGCAGCACACACTGAGAAAGATCAGAGAAGCCTGTGCTCCTCAAGGCTATTACTTTGTTTATCTAACTTATAAAGCCAGCCAAAACATTTCCATTCTCTTTGTATTTCTTAGTATTAATTCATCACACTGTAAAATATAAAATTCCAAAAGCAACTGATCTCTGAATGTAGTCTGCCTATCCTCTGAATATCCTTTGCCTATGTCAATAGAAAAATTAATTCTTACAACTCCCACTTCATATCTAGAAAACACAGATTATGAAGCTGAACATAGTTCTTTAAACTGAACTTCTTCTGTAAATAATTCAGCTTAGCCAAGACCACTTTAGGAATGGACATTTATTTCTTGCGTCATTGAAACTGACTAAATTACACAATACGTTACAGATGATTGTTCTATTTAATCCTACCCTGAGTATATACCCAGGGAAATTCCATTTGATCTAATGGTAAAGTCATATATTTCCTAGCCTTTTCTTCTTCGAACAAAAAATCCAAATAAACAGCAGAGGTGTATACTGGTAAGTGGAGACTGATGAGATTGGTACATAATAAAAATAAATAAAAGTATCAATCATTATTTGGTATAGACTGAGAAAGCAGGAATACAGGTTTTTATGAGTAACCTGAACAAGAGTCTGGATATAGAAAACAGCAATATAGCTGTCTTCTAATCTGTACCCTAATATAGGAAGATCCCAATGGACTATCACAGACAGATTTGCATTTACTGTGCTGGGGTATATTATATAAAGATGGTATATTTAAGAATTCAGGCCTTACTTATCATTAAACATTCCTTTTAAAACTTGATTTAATATCAATAGAACCATCTCTAATATGCTCAAAGGAATAACAACAGAGTTATTTAAACAATACAGAGGCATATTCTCTTCAACTCTTAAATTGCTCTCCCTTGTGGTTCTGCTTATCATTTGAAGATGATAAGAGAAGGACCAGATGACATTTGCAGAAGAAATAAAGTTCTCTGGTTTGTTTTGAGCAACATTAATCCCTGGTTAATAGTTACAGAAGAAATATTGAATTACTGTCCACTTGCTTCAACTTCAGTCTGATAGGAATTCATACAGATGTTGCTTTTCACATCCTACAAAATACCTACTACTTTATGACACTGAATATTTCAGATTCATAGAATCATAGCATGGTTTGGATGGAAGGGACCTTAGTGATGATCTAGCTCCAATCCCCTGCCATGGGCAGGGACACCTTCCACTGGGCCAGGTTGCTACAAGCCCCATACAACCTGTCCTTGAACGCTTCCGGGGATGGGGCAGCCACAATTTCTCTGGGCAATCTGTTGCAGTACCTCACCAACCTTCTGTTCCTGTCAGGTTTTCTAATGCAAGAAACTAAATTACTGAATTCCATAACTACAGTTGGGGAACAAGAAACTCCCTTTCAGAATGTTAATTACCATAACCCTAAGCCTTTTTCACTCTCTGTACATTGACAGCATGATTGACCATCTCAAAACTGTTCTAACAGAATTTTTTTCCCACATGACCTTACAGCTTTAATGAAAGGAACCTCTGCTGTCTTAAAGCACAGATTATTAAGAAAAATTTATTTTAATGAGAAGTTCAGAATAATTTCTGACTATCATTTTTTAAACAAACTGTCATGATTTTCTATTTTCTGCAGATTTTCATCACAGTTTTAAGTTATTTCCAAGCCACTGTAAATATAACAAAGGATTAGAAGGAGATTTATCATCACTTCTCAATTAAAAATTTTCAATAACCTAGTATAGTGCTTTTTTTCTTTAAAATTTTAATATGGGGTAAATAAAACAAAAAGAGCTTTTCTTTGCTGATTAGGATCTTTATCAAGGCTATTATTTGCATAAATTTGACACGCTGAACACATATCAATGCTTTTCTAGTATAAGAAAGATGCTGATTGTTAGATACTAAAAGCAAAGAAATTTAATAAGACTAAACGCAAAGTAAAACTGGACTGAAATTTAATCTAGGAAAAATAATCGTCATACTGGGGAATAAAGGAATATGAAACTATGGGTTAAAAATTAGATTGGGCAAAGATAGTATTTTCCTTTCCTCCCTTTCAGTAAAATTATTTACCTTGTTCACTTCCTTTCATTAATATTATATTTTGTTGATGCAGTAAGAAAAAATCTGTAAAATGTGACATATTAAAATATAGACTAATGCAAGTCTGAGGCAGATTATTGGAGGAGGGGAAAGAAGAATAAAAAAGCAACACTTTCCCCTAAAGGTCCTTCTATAATGAAACAGAAAAAAATAACTTTCATATTGGGATTTTGAAGAAATATTAATATAAAGATTTTTTCTGGAAGACAAATGATTAATGAACTAAACAGATATAATAACTCACAAATCGCATGTTGTGGTGGTCTAAATTAAAGACAAAAATATACAGGATGACCATTGTATAAATTAAGTAGTTGTTGAGGTTAGAGTGTAGGAGGATGATCGTGGAAACCTTTCCTCACAATGTGATGCATCACTTTCAGCCATAATCTAATACTTTTAATGTCATTTTTGTTTATTCTCTTCTGTAAAAAATAATCCTTCTAGCAGTACTCAGCTGGCTTTCAAACCCCCACCCTATAAGGTATAATACATATAGCATCAAAATATTGCATAGGACCCTGTTGATATGTGGTTTTTTACCTGTTTGCTTGCTTAGTGACTGACTTAAAGGGATTTTTTTAACATTCAGCAAATTAAAACTTTTAATTGCAAAATTTTATTCAGCTTCATTTTTTTTTTAAAGTTTAAGGTATTTCTATAAAAGGAGAGCTAGTCTTATGTAGGAGTTAAAAGCTTTACAAATGTAACTATTTAGCTATTTATTCGTATTGATTAATGTGCTTATGATTTGTTGATATTTTTGCACCTACTGAAAAGAAAATATAAATTCTCTGAATGTATATAAATAAAATATAGGCTAAAAGAGTTTAGATACACTTGCTGCAGAATAGTCTCCTAGTTTGACAAACTAGGGAAATCTCCTGAGAAGCTGAGGAAAAGACATTTAGAATAGAACATCCTCGGCAAAATTAGTATAATGACATTTTTCTGTCACTAGCTGGCCTTTCCAGTCAGGACCTCGGCTTGAACTGATATTGTCACTCCAGCATGCAGGGGCATTTCTAGATAAACAGCTACCAGAAGAGGTATTCACCAGCTACAAGATTATGAGTTATGACTTTCAGTGTGTAGTCTGTCAAAATGTATTAATCTCTTCTTCTCCTCATACACACTTCTCTTGGCTATGTACTGATCAGGCTAGTGATGTGTTGAGACAAGACCTTAAATGTACACAGTTCTACGACACAACAGCCTGCACATTTACTTCAGAACAGGACATAGAAAATACCAAAGCTTTGTTTTATTGGAAATTTATTTTCAAAATAAATTAATTTAGATGGAGAAAATTCAGAGTATCTAAACAGAATAGAAGTCAGAATTATGCAAGCAAATGTCTTCTCTCTTCAGCAGTCTTTCAGAGTGGATTTTTCCTTAAGTTTACTTTCAAGCCAGCAACTGTGAGTAGGTTTCTGGGTTGCACCAAACATTAGGGAAGACCTAAAAAAATTATCTTTTTTTCTTTTTGCTTGTTCTGTGTCATGACTCTTTTCCACCAGTTCTTAGTCCTCTCAGCATCTGCTCTTGCAATCCTCCTCTAAGGGATGAGTATCTTCCCCCTCTCTCCTTCTGGCCTCCCTGCCTGTTATCCTATGAGTGTGATTGCACAGGATACCACATCACAACATAACTTTCCAACAAAGAGAAGAAAAATGAATCGTAGATGCCAACCACTTCCAGAACTTTTCTCAGCATTCAGAAATATCGAGTTAGTTTTCCTACAAATAGTTGGAGTTGGCTACTCACTGCCTGTATAATTCAATCCTAACTCTATTACAAATGTCAACATACTTCATTTATCAGGAGTATGTAATCAACCACACAGATTCCTTTCTCTGTTTTAAGTGTTCTGATGGATATATCCATGCTGCAACAAGAGAACAGAACCGAACCCATAGGTGCTTTTGGTACAGAACCCATTTCCTAAAAAACAGGAGCAGTGTGGTAGTTGCATAACAACGCTGTGAAAAGCTTCACTCAGTGGTGAGTGTGAACGCTAGAAAAAATGAAAAAACTACATGTTGGAGTTGCCAAAGAAATCCTATCAGCAAAAAGAATTGGTTGACTGAGCTACTGACTGGAAGGTATGAACCAAGTGGGGCTAGGATGACTGAACCTACAGTGTGCACGCTGAGAAAATCAGCTGTCTTGTCAGAAAAGGAAACATATCATTAACCCATGATAAAGTAAGTCACTGATTAATAAAAATACATTGAACTACAGAAAATAAGCTCTCCACTTCACAGTGGAAATAGCATTGTTTTTTTACTTATGGACACACTGGTAGTTCAAAGTAATTTGAGTTAAAATGTAAACATAAGTGCATAAAAATATTGTTAGTGGGTACAGTAGACTTTGAAGGAAATTAAAATAATTATGTTAAAAGTAATTCTTTCTCTGATTTTACTCTTTCTGCATGGTTTAAAATTCTAATACTTTTAATGTCATTCTTGCTTATTCTCTTTTGTAAAAAATAATCCTTCTAGCAGTACTCAGCTGGCTTTCAAATGTAAATCAGACTTTAATCAAGGTATTCTATGCTAAATATATTATTTCTCCTTTTAGAGTTATACTTCTAACTCCTCTTCAGTAGCTTCTACCAGATTTTATGATTAGGAGCCTTTCCCTGCATTTTATTCTAATCCTCAGTACTATCAGTGGCTTAAGCAGTGGAAACCCCTCCTTTATCAGTTTAAGAAAACCTGACAAAACCAAACCACCAAATCTCTTAACTATATCTGGAATCTATAGCCATCTTAAGACCCCTTTCAGACTTATTTTCCTGCTCTAGTGGGATTATCAGCTTAAGTGAAAACAGATATTTTAGATTTACAAGAGAGGCCTGGCTCAGAGGTATTTGAGTGTGAAATTCAGAGGTTCTCCCATTTGGGTCATCTTGGGCTAATGTAGCTGGAATGAGTCTCCCTTATACAACTAATAGATGATTTCTGCTCTATTTTGGATCCCCAGGACAGATGCATCAGAATATAGTAAGATCAGAAAGGTCCTAGAAATACCTCTTTCCTTTATGGTAAATTAAATTTACACTAAATCACACATTCAATTATTAAAATCATATTTATCCTCAAAAAAAAAAGTTGAACTTAGTAGGCTATACTTTTCTAGACACTGCTGATTTTTTACAGCCACATGTATCTTCACAGCTTTGAACATGGAATAAAACTGAGATTCCTCAGCAGGCATTTCTTCTGCTTTCCTGGATATTCTAAATAGATGTATTTGAAATATTTATTCCACCTTAGAAAAAAGTTTTCTCATTCCCCTTCTTCACTATTAGCTATTGAACAGACAGTATCTCCAAAGAACGCATTTTTCTACACAGGAACATGACTGTGTACCTATACTGCTTGTGGAGTAGTTTGACTATTGATAAGGAGCTTAAGAAAGTAATGCCTTTCTACAGCAATTTAAATAGCAGCAGTTTAAAACGGTAACATTTCCCAAATTTTTTTTTATTTCACTTTTTGGAAGCCTTTTTTAAGAGATTGTTGTGAATACAACTCATGTTAAAACTGGTTAGACAATATGTAGTTTATATAGATATGCATAGAAATATGGAAACCTATGCAACCACAGGTTTTTTTTTTATTTTCCCACTGGGAGAAAGAGAATTTTCAAAGATTCTACTGTTAAATCATGACTGTTTAGGTAGACAAGATAACTGGTAGCTGCTCAGTATGCTCAACTAGTGAGCCAAAATACTCAGGGCATATTCTCGCACCTGATCAGTGAATATAATTTTATATTTGTGTAAAACATCAGCTTAAAATTGACTTATTGTTTCCTCTAATATTTCCTAGTGAACACCAGTAACTGAAACAGGTACTCACTGTCTTGCATCACACTTTGTCATTAACACCTACTCTTGGAGATACAGCCACTTGGTCAAGTATAAATAGTTGTGATGACTACATATTCTGGGGATTTACATGTCCTTAGATTATAATACAGACTTCTAGAGAGTAGGGACTTAATTATTGACTTCACTGGAAATTTTAGCGAAGGAATGCAGTGCTATATCCTGTGTGTTGTGTTGCTCTAGGTTGATTTGTCTGGTTTTTTAACAGAACTGTAGATGCAGGAGAGAGACGTGGATAACATGAGGCCAATCTGTGGACAACATACTGCTCCAGCTTCATCAGAGAGAGGAACTTCACATTCAAGCTCAGACTGCATTCTACATTTGATGAATGACAAATAAGTGCTTTCACCCCTTCAGATAGTTCTGAAGTACTAATGATGCATCATGACTGAAGTGTTAGAATACCTTTTTCTTCATATTTGACAGAAAGTCATGGTAGATGTCAGAAACTGAAATATTATAATTTATGACTTAAACATTTTCTTAAAGGACTTAAAAAAAACCAACTGTATTACAAAAGCTCCAGAGAAGACAAGGAACCCTGAATGGGGCCGTGACAGAGGTCTTACACTGCTTGCTGATGAAGATAAGATAAAGTGACAACTCAGGGCTGGGGACATTCAGGGAGCACAAGCTTAACACCTCCAAGGTGGAGACCACAGCCCCAGGGCTATCAGCTGGCAGGCTGGCATAGATGCTCGAACCAAAGGGTGGAGGGAGGAGAGGCTTTGGGTATCTGGGAAAAGCCTCTGGTCAGAGGTGCAGTGACTGCCCATCCTCCACTGTGCAGAGGAGCCCAGCTGAGGGGCCCGCATTGGGGGAGGTGAAGCTTATCCACAGCAGAAGGGGGTGACATGGTCTATCAAAGGGCCCCCCCTCAAAGGGGTCCCCGGACCCTGCACCAGAGCACCAGAGATGATGCAACAGACCCTCAGTGTTGCAAGGGACAGTGTCAAGCTAGCCCCTGCAAGAGAGATGTGGGTGTTCCCACCTGGCCCAAAGCATATATTAATCCATGGGATTCTGTACTCTTTGCCATGTGGTGTGGTGGCGTGTGGTGGCACGGCGGAACGTGTGGCAGCGTGGCCACGGCGGTGACGGGGAACCTTCACCACCAGCAGACCGGATGGAGGGGAGCAACGAGACGTCATTGGGACCCTCGGATGGGTGATATGCTTCCACCTAACCCCTGTCACCTCTCCCTGTTCCCCCACCCCCCCCACACACTTCTTTCTCTATTTCTTTCTCTCTTTCTTTTCTCTTCCCTTCTTTTTGCCTCTTTCACTATTAAATAAAATACATCCATTTTTTGGCATCAACATCTGACCTCGTTTGGTTTTAATCTCGTTTCTGGGGATATTTTGAACCTTCTAAGTTCTTTCCAGTTTATGCACAGAGACTTAGCTGTCTTTGCTTTTCTGGGTTTAAACCAGATCATAACAGTAGATCAAGTTGTTGATCACACATGTAAGATAAGAACACTACTGATTTTTTTTTTTAAATTTAATTTTGTGACTACAGTCAGTCTGTAGCACAGACTACACAATTACTTAAACCTTTCTCCTCTACTCTAAAGTCAATATTGTTGCAAAGCTGTTTACCAGGGAAAAATAAGCAATCCTTTCCCCTTTCATTTTCCTCACCAGAGAGGATTTTCCAGGTATCCAGGGCCCTTGTACCTTTTATAATCATAGAACTGTAGAATCACTTATGTTGGTGAAGACCAACAAGATCATCAAGTCCAACAATTAACTCAGCACTGCCAAGTCCACCACTAAACTATGGGCTCAGTTTGCTGAGCTAATGTCTATAACAAGGAAAATATTTGATGCTCAGACAGACTGACGTGCTTCCATGGAAACCATAACACTTAAGTTCAAACAAATTCAGAGAGGGAGTTAAGCATAGTATTCCAGCTGAAGAACAGAATGGTCCAAATAACTTCTTTTTTTCAAATGCATGTCTAAATATATAATCCCCTGTCTCTTAGGAAAGAATGAAAACATGATTTAAATTCTGTCCCAGCTGAAATTAGTAAAATATAGCCTATGATGCTATAACTCAGAATGAGATTTCATATCCCTAAAATATGGATAATAAGTAAAATAAGTAATTTATCAGAGTTATGAGTATACCAAATATAAAGAATCAGAAATAGCAGTCTGTGAAAGGCCTAAGAGATAAACTGTATTCAGGGAAACACTGAGACATTTAGAAAGAATATTGAGTAAGTATATAAGGACATGTAATCAGGGCAGGAGAGGAAAAAGAGAATAATATCTATTTATTAAAGAGAAATGGGAGCTGTGGGAGAGTAGGAGAGTGATATAGCCATGCACAGTGGGGAAGTGATTTTCAAGGATATTAGATATTGACACCTGTTTTCCTTCCTGAACTAAAATAATAACACCTTAGCGAGTTTAGGGAGAAGAAATAGAAATCTCTGTGTGTGTTACAGAAACAGTGTTCACTGTTTGAAATCTATTTTCTCTTTTTTTTTTTAAACAACATTTTTTTCTTGTGCAGATTATTGTTACATGGACAATTTCACACAGATTTAAAGCAAAAAATAAATTTTGATCCACAGTAGCCCCGTGGTACCCTGAGGTTTATTTGAGATTGTATATACATTTTCCACATGGTCACCTTCTTCTGTAAAAACCAGGTCTGTATTTTGGATACCTAGACCTCTCTTGGATATGACCAAAAGTTATAGAAAAGCTATTTGAACAAAAAAAAATCATTGCTGTCACAGCACAGCAACCAAATGCAGGGGAAAAGCCAGAAGACAGAGCTGAAAAAATAAATGTTAGTATCATTCAGAAGTCTGATCTTCTCATCGCAAACAGATCTTTTTCTGCTGCTACCTTTCAATTGGCTTTTGAGAAAAAGAAGACATTAGGATTTTTTTCTTATAGCAAATTTATTTGTCTTTCAATTTTACCACTGTATGACAGAACATGGGGATAGAAAAGAAACACTGATTTGGTTGCAAAAACTGGTTTAGGAATACTTTGCAATCACAAAAAACCTCTTTTAATAAAAATAGTCAAGAATTATTGATGTCCTCAAAGCCAAAAACTCAAAATTAATTTCCTTTATACACCTTAAATTAAAATTAAAATTATATATTTTCTTAACTTAGATACTTAGCTTTCTTAGGTGAATTTTCTTTCTTCTGGCTTAAGGTATTAAAAATTGAATATGTATTAACATAATGAGCAATTAAAAGCTAAGTTATTCTACATCCAAACTGAATGGCCTAATTTACTCTTTTTAGTGTAGTGGTGATGTCTTTCTTATTCCCTACTCATGTAAAGTGCCAATAGAGTTATAGCTTTAACTGTTATACTATTTCCTCTCCATCCAATTTTCACTGGTATGTATATTTTCATTTTGCTGTTTTATCTTTTTTGTACAGTGATACGCTTCTGTGGGTAATTATGCAATTATTCAGTAATGAAGGTATTCTGAGAAATGACTTTAATCTAGATGTCCGAGGGAGGTCTTTTGCCCATCCCACATCTCGATGATATGTAACTGGCAAATACAGAAAAAAAATACAAAAAAAAAGCCAGAAGAAAATTTATATGAATGAGATCTTAGTAGGAAAATTGATTTCTAGGGCAGCAAAAAGATTTCTAGGCCAGGGAAATAAGACATGAAAGCAAAATGGAGAGCTGGAGGTCTTGGGAAGGCAACCTAAGTGTTATTCATCTCAAAGCAAATGCAACAATAAAAGAGGGGATGTCTCTGCAAAGACTGTTTAATGATCTTCTTAAAATGCTGCCAAAGAAAAGCATGAAAATTAAAAAAACAGAACAGGGCCCTTCAGAGTGAACAGCTCTTCTTTGAATACTAATACAGTAAAAGAAATATATGTCAAATGAAAGAATATATTTAAGAAACTACAGAATTAGCAAAGATTTTTTCATATGTGTACCAAGTGGTTTCTTTATTCAGCCAGGGCTCTAAATGCTACTCAGTCCCTGTAGACATGAAAGAATGGAGTAACTGCTAAGTATGTGAACAATGTTCTACATTACCTAAATGAAGACAAAGAAAACCCCAAAGAAAAAATGGAAATATTTTGTGCACAAAAACTGCACTTGCTAGGAAAACACAAAATTAATAATGTAAAACTGGAAAACAGTCAGGTTTTCTATGAGAAGCTGACGTCTCTATTGCATCTGAAATAGTGTATGAAAAAGATCACAGACAATACATCTTAAAATGTTTTGTTTGTAAAAACATGTTCATTGTATTAAAGAACACTATCTCAAGGTGGAAAAGTAACAATTCATAGGAAAACAAGCTTTTTAAGGGAAAAGATAAGTTCTATGCAAGTTACTAAAAACTGGGCCTGAATTCTCATTTTTCTTTTGCAAGAGTTATGAACTTCAAGAGCATTCCTTCATACAGGTAATATAAGTCAAAAACATCTAGCTCTTTCTCTTGAGCATTAGTTAAATATTATCAAGTATTTACATAGATAGAAAAAAAAAATGCAAGGTTTTAAAAGTTCCGATAAAATTGATGATGCCATTCTTCTCCCAGCCTGAGAAAGTGGAAAATATGTATAAGAGAAATCTCAAATTTATGAGAACTGTTGATACTATATCTTTCACTTTCTTCTGCTTAGTTATTTTAATAATATCCTGAACATGCATTGTCATCCCTTTCTAGACTGAAACATTAACAGACAAAACCACTAGAAGACTGAAGGTTCTAACAGCACTGAGAGTTTAATTTTTGCAAAAAAATTCCTTTCCCCCTCTCCCCTGCTCCCTCTTATTTACAAGAGGGAGGAGCAGAATAAAAGAGACTTGAGAATCAAGAGTACTATCACTGTCTCTCACTGTTCTGACACCTAGGTATTTTAAGGCAGAAACTTAAAAAACATGTAAAGCCACTACACACAAGTAATAACAGAATGACTATTTTTTGTTTAAAGTCTAGAACCTTTAAAAATCAGATATTAGAAGGTATTTGTAAGATGCTATTCTCCATTATCCTATTTGATCCAGTTGCTAAACAAAAAACCTAAACAAACAACCAAACAAAAAAATTGATGTGATCATAATTTTATCAGTTTTTCTTAAGCAGAAAACAATTAAAACAATTTTCCTGCTTAGAGCCTCACCTTTAAAGACAAAATCTACATTTTACAACTGATTTTCACAACTTCTTCTGAAGCTTTCCTGTGTATCTCCTTCTTCCACACACACATTCCCAGCAGTCTTCAGCAGTACAAAATAGAAGTCCCACTACCCCACAGCATTTACAGAAATTTACAGTATTTAGTAGTTTTGCTTTATTCTTCATTACTCAGCAATTTATGCCTTGAATGCAAAAGAAAAAGAAGGTCCCATGGGACATGGTGCTGCAATTTCTCCTCAGCCCACTCTAATGTGGTGGGGGAAAGGTTCATGGTGTGAAGCTTACTCAGGGTGCAGAGGGTTGATAAAGCAGGAGTTGCTCTGGCCTTTCTGCTGCTGAATACAGCTCATCCATCCTCCATGAGAGGAATTTTTGCCCGTCTGCCAATGTCTGAAATGCAGCAGTAAATTTGTGTCTGTTCAATGATGGATTGGAGGTCAAAGTCTCTTTGTTTCAATAAGGTTTGTTTCAACAAGCCTAGCTTATAAATATCAAAATTTACATAAGTGGCAGCTCATCTGCCATTCTGATGTTTACTTATTTCACTTACTCAAGAGAAGACTCTTTTTTCATTCTCTTTCTGGATCACTCATAATTTTTGCGACTGACACAATGGGAACACGTATTTGTTTGAAGGTATGGGGGAAATTTGTACTACTACTCTTTTGGTGAGGAGCCTGCTAACTATTTCTAGCCCAGTGCACTTTTATCTCTTCAGACTTAAACCTCAAAATAATACAATCTATCCTGTCAAACAATCCTCCCTGTCAAACAATTTAAAACATATCGTTGAGACCAGACAGATGCAGAACAGCAGTAAAAAAATAAATAATTTCAATTATGTTCAAACCGTTCAAGTCAGTGGTGAATAATGCAATACCTGACTATTTCCTCCTGTTTGATTACATGGAAAATAGCTGTTCAGTATTTCTGGTGTGCTTTAATGTTTCAGCTGGAGTCCAAAATATGCCAACACCACACCTGCTATGTCTACTACTCAATCACTTTCCAATTTTCAGCAGTTAGCAAAACAAACCACCCAATTCATGCCATGTTCCTGGCAACAGTATAAACCATGACATTTAAGGTTTTTTTTACCTTTACATCCTCATGTGCCATCTGTTCAATGTGCAAAAAGAGTGTGTTGGAGAGGGCACCTCATAGTTAAAGGGAAATTCACAGCTAGGTCTAGTGCTGCAGTCTTCAAAAGGGATTTCCCCTGAATTTAGACAGAAGGAAATCAGTCTCAGTGAGATATCTCACAGTGTTTGGAGGTAAGGGTGAAAAAGGACACTGTGTCATCCTTTGTTTTTTTAAAAAGAAGGCATTTAGTAAAGAAAGGTGGAGATGAAAGGCAACCTTAAGGAAACTTAAGAAAGCAGAAAACAGTAGTACATGGAAGATGCTGACTGGAAGAAATGTAAAGTTACTATAAAGTGGAAATCTCCACTGTCTGAATTTTTTAACCAAGAAAACAGGATTTGGACAAAATTTTTTTACGTGTTGGTTTTGTTTGTTTGCTTTTGGTTTTGTTTTGAATGAGAATATATAGACCCAAAAGTGGCTTTTGCATTCAAAATTTTGGTGGCAAGACCAAGCCTGTGTTTTAGGCACAGGCTTCAATGGAGAAACTCAGAGTTTGTGTTGCCATTGAAAGATGAGAGAAGTTTTGGAAGAATACCAGAAATTTCACAGTCTGGGAAAAAAAACTGAAAAATGAAGTGCAACACAAAACCTGATTATTTTATAGGTGTTACTGGAGCAATACTTAGGACAATAGCTAGAAGTTTCCTGAAAAGGACCAAAAGCTGAAAGTGATTAATTATAGCTTTGTTGGACCATATGCTACAAAATGTTCATTTTACAGAGGTATTTTGTGAAACTCCTATTTTCCTGTGGTAAAAGATGTAAACGAGATGAAAGGCTGACAGAAACCCAAGATTTTCCCACAAAATAGGCAAGAGACATGGGAAACAGCACAATGTGGAGCCTTCTAACAGATGTGATTTGTATCAAAGATTTAAAAAATTTAGGAGATTATAACGTGACCCTAGTGTGAAGTGAATAATCATGATGAAGAACAAATTAGAAATTGGAGTTCTAATAATTTATCCATCCATGAATTTTGTATTAAATACATTCTCTAAAAAGATTTTGTAACAAGACTTGTACAGTACTCATAGCTTATTATCAGTCAGATGAACAGAACGTAGGAAAGACATAGAAGAAGACAACTTGTCTTGTTTCTCCTGGTCAAACTGACAGCAGACATGTAGAGGAAAATACTACTGGGCATCCAAACGCAAATTTACCATGGGACTATGGATTTTCCTTGAAGATCTTCTTGAAATATGAATTTTCACTCACTAGAGAAGAGAGAAATTAATCATAACGAGATTTAGAGTACTCTTTTGTGCTTTTCTGTGTCTAATTAAGAAGTGGTGAAACGCTGAGTAGTACTCTGAATAAGGTGACGGATGACAGAAATTGCCAATACTGTATCAAGTTATTGGAAACTTGTATTAAATGTTGATGCTGTGGAAAAAATTAATGTATCCAAAACTATCAGCCATGCAGAAAATGTTGTAGAGGGCTTGAAAACGTCACTTGGCAAAACTAAGAGGTCACTTGGCTAAGACAGCTGATGTGCAATGTTATGTGGTTTACATGGGATACAATCTTTTTAGGTTTAAATAATTCCTAAAACTACAAAAGTCCCAACTAGTTATCTAGACCTACTACTTTCCAACATAGCCAAATAATGAGAGTGTCTAGATTTAGGAAGTAATTTCCTAGAGACATGATAGCTCCTCAAGCTACAGATGTCCAGGCAAGTTTGGCAGCCTAATCTCAAAAGCCAGACACCCTAACACTGCTGCTTGTTGTGCTTGATCTTTGCATAACAGCTCTGAGATTAGAGCATCTATCTTGGAAATAGTAGACTTGAGTTCTAGGCACACCTTAGCATTAGGGAATTTCAGTGCACAGACCAATTAATGCCTAAATGAGTCTACAGGGCATTTTGAAAGACTTTATCTAGACTCACACAAGAGCAAGAGTCATGAGGTTTTAAATGAACTGTGAAAGAAACTAACATGCAGTTCCAAAAAGGCTGAGGTTCTATAAGCAAAGTATGATATTTAATATCTTGTGTTGAGACATTCTGGGAAGGAAAACAGATACCTGTGCAATCACTTTGGATAACTCTGGTGTCTTCAGAGGCACCTACTTAATTTGTGTAATAAAAAAGTAAATTTAGCAAGATAAACAATTATTTTAGGAGTGTTGGATTGCCCCAGTAGTAGTATTAATTTGAAACCTTAAAAGAACCAATCCCTGTGTTGAACAGATTAGAATTTTATAGTTTTATTAGCAACAGCTTGGATTTTTATTATGCTAAAATCCTGTCATATGTTCTCTCCCACAACAACCTTCACTTTATGGGTAAGGAGGACCATTGTATTTTGGTTTGTTTTACTTCTACTGTGCCGTTACAGGGTTTCTACTAGTAAAGTGACAGTTAAAACTTACTCTTAAAACTTATTATTAAAACTTATTCTTAATTTTTAATTGTTATTTTTTAGGGAGAAGTGTATAACTGTGAAGGCAATCTCCAACATAGTAGGGATTCTGGGAGAACCTAAGGAGGAATCTTTCCATTGTCAATTTCTTCTCACAAATGGAACAACACCAGAATAAACACATGGTGTCTACTTATTCAGGCCAACATGTAGCAATACATTAACTATGAAATTATTTCTGAAGCTACATAAAAAGCACATTACTGAATTTGACTGATCTTCTAGCAGGTATTGAATGAAAAAAAAAAGATAAGAGTATGAGTGAAGCTATAAACATCTGAAGACAGGTAAGACTCAAGAGAAACCCATAAAGGCTCAAAGTTTACAAATTAGCACACTAAGGCAGTCCCAAAAAGCGAGCAAACCCAAAACCTCCTGTGGAGTGAATAGAAGTCTGCACAGTACATGAGTCATGGGAATTCTGTATAGGGATAAGGTATCATATTAAAGCTACATGAGGTTTTATTAGAGCTGTAATAAGTACTATTTTATCTTGGTATTTTAAATACACTTTCATTTTGTTTTAAGTACACCACAGGACATCTAATTCAATATTTATTGAGACTGTCACAAATAATTTATGAAACAAGAGTTCCTAAGGATTTGTGTAATGTTTAGTGACAACTCTAGATTGTTATCAAGGTCATATGCCTACCTTTCTTGTTCTCTTTTGTCATTCACTATTTCAACATTCCTTTTCCCTTTAATGACATTCAAATTAGCCTATAAATAGAAGTACAAGGAACACTCTCTATTCAGTTCAATTTTATGCACAATATTTGGAAAATTGAGACAGAATTAGGCAGCTTCTTGTAGCAACAAGTAAAAGAGCTTTTATTATATTTTTGTAAAGATAAGAAACAACAAAATAAAATTATATTTGCACTTGGATACAAAGGAAAATAAATTTGAGGTACAATCCTCCAACTATTTTGGGACACTTGAACCTGTGCTTTGACTGCTTTCTATAAGAATCATGTAAGAAGATGTTGGCAATTTGGTTTTACTATGTGCCTTTGGATTGATTTAAATTATCAACCACTGATATAAAAAAAGTTCAAAGGGGCCTTGTTGTCTTGTGGAAAGGATAAATGGACAAAGGAACAAAAGAGAAGATGCCTTAAGAACCACCGCAGATAATTAATCCCCTCTGAAGCACCAAAAAAATTACAGCTGTTGATGTCAGTGCAGAAAGACCATTGTCCTGGTCTAGAAGAGAGTGACTGAGGTTGTTTTTAACAAAGCACCATGTGCAACATACAGTAATGGTAAATGCAAATTATAAATGAGGGGCCTTTTGCTTTATGCCAGGCACCAAAGAGCTTCTACACATCCAGCATAAATGAATTGTGTTGCTTTTGTTGTTTGTTTTTTTTTTTAAGTCTTTGCAATTCAAGTGATATGTCCACAATAACACAACATCCTTTTTTCGTTATGGGATAAGAATGTACCTCTTTTTGTTAGAAAGCTCTGGCTTCTTTTACCTTCCCTCTATGCACAGAAAGTGGCTAAGGCTTGTGGGAAAAATAGCATTATACAATTATGTAATTGAAGTCAATTTCATAATTATTCTCTTTACTGCACCATATTAAGTGTTGGTCAATTTGAGTAAAATGGATTAACAATATTATGGAAGTGCTGCGAGCTGGGCCTCAGTATGGTAAGGTTCCTGCAATGTCTGCTATGGTTTTCACAGGAAATAAAAGTTGTGATACAGAAATGTCATTCTCATAAGTTTGCATTTTACCAGAGAATAGATTTTGGTTTATATTATGAGAGAAAACAAGAGAAAAATGTTCTTTGAAAATTGAATTTATGTGTTAATATTACTAAACATTTTCAAAGCACATTGTTTCGTGTGACGTTTTCAAAAAATAAGGAAAATCCAACACTAACTACTTATTAAAGGTAGATAGTGGCTTTGTTATGTCACTTGACAAGTTAATCATTTTAACTTCTGACTGCACTCCTTGCCTGATCAACATTGCAAATTAGTATTTGTTGTGACTGTATGAAAGTTTATATTTCTTGCATGTAAGTTTAACATGTGATTTTACTAGAACACTTAGCTATGTTGATAAAATTTGAATCTTGGCTTCAAAGGGGCTAAATACTCTCAGAAACAAGAAAAAAATATAGAGGTTTGATTTTCTAGAAAATTGCTTTTACATGAACCACTATGAAGAATTATTGACTTGCAGGCTTCATAATTAAAGTCTTCATAGTCTTTATACATTTGTTTCAACATTGTATTTTTTCAAAAGCATTTCATTATTCTGGCTAACAGAAATACTAGCTAGCAAGTGTGACAATAATTTCTTGTTTTCGATATTTTTACATTGTCATTTTTCATTTGTGAATATATAATACTTATTTGCAAATTGAAGACCAATATAGCAAAGTCAGAGGCTGAGATTCAACCAAGAAGCTGAACTATTCTAAGTTAAAATTCTCATTTACAATTCATTAATTACTTTTGAACAGATTATTCGCCATTTTTTCCTACTTAAACTTTCCTTAGAGCTTTTCTATGAACCTAACCATTGTAATAATTACATGTCTGCAAACTCATTGCAAGAAGAATGCGTTCTGTTGCTTGCTGCCAAAACCTACTGTTCATGTAGTCAGTTGTTATCTAAGTCATTTTATCTATTGGTTGACAGGATGGCCTTTCTTATATAGAATTCACTGCCGAAATATAATTTAATCAACTAAACTTGTTTCATGTAAAGATTTAAAAGTACTATTAGCCTAAAACTGATTTTCTATTAACATAGCAAGACTTAGGCCTCATAAATTATTGATGAGAAACAAACTGATGACATAAAAGGCCACCTAGTTCACTGAAATGTTTGTGAGAAATTTTTTATAACTCTAGTAAGTTTAATTTAGAGGAAATTGAAAAATATAGAGAGACATTTAGAAAAAACAAAGGAAAGGCTTTTCTATTCCCCAATGAAACTATTTAAATTCTATGATGAATCTGTTTTTTTTTTTCTGAAAGAGATTTTAATTTTTTTAACAATTTGAAATTATTTTATAAGGGCTGTATGATTCAATAAAGCAAAAAAAATTAAAAAGTCAAAATTATTATCCTGAGCAAACATATTCTTTGTCCTGTGATAGTACTCCCTCAACCAACCTTTCTACTTAACCCCCTGAAAGCAATATGCTTTTTCCTCAATTCTGCCTTTGTACAGCAACATTTCTCTTTCTAGTTGCAAAATTTTCTGACTCATCCTTCTCTTCAAAACAGAAACCAATAACAAATGTGCCTAGTACATGGCACAGATGCAATTTCCTTGCACTGCTCTGTGAAACAAAAGTAGAGTGGCTGATTGATGCTCCTTCTAGGAGCTGGGTTAATCTACCAGCTGTAGCACATTGGCTGGCACAGTTTGGAAGGGCTGGCTGATGCAGTGAAGTTTGTCCCTTACCCACAGCCACTTTGCTCAGCTTGTTGAGAAGCACATACTGCCTCCCAGTCCTTTAGGAAATCAGGTATTTTCCTATATTTCAGATGATAGCCTAAAGAAAATGGCTTTGACGAGTATGTTTTTTACCACAATCTAGAGAATGCAAGCCAGAAATAATAAAATAAACCAAACATTTTTAGTATTGTCTCCTAACAGTGTACCTATTTTCAGATAATTTGGGTATTTTCCACTTTCCATAAATTCACAGCATTCAAAGAAACAAAATTTTAAATTCCCCAGATCAGCATCTTCATCCAGCTATTGTAGCTTTGAGATAAATAGCCCTTCATGGATTTTTCTTCCATGAATTGTTCTGATTTCTTTTAAATTGCTGATAATCTTCAAAGATTCAGAGACTTCCGTGCCATAATTCCCAGTATGCAAAAAAGTATTTCATTTTTCTTGCTTTGAACTTGTCACCTCTTAGTGATATTTGATTGCTCACTAACTGTTGTGTGTCTCTATGTCACACAATGTTTTATACATATCAGTATGAATTTCTCTCTCCTTATGTCACTTTGCAGTGTTGAAGAATCCTAGTCTGCTCAGCTGTTTCTGAGAAAAAGCTGGATATTTGATAATCCTGTCATTCTATTTTTCAAATTTGGTTAAATTTTTTTCTGATAAGAGGGTTATATGAGTAGACAGTATTCAAGAAATGGACTCTGATTTTTGTCATGTTCACCAGTCTTCATGATTTTATTATCCAGAATTAAAACAACTTGTGCAACTAACTGCCTCCATATTTTCTGTAAGAATACTTCTTGTATGGAAAATAAACAATATAGAAACTGATGAACAGCTTAGAAAATAGAAATGACAATTTGAATGGAGTCTGCATTACTAATAACAAGAAACTAAGCAAAACTTTATTCTATAAAAATGACATCAATCCTGAAAGAGCAGAATCTGAGATCAGAGAAAAGGCTGATGCATTTTTTTTGACAGATCTTAGTGAACATGTGAAGAATTCACATATCAATACTAATAAATTAATATATTATCCCTTTTAAAACACAGGGTTAAATTAAGGTTGCATGGTACTTTATTTAATGAACAAGAGATGGGTTCAGCAACTACTTATACATACTTGAAATGACTAAAATGAGAAAGAAGTATAACTTTGCAGAAAGAGGAACTTTTACTTCTTTTCTTATTAGACAACTTATAGCCTCTGATGTGCTAAAATGCATGGTTGCTTTATTGCTTCCACTGTCCATCCAACATTTAAATTAATGTGACCCTCTGTGGTATCTATAGAGGGAGCTAAATGCAAGGTTTCTCCTAGTGTGCCATGGCTCGGACCTTCACTCTAGCAATTACAGTAACCCAGATTGTGTTTACTATCCATCCATTCCATCAATAAAACAGCCACGGAGATCAATTTCATATATTGAAATATTCCCTCAATATTGGGCTTAGGCTGAGTCTTCCCAGCTTCTTCTCTTAAAGTATCTGTTTTCTTTCTTCTCCATCTAGGTTCCAAGTTCTAAACACAGGTGTTTTTTTTTCCCTAAACCACATTTGGAAAAAATAATGAAACTTCTTCCTCCTCTCTTCACATGACAGACTCTTAGCTATGTCTGTTTCTTTTGACATCCAGTGTCAGGAGGAGAGTAGTAATCCTGGGAATTGGAGTTTGGCACAAAATAGTTCTTTGAACAACATGTAGCAGTGGCACCAGGAAATGCATCTCTGACCCATAAAGTGTTTTTTTTTTAATGTTGCCTTTTTTTTTTTTTTTTTAGAATAAATAGAGGAAATTAATATTGGAGATCATTTACACTGAGAGTTATAGGGGAAAATAGAGAGCTGTACAGAGAAGGGTGTCAGAAAACCTTTCGGGATGTTCCTCTGGACAAACACATTTGCTGGAGAAAATAATTTGAATTCATCTGGTAATTAATTTTCTTCTTCTCTCCTCTGTGGTATGATCCCAGAATTCAGAAAAATAAGTATAAGCAAGTGACCATGCAGTGCTTTGTACAGGTGAGACTTAGACCAGTACATCCTTAACTTAGAAAATTACAGCTATTTCTTGTTTATCTGTCAGGAAATCAGAGATCAAGTCTGTGCAGCAGCTGATCTTGGTGTAAATTTCTAGGCTATGTAAGGCTTTAATTCTACCAGTACAAATTGAAATGAAGTTTGGGGATTCAGTTTGAACAGGGAAAAATATGCTGTGTTCCTTCCCATTCATGCTTGTGTTTTTCCAAACTTCCATCAGGGATGGTAATTTGTGTTAATTGATGCAGTTTTTTTTCCTGTTCATGATAACACTCATTGTGAATCTGCTTGCCAATCAAAAATATCATAATAGACCATAATGGAAAATTTACTAAGAATAACTGGCCACTTCTGCAATTAATATCAGTAGCATTTTCCTATCACATATGCTTCCTCATGGTGAACTAAAAGCTACAGGAAAAAATTGTCAGGTGCATCAATGAACACCAAAAGACATTTTTTCAAGTACAGAGAAAGAGAAGGAGCATATTGTTAATGTATAGAATATGGTACTGAAATGGAATGAAAAGCAAACCAAAACACAAGAAATTATTTGTAAACCCGAACCACACTATATAAAGAAATAAAGTATATTGAAATTTTGCAAGTGATTGGATAGAACACTAAAACCTAAGTTCATAGCTCACCTAGAAATAAGAGGGCTGATAAGATTAGGAAGCTTTTAAAGCTTGTTTTTTTTCACCTCTTATCTATGTATTTTAAGGTTGTATACTGGAAAGAAGGCACATTTCACTCACTTTGTGGTAACATCTTTGCCATGAAATGTAATTTTGAGAAGACTTTGCCTTCCAGGAAAGTTTTTAATGAACTGATGGCACATGTGCATCCTCTGTCTAAATAGCATTGGCGTGGATGCTGGTGTTACATTGAAAAGCAGTTTTACAATTTTTGTTTTCATTACAGGTGTGCAAGACACTGCTCTGTATCCTCCCATACATAATATCAAATTTTTGATCCAGTTCTTTCATGCGGTGAGTTAAAGCAAAAATATAATCACCTGAGAGAAGATGTCTTCCCCCTTTTGCTAAGTGCCACAGATCTATGAATTTATCTCCTGATAACCGTTTAGAGAAAGACCTTGATCAGAAATCCACATTAGTAATCCCACTCCAAAATCTACAGCATGGCCATACTACTTTGTAGATATGTTCGGCCTGCGTAATCCAAGTTTTCAGGTGAAAATCATACCTTTTACCTGAAATATGAATGCCATCATTTAAAAAAAAAAAAAATCTATTTAAATGTTTTCTTCAAGTAGCAATGTTTTTTCACAATTAACCTTTAGGCCAGGAATTTAGAAATGACATTATATCTTCCTAGGTTAACAGTCAAAAAGAAATTGAAATGTATCTTGGAGACACCGAAAACAGAATTCTTCAGTGAGCATGAGTATCTTTAAAACATGTTACTCTTTCCAGAAACAGAGGTTGAGGTTAATAGATAGTATGTAAGCCATTGCCTCTCATCAACTCAACAGAGAAATGGAGAGGTCATCATGGAAGAATGCAGGTCAATAATAGAAAAAAATACTGCGTTCCAGCCACTGATCCATATCCCCTCTACAAATTGCAGACAAGCTGTAAAACCAACAAACAAACAAAAACCCCAAACAGATAAAAAAATCCAACCCAGTTGAAGCAAGACTGAGTTAGTTTTTTTAGCTGCCAAAACTACAAGGGCTTGGAAATCTTTTGGTATTTTTTGGCCTTGACCTGTATAAATGCTGAACTAAGAAGTTCTTCACATAACATCATGACAACACCAGATGATCCAAATTAATGATTTGACAACATTATTCAGGGTTTTTTTGTCTTTAAAGTTGTTCATCCAGATGTAAACAGTTTTGCTCAGGAAATGATTAAGAGAGCACAAACAACAAAGTCCTCTTGGAACAGCTGTTATAGCAGGAGAAAAGATTTTGAACTCCTCAACTCATTAATTTACAAGGTTAGAGGAGGAGCATATGAAGCAGTAGGGAGCATGAGAGAGGAACAGGGGACTGGATGAGGTCAAAGAAGCTGCCAGATCTTTGCCCTTACTGCTGGAAACTTTTTCAGCTGCTAGGAACAAGGAAAATAACTAATCAACAGTCTGCTCTCTTCACAAGTCCCAGAACAACCTCTGAGGCTGCCATCTGTGCAAAAGAGAGGTAGCTTGACCACCCTGTCATTAACCTTCTGAAAGTTGTGAAGTAGAAGTGGTTGAAAGTCTTCCACTGCAATACCTTTCTGTTAAAAGCTCCTGATCTGAATATACTCTGTTACAGAAGAACAGATACATTTGGCAAAAAAACAGAAAGACTTATATCAATAGGAATGTTCCATCAATGTTGAATCTTATTTTCCTGCCTTAGGCTTTGGACAGTACTGTGAGGCAAGTGTTCAGTTCTCTGATTGTACTGTTCTGTGTGATGAGCGGCTCCCAGTGAAGTGTGTTGAGCTGTCAATGCACAGAGTTGTACATAACCCACAACAGCACTTTTCATAGGATCCCAGTCTTATGCCAGGTGCCTGACACACAGAAGATAACTGCTATTAACACCAAAAACATAGTAAATATGGTCTGTCTAAACAACCAATATATGCAAAACTGTCCCCTTAATGCAAATAAGCAAAATTACATGAAACAGAGATAAAATGTTTGAATAGAAAACCACATATAAAAAGAATAGAATAAAAATTTTAAAATTATTTCCAAGCTGTCATTTAAATGTATTGCCCTTTCAACAGACTGGGACACTGGGATGTCTAGAGACATCCTATGGAAGGTGTTGGGGTGCTCCATTTTATGATTCCTGCTTGCTGCTGTCAGCAACTGTAAATGAAAGTCACTGAACACACTTTTTTACTGAACTGGTTGTAGCTAAGCCTTCAGATAGATAGAGGATGTACTAAACTGGAGTATATATTCTCCATAAGAATCTACAAGTCAATTCATGTTCCCATTGTCGGTCTTAGTAGTGGCGGCTTTTAACTCTGTCTGGGAAGCACAGGGATTCTGAGTGGGCACTGTTCAAAAATGTTCCCAGCTGTAGCAGTCCAGTGGATTTTGAAAATGCACTGAAATCTAAAGGTTGGAGAGTCTAATGTGGAAATTTGAAGTGGGTAAATAGGAAGGTGAGTACAGGTGTTTTTCTGGATAAAGAAGCTCTATATGTGTGCAGGTTGTCCACATCTCATTATAGACCTCTTGATCAGCATACACCAAGACATTGAGCTGCTTCCTCTTTTTACAGGCTATTAGAAATCTTTAGGAAGCAAAATAAGTTTTGTGTGATCTCAGGGTTGACGGCACTTCTCAAGTGGTATAGAACAATGAGAAGTAAGAAACCGTAAATCCTTGAAACTAAATACTAAATTTTAAATATTCATATAGAATATGCCAGTAGTCAGTAAGATGTGAGGGTTGATTTTGGCCCATCAGTCCAGGAACATGGGTTAGCACTTTAAAGGGCACATCAATACATTAAAAGAAGTCAGAAGAGAAGAGAAAAGAAGAAAATACTGTATATTTTGAATAGAGTAATATATTCAAAGTGTAAAGTGAAGTTTACTAACAATTGGTGCTCTACAAAGCCTCCTAAATAGTAACAGGACAAAGAAAGAGTAATCATGTCCAAATCAAATACCAGCAAGGTAGCATAAACTCTTACAAAAGAGAGTAAACGAAGCTAAATTTGGAGAACCCATCAGCTCATTTCAGAGTCAGGATAAAATAGTTAAACCAAGAACAGAAGCAGAGAAATTGCACATATGTATAAACATGTCAGTCCTTGATCTGCCATCCTTTGAGATAAAACATCACAAACACAGACATTAGTTTGCCAATTTTTCATGTCCCAAGAGAGATTTACTATGGACAATGTCACAGATTTCTTGCTGAACATGAGTATCACTAACTCAGTACACCCACAGGCAGTATCAGGGAGAAAAATAAACTATAATCTGCAGTCTGGTAGAATCTTAATATTGCATATTGTGGCGGGCTACATCTGCTTGGACACAAGGTGCTGACCAAAGCCACTGTATCACTCCCTGTTCTCAAGGTGGGCAGGGGAGAGAAAATTTAGTGAAAGGTTCATGGGTTGAGTAAGGGCAGGGAGAGATCACTCACCAGTTACTGTCATGGGCCAAACAGATTTGACTTTATTGATTGATATTGGGGAAATTATTGATTTTATTACCAAACAAATCACAGCAGGGTAATGAGAAGTAAACCCAAATCTTAGGAATAGCTTTCCCACCCCTTCCCTTCTTCCTGGTGTTACTTTATTTCCAATTCTCTATCTCCTTCCCACAGCAGAGCAGAGGGACAGGGAATGGGGGCTGTGGTCAGTTTATCACACATTGTCTCTGCTGCTCCTTGCTCCTGACTGTTGTCCCCTGCTCCAGTGTGGGACTCCTCCCACAGGAGACAGCTCTCTATAAACTTTTCCAGAGTCCTTCCCACGGGCTGTAGTATTTCACGAACTTCCCCAGTGTGTGGATGTTGGACTCAGGACTGGTGATCCCCTTTTCTCTTCTATCTGATTTCCTATTTCTTTTCTCTTTCTTCCTGTCAGAGATATTATATTTTATGACTTAAACATTTTCTTAAAGGACTTTTAAAACTGTATTCCAAAAGCTGCAGAGAAGACTACCGAACCCTGAATGGGGCCCTGACAGAGGCCTGACACTGCTCACTGATGAAGATAAGATAAGGTAACAACTCAGGGCTGGGGACATTCACAAAGCACAGGCTTAACACCTCCAAGATGAGGACCACAGCCCCAGGGCTATCAGCTGCCAGGCTCACACAGACCTGCCACCAAAGGGCGGGAGGGAGGAGAGGCTTTGGGTGTGTGTTGGAAACGCCTCTGGTCAGAGGCGCAGTGACTGCCCATCCTCCACTGTGCAGAGGAGCCCAGCTGAGGGGTCCTCACCAGGGAGGAGGAAGCTTATCCACAGCAGAAGGGGGTGACATGGCCCATCACAAGGGCTCCCCTCAAAGGGGTCCCCAGACCCTGCACCGGAGGTGATACAACAGACCCTCAGTGTTGCAAGGGACAATGTGTCAAGCCAGCCCCTGCAAGAAAGACACGTGGGTGTTCCCACCTGGCCCGAAGTGTATATTAATCCACGGAGCTCTGTACTCTTCGGCGTATGGCGGCGTGTAGCGGTGTGTGGTGTGGTGGGGTGACATGGCGTGTGGCAGCATGTAGCGGCGTGGCCACAGTGGCGACGGGGGACCCTCACCACCAGCAGACCAGATGGAGGGGAGCAACGAGACGTCGTTGGGACCCTCAGATGGGTGATATGCTTCCACCTAACCCCTGTCACCTCTCCCTGTTCTCCCACCCCCCCCCCCCACACTTCTTTCTCTATTTCTTTCTCTCTTTTCTCTTCCCTTCTCTTTGCCTCTCTACTATTAAATAAAATACATCAATTTTTTGGCAACAACCTCTAACCTCGTTTGGTTTTAATCTCGTTTCTGGGGATATTTTGAACCTTCTAAGTTCTTTCCAGTTTATGCATAGAGACTTAGCTTGCTTTGCTTTTCTGGGTTTAAACCGGATCGTAACACCTCCCTCTTTTATTTTTTCTTTTATTACTCTTACTATTAGAAGGTAAGGACAAGGAATATACCAAATTCCATGTTGAGTGTGTTGTATGCTAATAAAATTTTGTGAGCTTTTTTGGACTCTTTTGATTTTTGCCCTTCTTTTTTACCCATGAGGATCTAGGAATATGGGGTTCTCCCACAGGAGTGAGATGTGGCAGTTCCACACAAACATGACAGCATAATGAATGTAGTATGTAGTCTTCAGTGAAAGAGTCAGAGTTTTACCCAGATATATAAAAAAGGATTTACCTAAAATGGATTTGTCTTCTCAGAGACAAATTAGCAGAGATGGAAGTGAAATTTAGATTTCTCTGATTTATAGAGAGTTTAGTAGATTATTATAGTAGGACAGCAGCAATTAGCTTCTACTTTAGTCTGGATAAAAAAGAACAATTTTGAGAAACCAGAGTTGATGAGAACCCACTTGAACATGAATTTTCAAGACACTGTATGGCAAATTAAAAGCCTAATGATCCGTCTCTATTTTCACATAAGGTCAGAAAAGAAAGAATTGCAGCCCAAGAGTGTAATATATGGAATTGAATGTGTACTAGTCAAATATTTGAAGACCAGAAAGAACATCAGTTCAGAGAGGATATGACTGGTCAGTAAAGAAAATGTTATCATTACTGAAGCACAAAATATCAACATCAGACCAGATACAATCTGATCCATGAAGAAAGAAAATGTGAAGAATATATACTTGTTTCATGGATTCAAGCCAGATGACAGAAGTCTTTGTTATCAGTGTAAGCACCACAGGACCAGATGTATTGCGGAAGGCTACAGATAAAACTAATTTAATTTTGTGCACAGCGTATGTGTTTTGAAACGCCTTTTATTGATATATTGGGATAACTGCTACTTAAGAACATTCATAACATGGCATTGAAGCATTATTCTATAATGCATCAGTGCTTAGACTTTCTGACACCACTATGGCAGTCACCATTTGAGTATACGCATCCAGAGAAATTTTTAGAGCTTATCTGAAAGCAGTTATCATCTCATATGCAAGAAAATTTCTGAATAAATTATGCCCAGATTGAGATGTAATTACTAAAAAGGCAAGTAAACTGAGAACACTGTAGTACTGCAATCTAGAAAAATCTAATATGAGCTGCAACATATTTGGATTTAGCTTCAAAAATACTTAAAAATTTATGTTATCTCAAATACTAAAATGTGTCTTTTTAGATGCTACATAGAACTGCAGTGAAACACATCTCAAAACCAGGGAACGAAATTTTACCTCTAATGTGATCTAACTCTGTACCTGAAATAATTTTACGAAACAGAGAGAGATAATGTTATTTCACCTTCACATAAAGTCTTCACATAAAGTTTTTTATGAGGATCAGCTTCACAGGACATGATGAGCCATGGCGCATAGTGGGCTACAGAAGATGCTATGGTATTCTGTTAATGTAGAAGCTTTATTGATGGTAAATGACAGGAAAAATAGTCTGAGAATTCAGAAAAAAGAAACATCAATATAAAATTAGAATGTTTGCTTGTCTAAGGCTGAAGATGTTCAGAAAGAACTAGACTGGTATGCAAAGAAGCAGCTGGGTCTGAAACTACAAAAATCAAATAAAAATGAAATAACCAAAAGGAAATGTAATTGTATAGCAAGACTGATGAAGTTGAAAAAGTATGAAAGCTGCTGGCATTTTAGTGAGCACTTATATGCTTAGTTTTTCCAAAATGCACTATGAGACAACTCAGCATAATGGGCCATTCTGGAACTAAAGGCTGCTTTTGCATGATGGTATGTTTAAATAATCATGAATTAGACAAAAAGGAAGGTTCTGCTACCACATACTAAATTTGCCAGCTGGGACCATTAAAAAGCACAAAAATATTGTTACTCCCCTTTGTAAAGAGATTTATGGTCTGTTGACCACAAGTGTCATGTTACACTAAGGAATAGTCAAGTGTTCAAATGACTGGAAATTTATTATCCATGATATAAAATGAATTGATTTTTAATGGGTAAATCAGCCCTATTTTCTTGGATTTGTGCATTTTTTGTTTGGATAACTTAGAAGAATAACATACTTTAAATATAGCCATTAGAGAATATGAACTTGCATTTAGTTGGCAAAAGCTGGCAGAAATAAGGACAATAGAGACCTACTAAGAATTACAATAAAAACAAATACAAAGCCAGAGTGAGTAGGAGAGCCATAACAGCTGTAGAAAAGAAATAGGACAAGAAAGAAAATGACTAAAGACAATTTTCCCCCATTTTGTGATGCATAAGATCATCATGGGACTATTGCTATGGTCCCATATTGCCTAATAAAACAAAACAAAACAAAACACCTGGGCACTGATATGGGACTTACATTCCCAAATAATGCTTAATCAGAAGTATACAGGAATTATTTGGAGTTGTAATTGTACACAGGTTTATTTTATCCATGTCTCTATATAATGAAAAACTCAAACAGGGAGTAAGCTCTGTTTCAGTTAAAAAAAAAACAAACAAAAACATACTCAAGCTTTGCTTTGTTGTGGGGTGTCAAGGGAATGAATGACGCAGCACAGAAATAACTTAATCAGGATCTAGATATTTGTGTCAATTATGCATGTTTATTGAATAGCTCAGCCTACTGAATGTTTACTCGGTGTATCCAATGATGAAACAGTTTTCACTGCAAGCTGTTTTTCTCCCAGATTTTGGAACACATCTCTAAAGTTTATGCAGTTCTATTCACCCTAGTTCTCCCTTCAGAAGCAGCACAACTAATGATGAAACCAGTTTTAAACAGGCTAAAAATAACTTTTTGTCTCCTATCTAGTATTTTCCCTTTTGCATGTACTGTTCTGGAATGCAACAGATTGAAAACAAAACGTTTTCAGAATTTTTACTTGACATACACAAAGGAAAGTAAATCTATTTGTTTACTTTGATAAGGAGGAAGATTTATACCTATTTGAAAACTATCTCTGTTAATTATTCATTGACTGTCAGGACACTCCTTGAATTTGAATTGCATAATCACAGAATAATTTAGATTGGAAGGCGCCTTCAAGTCACCTATTCCAATCTTCTGCTCAAAGCAAGTTCGTTTGTACTAAGGAGCTCATGTGTGTGAACATGATGTTTGGTGGGACTAGGAGGCATGATGGAAATCAGCCAGCACCAACTGGCTTATGGGGAAAAGAGTGAATCCCTGCACATTCCCTATGGCAGTATTGTCACGTACATTGTACAGAAGAAACATGTTACTGGCAACTGTTTGTGCTTTTATGTGCATTTCGATATGTAACAACAACACTGAAAACATCTGGAGGCACAGCAATGCCATATAAAACCCCAGATGAAGAATCTTGTTCTCTGATGCACATGCATATTGGTAAAAACCTTTAACAGGGTTTTCTGACATTGTTTTTCATTAGTACATGGTCTACATTAATATTTATGTTTAAGAGAACAAGAGAGAAACAGAGGAATGATTACATGTAAATCAAAACATAAATATAAAAATGAGGAAAAAGATTATAAGTAAAACAACTAATATATTATGTTGCTAGTGCTGCAAGTACTCAGGAAAACATCTATCTGATAACAAAATAATAATGGAAATAACTAAATTAATTATCAGACAGGAAAGATTAACAGGAAGTAAGAAAGCATTTATGTAAATAACAACACACCATGTAAACAAAACAAAGGAAATGCAGTCAAACAACTTGCTACCTTTGCTAAATAAATAAATAAATAAATAAATAAAAGTATTCTTACTCTAGACAAGGACAGAATTCTAGAAATAGGGTACCCAGACTTCCCAGCTTTATAGGAAAACATAAAAGAGCAAAAATATTACAGTGGAGAAACTATGCAATCACAGTAAGGAAACACAAATCTGCAAGTTTCTGTCACTGATAGTAATCATTGTTAAGCACTAGCAGCAAACAGAAAAGGCATATTTGCTTAACAAAATGTCTTGGCGTGACTTTATGATGCTGTATCCCCTATTGCCTGCTCTATGCCCAGACATGAATCCTGTGCCTTTCTGTGTCTTTAAGGCAGACCCAAGAGAGAGGAAGGGGAAGGCCGTAGAATTCCTTCAGCCGCTGTGTTCAAATACACAAATAACTCACTCGCTTCTCCTCAGATCCTGGCTCTCTGCAGCAGGGAAGAGGGTTGCATTCTCTTGCTTTTTTTAGCTAGTTTCTTGTTCATTAGCTGAAGCAAGGTGTTTGCTGGGACTTTGGCTTCTTCTTCTTCTCTTCTGGACTGTTCAGCAACACGAGAACATCACTGGGAAGCCTTACACCCTGGCCCCGGGGGCCCAAGCTGCACCCCAGCTCCAGAGAGAGCAGAGCCATCACCTACAAAGAACTCTGAAACTACCCAGGTTTTCTTCACAGCGAGAGGTTTTATTATTTAAAATTATGAATTCTTTTTTTTTTTTTTTTTGGTGCCTGTGTACCCCCTGCTTGTTAAATAAATTACTTTTTTTCTACTTTCCTCCAAGAATTTTTTTTTTCCAAAACCTGGTGGGGGAGGGGAGGCTGAAACCTGCTTTCTATCAGAGGATGTTTCCTCCAATTTGTCTCAAACTGGGACACAAAACTGCAGAATATGTTTTTGATTTGTTTTGGTTTACTTCTTACACTCTGTAATATATTTGGATCATTCTGGCTGGCAAGAACAGTGTTGCAGTAGTCTTTTGTGTTTATGATCCTGGAAACATACCTGAGAGTACAGAATAGAAAAAAAAGTAGTAAGAGTTATTTAAAGAAATCCCCTATGATATTTTAGTGTGAAAAATAAAAAGTTTCAAATTAGATAAGCCATTTCATAGTTTTTCATGAGCATATTAAATTATTTTATTAAAACCATATTAATTAACAGATTATCAACAATTTGTGGAGTTTTCTTATGCTGGTTATATTTTAATGGATTACAGGGGTATAGTTCTATGGTCAGCCTCTTCTTCCTCCTTCCACTGATTGGTTCAGCAGGAAACTAACTCCTTCTTGTCTCTTCTCCTTCCCCTCCATAGATACAGCTATAATGTTTTAGCCAGATTATCACCCTGACCTGGGTAACTGCACATTCCCATGTGCACAAATTAGACATAGTGAAGTAAAATTACAGAAACCCAGGTTAAGATTGGTTTAAACTATCAGGAAACCTCACCCTAAAAGCTCAATACTGCTAACAGAATCAATATTGAAGTACTAGTATTGCCAGGTTCCTCTTTATTGCCTGGTATAACAATTTTGTTCCTTAGCTTAGTCTACTTTGAGTCCTTTATTTGCATTCAAGAAGCTGCTTAAACATTTCTGTCATCCCATCTTGACATGGCATTAATATCTCAGAACATGACCTGTGACCTGTAAAATTCTAATCCATAATATTCCCTTTTATATGGTCATACAACCCTACAGATGCCTCAATTCTAATTTATTTCTTTATTTTAATCTTTAAATATTTTTAGGCGCCTCAGCACATCATTAGAGACATCCCAGTTTGGACAGGTCTGGTGTTTAATTAGCACTTCAGCTAATAAAGTTCCTAATTCCTCCTTATGCATCTTAGACACCATTTTAATAAAAAATTGGATTTCTCACAATATGTCTTTTGAAAATATGGAGTTAACTTTAGTCATATAATATTCTCATATACATATAACAGAATTAGCCTGATGAGCTTTCTTATTTTCTTCCTTTAGGGAGCTGTACTTATTTATCTAATAATGACCCCCATTTTATAATTCCTAACTCTGATTCTACATTTACCTTCATCACTGTTTCTCAGAAGTCTTTAATAGTGTTGCAAAGCTTGGTCATGTAAGAGCTGGGCCTGGAATCCTTGCAGCACAGGCAGTTAAGCATCTCAAGTGTTGTGAAAAACCCTACAGATGGAGTTGGATAAAGAAGGGCTCAAAGCATCAAATGAAGGACTAAGTCACCTGGAGCATCAGGGTGGAGCTACTAATGGACCAGTGTGCCATTTTCATTGTGCTGTTGCAGGACTCTGGACTGTTGTCCAGGTCTGGACTACAGAGTACAAGAGAGGCATGGAGCTCCTGGAGTGAGTCCAGCAATGGGCAATGAATACAATTAGGGCACTGGAGCTACTCCTTTGTGAGGAAAGGCTGAGGGATCTGGTCCTGTTTAATCTTAAGAATATAAACAAGTATTTGAAGGGGGGGTGTCTACAGTATGGAGCCACGCTCTTCTTGGTGATGCCAACCAATAAAATAACAGGCAACAGGCAGAAACTGATCACAGGAAATTCCATCTTCCTTAGGAACACGAGGAAGAACTTCACTGTGTGGGTGAGCATGAACTGGAACAGATTACCGAGAGAGGTTGTGGAGTATCCCTTACTGAAGATATTCAAGAACTGCCTGGATGCAATCCTGTGCCATGAGAGGATCCTGCTTGAGAAGGGAGGTTGGACCAGATGACCCACTGTGGTCCCTTCAAACTTTAGCCATTCCGGTATTGTGTGATTTTGCGTGACCCCATGCGTAAGGACTTAAAGAGCACAGTTGCTTGTCTCAAACAACTGTCAAGATCACAGAATGAACTTGCCATAGGATAAGTCACCACAGCGAGCCTAAGATAAGCACAGAAGGGAGGAATTCACAACAGGGAGGCCCTGATAGCAGGCCTGGCAGAGGCAAGATCTGGTTAGCACATGCTGGTTAACGCATCTGGACAAAAGTTCCCACTGTGGCAAACTGTGGGAAAGGAAGCAACCTCTCATGCACTTATCATCCCAAGTTATGGAAGAAATAATTTCTGCAATGACCACTGAATCATCCCCAGTGCTTCATTTCTGGGGCCTTCTATCATAGAACTGTTCATGATCCACAGCGTTAAAACTCTCTCCCCAGGGGAGGTACTTGGGCCTTCCTACCTTAACCTAAACATATATCAACCTGTTGAATTCTTCGTTTCGTGGGCTTTCCCACCCCAAATGGATCAAGGCATGTGACCACCATTTTGACCAACAGACATCTACTTTTCTCATTGCTGAATCCATCCAGTTGTTAATATCTTTCATCTTCACTGTCTACTCTTATCCTTTCTTTGTCTTTATTTCTTTTCCTAATATATTTTCTTAGATCATATTTTTATTCTTTTATATTGATATATTTCTATAGTTAATATATATGTATATACACCAGTCATTCAGGGTCATTTCACTCTAATCTACCCCAAGGCTTCTCTTATCAAGAACCTCAGTTACCTTTCCTCAGCGGTGGGATGTAACACCATGATGGTTCAATCACCTAATCAACTGGTGGAATTGTCACACTCATTCTTGAAAGGAAATGATTACAAAAATGTCTCTAAATCCCAAGGTTTCACTTTAAAATAGAAGTGCACAAATATTTAAAGGGAGAAAAGAATCTGCAAGCAGAACCAGAAAACAGTTCTACTTTCTTCATCCTTACATGTTCAGTCCTTCCCTCTGCTGAAGCATTACTGGAACAATCCCAAAAAAAATTCCATACAATCCATTCAGTCCCTTTGTTTTTTTTCATCCTGTGCCTAAGACTTTAGAATTAATTATCTCTTAGTCTTTATAGATCCTGTAGATGGCAAACTTACTCCACTGAGCATGCTCAGCTGTTGCAAAAAACTCCTTTCATAAGCCTACCTTAAACTTTTTTAATAGGATATATAGTATTTATACAGAAACTGAAAACAAAACACACAGCTTTATTATCTATCATGTTGTATTTCAAAGAAAAGAAAGTTTTTATCAGATACTTAGAAAATAGAGTTTTAAAATCTTGCTTTCAAGTCACTTTTAGACTTGGATAGAAGTACTATATTTAGCCTTGGAAAGTTCTCTTCTCAAAGGCCAGTCACTCTCCTCAGTGTGTTTTATCAACTGCCTGTAACTGCATTGCTGTCTTGCAATTGCAATTCTTACTGCAAGCTGCTACTACTCCCCTGCACTGCAGAGAGGTTTCGGAGCATAAAATTGTGTTCCATACAGCACTATGGCTAAGCTGATGTTTTGACTAACTCTTGCAATGCTCAGTTTCGTCCTGAGCCCAGATTTAAATCCTGCTTGCATTGTTACTTTTCATTCAGCTGCAAGCACTACTGATAAAGTTGTTCCTGTGGTCACTTCTCTTAAAAAATTACCAATATATTCTTCTCAGTGAAATACAGAATTACTCCACCAAGGCTCAAGTTCTATTTCTTGGATTGACTACATGTATTTTCAACATAGTATTCCAATATCTTTGGTTTTGACTATGGATATGTGAGTCTCTGCTTTTCTACTTTTATATTTCAATCTGCTACAGATTCATGAGCCCATATTCCATTAAAAATACATAAACTTACTTATTTTGTTGGTCTTCATACTCCCCCCTTCCTTTCTTCCTTTCTCTCACACATTTTTATTTATTTATTTATTCTTTTAAATAAAAATATTTCTACTATGTAACCTGTGATAGGTTAGACAGATTTTTAAAAAAGCTTTTACTAGTATTAATCCCTTTTTAGGAACTTCCTTATTGGTTTAGAGAGGCAATAATTATTTTGTGGCACAGCATGATAAGCCAGGGAAATATAAAAGAACTTTGGCATGTGCTCAAATTTTTTATGAAGTTGCGCCTGACTTTAAAAAGATTTCTGCTTGATTGCTTTTTATTGTCTCCTCCTTAATATTAGTGATATCAGTTTGAAGGTAACTGTATGCTAACCCAGAAGACTGATGGATTAGAAATCATGGGAAAGAATAGTCAATATAAAGGAGTCAGACAGTGACACAGAGAATCTTGGTTAACCTTGAAAACTGGGAAAAGCAGAGTTATCCTGCATACTGACAAGTTTTCATCTGATGAGCTGCAGGCAGCCCATTAAAACTTGGTTGTGTTACTTACCATAGGATGCCTATAAACCTCTCTGGCATATGATGGCAGAATGGGAAAAGTAAATGAAACCCAAGATTTTAACACATGAATTATTTCCAGAAGAGCTGAGAATGTTGTTTCACAGGACTGAGCTGCAATCTTGTTGGGATATTGCACTGAAAAAATCTGCCAGCAGATTTAGGGAAGGACGGCTAAAAAAATGTAGAACCTGTTCTATTAAAAAAAAAAAAAGGCTTTGGCTTACTTAAGTAGAAGGAAGAGGAGAGAGAATATCAATACTCTTTTTTTAGACACTGAAAAGTCAGACAAGAGGAGACCTATTAAAGCTAAAGGATAAAGTTGTCAAAAGAAGAAAAAAATATAATGTGAGCATGAATAAATTTATATTGCTAATTAGTAATTTCAACCCATGAGAACTGTCAAGTATTGGAACGACATTTTATTCAGAGCACTGAAGGACAAAAAAATTCAAAAACCTTCTTAGATGAAGATTAAGAAATGTACAAAAAGGCTTATACACTATGTCTGACTTCAGTAACAGGAGCTCAAGTCACTGACCCAGAAATCTTCTAGCACTGAGTTCCCAAGTACACATGTATTTTTTAAATTTTGAAGTTAATATAGAAAAATTGCATTTTAGTCCAGTTCTACAAATCAGATTTTAATATTTGGCTATTTTATAACTGCATAAATTTCTTTAGAAGAGCTGTTACTCTAGAAGATATTTAGATGCTCTTCGAGCAACTAGTGAGAATATTAACTTCCATTGATTGATCCACTGAATGCGACCACAGAGTATACAGTAGCTGGAACCATTTCCATGTAATTATTGCAGTGACATTTTTCAGAATAGCACTACTTGACATTTACAGTGAAATGTAGTGCTATTCTGAAAAATGTTCCCTTATACTCACTTTTTTTGTGGACATTTTATTCTGCCATAGCAGTAGGACACACACTGTATATGAACTTTCCCTTGTACAGTGATTTTCTTTAAATTGGATAACTTATGCAGTAATCTTTGGTATAAGGACAGAAATTTTATTAAATTTAGCCTTCTGTCGAGTACTGTTTCAATTTCTCAGTATGTTTACAAAAAATTTCTTATTGTGGATTATTGCTACTGCTCTGAAGATGCTATACTAAAAGTATAATAAGAAAGACAGAAGTATTTTTGCATTCTGCTGAGTGCTGCAAATAAAAAAATAGAACTCATTTTAAAATTTAAAAGTTGTATGACCTCCAAATTAATTTGTCTTCCTGGAGTATATATAATTTTATTTGTTCTTCCTCCATTTTAAAGACAAAAATTAGAGATTCTTTCTGTGTGTAGTAGTTTGAGGAACTGCAGAAGTATGACTAGTACTTTATGGGGCTTTTTTATAATTGTTGTTTTTATTTAACACGAGAATAGATTCACTTTGTATTTTAGGAAAGAATACATATTTATAAATATAAAAGTGAGACACAATTCTTATTTTAGCAATTAATGCTGTACAATTTGAAAATATCAGTTACATTGCATACTTTTATGTGCAACCTAAAGATTTCCTAACCTTAGGAAAATAGGGACTTAGATGGAGATTGGTATCTTAGGTACATTACTGTTCCAGTTTTATTGTAAAATGTGTCCAGAAGTTACACATCTACCTACACTAATCTTTTTTTCTTGAAGAGAAATCTAGTACTGAGTTATTACACGAATTGCAAGGAAGCCTATTAGTGTGCAATTACTAGCATCACATCAGCAAAGTCCTTGGCTGTCCTGTCTCATACCAAGGTCCCCAGTATAAAAAGGCTGGGTGCAGTATCTGTCAAAGGAACAATAATTGGCCCCAAGTTTTCCAGGATAAGAATAATATATTACAGGCTGTTTCTTGCTGCTGCACCTTTCCTTTGGGATGTGGTGAAATATTTTCAGTCATCATCCATCACTGGCAATTGCTGTCCCTTTCTAGATGTGTGATTAACAGACACCAATGATATTGTAGGAATTTGTAGACTATGCAAAACACTCTGCTAGCACAACTCTGCAAGTTACAGCCTCAACAAAATCTTTCTCCATTTTTCACAAAAAATTATTATACAACTTTGAAAGTCCCAGAAGCCTCTGCATCTTTTCATATTGCCAGAGTGTGGAACTGTCATGGGTTAGCAAGCATAGTCCTGGATGTGATGTTCTTGCAAAGGGGTGCTTACAGCTTCCTCTGTGACCTAACAGAACCTATCAGCTGGCCAGTTTGAATATGGACAATTCTTTAACCCACTTAAAATCGTGACCGCCTCTGTGATCCACACTTAAGAATAGACACACCCCAGGCAGAGTTCTTTCTCATTTCCGGTGCTGGGACAGGTGGCTGCAGGCCCCGTGCAGGGGCCGGCGGGCCACGGCCATCCTGGAGCCGATGGGCCCTTTTCCACCTGCGGACCACCCCCCCCCCCCCCCGCCCCCTCCCCACCAGCCCTGCTGTGTTGCAGCTGGAGCGGTTCGGCTCCCCCCCCTCTCCAGTGCGGCCAAGATTCAGCTGAAGCTGCCCTGCTGTCTGGCAAAAGATCATGTGACCAACAGAGATAAACTTCATTCCAGCTGCAAGGCCTGGGTGAGATTAACCCTTTTAGTGCTGTGAAGAGCTGAAAACCTGAGGGAGAAGAAAGAGGAGATGCTTAAAGCTGAAATTCTGTTGTAAAGCTATGATGTATCAGAGTATCCGTTGTAATTTCATTAAGGCATGGGGGGTGGAGCGTTCAAACTGTACTTGTGAGCAAAAGCACCTGCCCTGAGATAGGCAGATGCTGACGCAGCTGTAATTTCATGAGAAGTTTGAACAGGGAGAGAAATGAGGACTTTTGTTCCAAATGGGAAAGGAGAAAACCTCAGTTCTTAGAGATGCTCCCAGAGATAGTCCTAGAGATGAAGATGAAGAGGACCCTTTGCTCCCAGGGAAGGAGAAGGGCCTCTGTTCTTAGAGATGAAATGCTCCCAGAGATGGGTGAAGAGAACTTTTGTTTCTGAACCTTAAAATTGTACCCCAAAAACCTTCAAGAGTGGACCCTCGAAAGCAGTTGTGGGAAAAGCTGCAAGTTGTGGGAAGGGACTCACATGCGAGCAGAGAACCAACCCGGGCGGCTGTCTCGTTGTGATACTGTTTTCATAGCATGGGCAAGAGAGACTCCTCTTCCTAAATGGACTGAACAAGGTTATTATGGAAGTGGTAAACAGACTGAACATCTGAAGGGTTGTCTTTTTACATTGTCAGTGGGAGAAGGGAGAAAGGTGGGCAGGAGGAGAAGTGTTCTGAAGGGTTTTTTTCTTCTTCTTTTAGGTCTATTAATAAACTTTATATTCTTTCAAATTTGGTGCCTGCTCTGCTTTTCTCCTAATTCTTATCTCACAGAAGGTGAACAGTAATGAGTATTTTGGACCAAACCACTACAGGAACCTAAAAAAATAACTTATATGAAAATGCTTTGGTCATTAAATATAAGGTTTTCTTAGGCCCCATTATTTTATTCAAATAAAGAAAAGTCTTTAACATCTCCTTAGAAACAGCTTGTGATTTTCCATGTTCTTCTCTTTAATTGTTTTGTAGTCCAGCCAATTGATTAACTGTTTACTCATTCTAATTGGCAGATTTTTACTGTGAGTTTGTAGAATTCAGGTACAAATTGTAGAGTATAAACACTCTTTAGCTATTCTAATACATTAATTTACTGGGTATTTGAAGGAATGTATTCTTTTGATATTGAAATAAGCTACTATTTCAACAGATATTTTTGGAAGAATTTTGGTTACTTTAGGGGTTTTTGCTTGTTTGTTTGTTTGTTTGTCTTTTCCTATTTTTTCCCCTGGAGGGACCATGAATAGTTTGTCTTTGCTAGTTGATTTAAGAGTTAGAAAAGAAATCCACTTCAGTGAAACTCCACTGCTTTAGATGATGCTTTTGTTTCATTACTTAGAAATTCAGATGTACAGACTAATACTCTCATAAGTTTCTTCTTCCCTAGATAATTAATGGTATTCCATAAAAATATCAAATTTCTGACAATATCTCACTTTGTAGTCATGCCTTGGTCCATTTTGGATCACTGCCACATTACAGCCATTTACCAGCTCTTCCCTGTTAGCTTTATCCTTAGCTTATCCTCTTTTCTTTGTAATTAAGACGATCCTACTCCAGTATTTAAATTTTACTGATTGTTAAAACCTCTCTCTTGCTTTTTGTACTTCAATGCAATTTCTTCTGCTAAGTTCTCAATGCATTTTTTTTCATTTTACATTGCATTGTCCTTTGTGTCTAGCCTTTGTCCTGAGCTGTCCAAACAACAGTTGTTTGTCCCCTAAAAAAATCAGTAGTATCTAGTTCTAGCTCTTCAAAATGTTTCTCTTTTGTCTCCAAATAAATGTTAAGTAAGTCCTGTAAGTCTTATCTTTAAATGCATGAAGGGGGAAAGTGGGGTAGTCTTGTGAGTAGGAACTGTTAGTTAATATAAAAGAAAAGGGATTGCTACATTTGGTGGTTCATCAGAGGTCAGACTGCTGCAGCTCAATTCCTCCATGTCCATCTGGTAGCAAGGGTGAGCACGTGCTCCCAGTAGGTACACATACATTCAGACACACAATGCACATATAAGCATGCACATGGGTGGCCACACAGAGAAACACAGATAAAATAAAAGCAGAAAAATCTTGATCCTGCTCTGGCTGATCAAGATAAAAACCAGTAATGGCAAATACATAAGTATAGATAACATGGTTTCCTCCAGTAGCTGGCCTTAGGCTTTTGCCCAGCAGCTGGCCCACGGATTCTCTCAGGTCTCCCCAGTTGTCTTATGCAATAACATGCAAGTGGACCTTTCCAGTAGGTGGTACAGAGCTATGGACACACCCAGAGCTGACTGGCAGAATCTTGACTTCTCCAGTAACGTGCTTATTCCTCCAGAAGCGAACTCTCACATTCTTTGGTCTCTTTAGAAACATATGACCTCTCTGATACCTGGATCCCAAACTCCTTATTCTACTCTCCGGCTAGTCTGGTCTGATGCTCACAGGCACACACATGCTACATACACACTCTGATCTCTCAAGGTGCTGCACCATGGACACGTGGGCTCTGACCCATGGTCTGACCCCAGTAGATGCACTCAGGCCTCAAATAAAAAAACATGCAGAGAATAGACAGCCCTCAGCCAGTTAGGAAAGGAATTTTATGAGAAGGCAAGATAGATTGACTTCTATTCCCTCTATTTTACAATGCTTGCTCCTCTTCGAAGCACCACAACCCTTCCCTTTCCCCATCTTAGTTTCTCCTTCAAGCATTACATAACAAGCCTTGCATAATCCCAGAATTCTCTTTCCATCATTTCATAATAACTCACATCCACAAAGGCTCTTTTCACATGTATCAAGTGAAAGCAAATTTAAGCAAATTTTCACTAGCAACTTCTCTATCACCCATCCGGCAGATTTAAGCTCAGTAAAGGAAGACTTAAAGAACTATCAGTATGACTTTTTGGGCAAGGCAAGGGCTAAGTTCCGTCCTATTTTGAGATCTTTCATGGAACAAATTTCACATGTTGAGAGTGATTTTTAGATCATAATTTCTGGAGATAGCTTTCTCTTTATTGTACATACACTGCATATTCTACATACTGTGTCTGTAATATGATTTAGAACTGTAATATACTACAAACTTATTCACAACTAAGTTCTTTTTCTAATTAGCTCCTATTTTGAAAAAAGCAGATGAATATATAGATGTCATCCTTTTCATGTTATGTATATGTGTTTTTAATCCATCCAAATGTAACAGAAGATTGAGTGAACACATAAACATGCTTGCAAATACCTCTCCTAAGGCTTTACACATTTTGTGCTATGTCACTCTGGCAACAACAGCCATGGTCTTTTACTAATGTATATATTTTTATACATTCAGTGAATTATTTCTCCCTGCAGTAAAAGGCTCTACTAAAGAAAATTTGAACATATATACTGTTGAATTACAACTGCTACCCTCTATTTTTTCTGATTTGTTTTACATTTAGCAAGATAAATGCAATATCCCACGTATGCTTGTAACAAAAAATATGTATTTTAAAATCATCTGATCAAAACCTCACACAACTATACTGAAGAATATTTAGATAGCTAAATTTGCTTAAATTATGCTCACTTTAAATATGTATACCTTCATTTACTCCATCTATATTCTCTAATGGGTAATAAAATGAATGTGGTGATGCATACAAAAACCAATTTTAAGCTAACACATTGAAGCAGGAAAATGCTATGTGTTATCAGTATTCTTAAAATCTGGTCAGAATAATTTTGCTGGTAAAGGTTTACTAGAGAAAAAGCACCTACATAATATGAGTAGAACCCAGCCCTCTCTGAGGATTTTGGGACTCTTATTTCATTAACTTCCACGTAGGGTTTACTTCTTGAGCCAACTGACTTCAGCATAGAAATTCCAAAAATAAATTAAAATATGAATAGAATTGAAAAAAACAATCTGAATAATGAAAAGGTGCTAAACACCACTGCTAAAATAGTTATGTAGTATATAAGAGGCTTAATCTAACCATTAGGAAAACTTTTTCAGAAGAGTGCTAATGATTAAAATTTCTAAAACTAAAGCAAAGAAACTAAAAAGAACTTGGAAAATGTGTCTTTTATCCTTATGAAATGATAACGGTATGTTCACACAAAATTATTTCAGGGACATTCCAGCAAATAATTTCTGTGTGAATTGGGGTTTTGTTTTGTTTGTTTTCTGTAATGTGAAACTCCACTTCTGGGGCCATCTGTAATCACACCATCTAATGGTTTTACAGATAACTTTCAATAAGTGTGTTCTGATGGCAGTGGACTCTGAAGTTTTCTGCAACAATGGGATTAGAGCTTCTGTTGGAAAAAGGGTGTATATCTTGTAAGGTACTTTTCAAAAGTAGGAGAAAGCAATTTGAACACAATAGCTGTGGAATTCAATATTTTTCATTCATTGTCTTTGAAAAAGTTTCAGGACTGAAAATCTTGAATTCCACAGGACACAACTCAATTACTTAGATTTCTATTTGATCATAATGTATACAGTGTTTGGTTTCACTTCTATCAGAAATTTTTTTACCTTTCTATTATATGAAAGCTTTGATATTGTTTCAGTGGTGCTTATGAAATTGATATTGGTTGTAGTTGTGAAAGACTAAGTCAACAACCACCTATCTGCTCATGATAGCTAAATTAACTCCTATCATAGATTTAATTCATGCCTTTTTTCTTCCATGCTTACCCAAGGTTAATTCAATTGATACTGATCAAACTAGCTGCAGGGTGCTGCTGACAGGCTGATAGCACACGATCTGGGAGTGTTTGAGTATCCTCCCGAAGGTGATGGCCTCATTATAGGACCAGGATGTAGCTCTGCCATCTGCTTTTGGGCAGTTTTAAGATGATGTCAACAGATCCGGGGCAGCTACAAGTCTGATGGTATCTGAATGTTTAGCTGTCACCTTTGCATCACATCATTGTCTGCCTCATTATCCCCTTTCTGGATCCTTAATACTTTTTCTCACACACTTGAATCTGTTCCTTTCTCTCCCATAAGCATAAAACATGTTCTCATTTACTTGTTTCCTTTGATCCCAGCTTTGCTACATCTGTACTCAAATATGATTTTTCTGGTACTCTCTGCTGATTTTGGCTGGGATGGAGTTAGTTTTCTTCATAGTATCTGATATGGGGCTATGCTTTGGATTTGTGCTGGGAACAGCATTGGTAACGCAGGGATGTTTCTGTTATTGCTAGGCAGTGCTTGCACAGTGTCAAAGTCTTCTCTGCTTCTCACTCCACTCTACTGGGAGGCTGGGGATGCACAATAAGTTGTGAGGAGACAGCCAGGACAGCAGACCCCAACTGACAGGGAGGTCCAGATATCTTCTGTGGTGCTGTCTGTGAGTATTACCTGTCATGTCCAGGACATGTTCTATGTCCTGCTGAATAAGCATTCCCTCAGCCAGTACCTGGGCAGTGATCAAACAATGTGCTTGTAGCCTAACAGTGCAACCCAGTGATCTTCTACACAAGGTATATGAAGTATTATTGTACCACTACTTTTAATGCAAATATAATGATTCCTGATGCGTTTAAGTACTGGATGCAAAAAACTGCCATGCTTTCCTTTTCCCTAGTAGATTTCTTTCATAGTGTTGATCAGAAACTACCATTTGTTTGTTTGGGTTTTTTTCAGTAAGATAACACTTTCTAGGAGGCACATGGTGCACTATATTTCCACCACGTTCCCACAAATGAGAATTGCTGTCTGCCATACAGTGTTGAAATGCCACCTCTCTCCTGAGCATGGTCATGTGCTGCATGGCTATGTATCTTTGATAATGAGACCCCAGGAGCCTCTCCTGAGACATGTATTTCAAAGCAGGAGTATTTTCTTTAAAACAGGCAGTAAAGTTATTACTTTTTAGATAATGGCCTACTGGTACAAATCCTCAGCAGACAGGAGTTTCATTCAGCATGAGGGAGTTAAAATCCACATATATTGCCAGCAAGATGCAAACCCTGATCTCAAAGGCTTTAAATTATGCTGGGGTTGCAGTCTGCTTATTTGCTGGAGTTTTGCAGATAACAAGTCAAGGTTTACAGGGCAAGGATAGGTTGTTAGACTGATGGACTCTTTAGTCTAGTGTTTTAGACATTGTTTGTTCACAGCTCACAGGCTTAATTCTCTAGTTTTGTTGAATAATATCAGGATGACATGCAGAAATAGTGCAGAGAAGCAGGCTGTCTTTGTCATCTCCCTCTCCTACAGGGTGCTTTTCCTTTAACATGTTTTCTCACTCCCAGTTTGGAAAATGTGTGTTTTGGAAATATAAGTGTAGAAGGATTTGGAAATTACTGTGGCATTTCGTGGGAAAGGCTAATAACCATTAAGTTACCACTTCAGAAAGATGAGTGACAGGTCTCTACCTCTAGTAATTTAAGAACAAACAGAAGTCATAGCTATATTTTGTGAGAGATTTAATATTCTACATTTGTATGTGAATGCATGTGAGTTTTGAGCATGTTCTGAGAAATGACTGGGTTACTCTGGAACCAGAGAAATTTAGAGACGCGATAATTACCAGGATGCTCAGGCTGGAGTAATTCTGAGACAGTCCCATAGTTAAAACTCCAGGGAGCAATGATTTCAAGCAGGGACGCATCCATCTACTTAGACACATCCTGTATTATATAACACAGTTAAGCAGGAGCTTTTGATATTGAAGAAATTCATTTAAGGACCTCAGTGCTACTAATCCATGCTTGGAAACTTAATTAATGTATTTAAGTTTGCCCAGTAGTTCTATTAAAATGTCTGATTTGCTAGCATTTCTGTGATTTTGTTAGGATGGCTACAGCCCACAAAAAATACAGGATATGAAAATGCATAAAAGTGCTGTTAATAACTGAAAAATAGTGTACAAGGCACTGGAAAGGAAAAATAACTTGTAACTGGAACAGATAAAATGTTTTATCTGATATTCAGTGAATGATTGACTAAAGTGAATTCACAAGATAGAGCCAGCTGTGGAGTGTATATCATAGCTGGGAAAGAGTATTGGGGGAGTGCAATGTTTTGCTTTGCCAACTAATCAGTAATGTTAAAAAAAGAGGGAAGCAAGCTTAAATCAAATTAATCAGGAGACTGAGTCAATCAGGAACACATGGAACTTTGTGGCAAGAACCAGTATTAATCAATAAAATATTCTGGAATAATTCTAGGCCTTAGAAAATGAGGGCATTGCAGGACTATATATCAAGGTTTGCAGTCATCAGTGAACATGTAATGGGAGCTCTTTTACCATCTGAAGCCCTAAGAGAAGTAACCAGCCTGACAGCATTCACTGGAATACCTTATTGCAATGTATTTTATACTACATGAATTCACACATCACCACAGTAGAGCAAAATAATTTATCAATTTATTTACTGAAATCAGCGAGGATCATCAGTATGCAGTTCCTACAGTGCACAAGAAATCTTACTTTCCACAGTCAGTCCTGAGGTAGTTTATTGATCACAGCTCATCACGAAATAGGAAAGAGAGAGCACAGAGTTTGCTTAAAGGATGATGAATTTCTTCATCCCTTTGCCTCAAGGGCATCTCCTAGTGAAGCCCAGTTTATTAGCTCAGTAGAATAAGTAGTTCATGACTGCAGCTTTTTTGTACAGTTGCACAATGCATCCATGCTAGACAATATCAACCCTATAAGTGTATTAAGCTTAAAAGTTTTAGTGTCTTTAGTCTTGTAACTCAAACGACTTTGTTATGTTTGTGGACTGCTTGGATGATGGCAGCCCACAAGCACTGCAGCCTACAATGCAGAAAGTTACAGGTCTTTAAAATTTCCTTTTCTTATGCAAAGCTTGCCAAGTAACCCTCAGTTATCTTGCATGTCTGAAGATAATTTTTTCTCCAGGGTAACAAGAGTTTAGGGTCTCAAGGGTAAAGTTTATGTCCAGGTGGTATTTTGGTACAAGAAAAGTCTCTAACCACATTGTATGGTTTTGGGTTGTATGGTTCTTGTTACAAGATGTCCTGACTAGGCTTTTCCACTGGGCAAGAGAGCTATTCTGCAGTATGTAAAGTAAGGCCTAAGTGATAGAAGACAAATATCTCCCAGACTGCCACAATATTTTTAAAAATAAGTGACCAATTTTGTTAGATTTTTATTCTCTCCCTCTTTTCTCTTAATATTTTCCATTTAGTATTTTCATTTCCCTATTTTCATTTTTTAATTCTAGGCTTCTCTAAGAGAAACTTTCTGAACTTCAGAGGGAATTATTATTGTTGCAGTTACTACAAAAGTGTATGCATTAAATAGGAAAACTGTTAATGAAACTCCAAATCTTGTTATCATAAATTTTCATTAATTTAGGAATTAAGAGTAAGAGTTACAGCTGAAACACTTTATTTTATCACTCCTGCCTAAGGGACAGTTTATAGATAGGTTATATCTCAGTGAACCCATGACTCCAGTCCTTTAAGGGTGATGATTAGTAGTGTTGGTTCCTGGCCTAAGAGGAGCTAAAATTTTAGCTATCCTGTATACTGACCTGATGAACTACTGGCTCAGGGTGACAGTTTCCTGACAGTTTTTCATGTTATGTCAAAGCTAAGTAGCTCACTTCCACCACAAAGAATGAAATGTTTGAATTGAGAGATATCAAAAAGTTTCAACTAAAAATGATGTAAATTCTATTTAACATCTCAGAAAACCAAAACTGGTCCAGGCTCAGCTCTTGCTACGACAGCCTGTAGTTTCACAGTAAAGGAAAACAAGCATTTAAGATACTATTATAAGGAGAGGTTAGTAAAGATGAAAATTTATAACTAAATGCTAACGATTGTAATTTTATATTGTAACTCATAAAATATATAGGAAGCTTAACCACAGAGTTAAATTATTCTGTTATTTTGTGATATTTTTCATAGTTTTGGGTTCTTTTTAATTGAAATAAGGTTAAAAAAAATATAACAGGTTCAGAGAAGCATCTCTGAATTCACAAAAGAAGCTGGATGGAAACCAAATTCAATACTTCTGAGTTTGTGTCACTCTTGCCAGGTAAGTGAAACCTTTTTTGACACCCCTTGTTTACTGGAAGAGTGAGAACCTGGAGTACCTGTACCTTGATGGAACTCTTCGTCCAGGTAATTTTTTACATTGACCATGTTCTGCATTGCACAGATTAGATAAATAATCATCCCTCCCGGAAAAGGTATTTCCATTTAGTGAAGAAAAAGCATAATTTTTTTTCATGGTCCTTTCTAGATTTCATAAATGATGAAACTCTTCATTATCACCACTGTAATAAAAAAAATTGAACTTTTCATAATTACCATTTTAATTTCAGTAAAAACTACTCATCAATTCAAATTATATTTGGTTTATCCAAAATTGCATTTTTGCAATGACTAGTAACTCACTGAAAAATGTTTGTTTAGCTTTAAAGTCAAAAACTATTTCTAAAATATGTTTTAAATATTTGTAACTAGATGTCTATGCAGGTGTGCAGGCAGTCAATATCAGTGTGAAATCAGTCGTGCAGTAAGAAGCTGCTTTGGAGGGACACGGTTATACCATCTGTGAGACTGTTGTACTTCAGACTGCACATCTAAAGATGCTGAGCTAAACCTAAAACTGAGAAACTTTAGAAGTCGCCAATATTTTTTTCTCCTGCATCTTTTCAGCTGTTCATAAGTCTACTAAGTTATGCATGAGAGACTTTGGCCCTTTCTATGCTAGTGCATTCTTCTGTGATGCTATAATCATAATTTTAAGTTTTGAAGATAAGAGAACAATGTTGATGTCTCTGGTGTATCATATTTAGCTTCCTGTATTGCCAAAATTGAGAAATTAATGAGATTTTCAAAATCTCAGGTAGCTTGTATTGTCTTAATATCAGATCAATAGGAATCATTTCTTTTGATTGAAATTTATGAAAGAGTTTTAATATGTAAGTAGAGTTGTAGTTCTGTTGTGAGAGTCAGAGAGACTTAACGACAAATTTTAGAATAGCATTTACAACTCTGTTTGGGAGATCTCCCTAATATATATATTTCTTATGGCCTTGTCTTCCTTCTGATGTGAGTGCCACACAGTCTTGAACTCTGGAAGGCCTTTGGTTTGAGCTGCATATTAGCATAGAAAAGATAGGGACAAAATCAGGAGTGCCTTGCTGTTAAGACTTCTGTTATTATTACAGCCTAACAGCTCCCCTGAACCAGAAAAACCAGTTTCTGCTGAACATTCATTGATAGACTTCAAAGGGTTATAACTCATTTCTTTCACATCCCTGAAATTTTTTTGACTGAAATTAATTATAAAAATTTTATGGTGAAATGCGCTCAGGGAAATAAAATAAAATTGTATGTGGGGTTTGTTTAGGTAGCTTGAGAAGAGAGGTCACTATTTATTGCAATCTTTAACCCTGAATATATTGTTTTGCTTTGTGTTTGGTTTGTGGATATTTTTTTGGTTTGTTGGTTGGGTTTGTTTGTTATTTTGGTTTTAATAGATTGGAGGTATTTTCCATTTAACTGTATAGGAACACTGGTATGAATGAAGCTATTATACATTCACTATGGAACAGAGTAGATTTTGCTCTAAAACATGTACAGGCATTTAAGGTTTATTTTGATTATCTATCTATAAAGACAACTATTAAGGAAACATCTATTTCCACATTTTGTGAGTCAAGCTATTAAATTACATTTTTGAAGGGATCAAACTTTTTTGTCCATTTTAAGAAAAATGTTCTTTTTCTTAATTATCCAAAATGCGTAATTTTCATGGGCTATCTAAAAAAAGAAAAAAATTCCCACAAAATGAAACAGGAGCTTTATGTTTCTTTGAAGAACTGTAGGAGGAAGGTAAGTCAGAAATTTTGTGAATAATCACGAACAATGAACATGTCAATCCAATCTTAAAAGAACAATGAGAGATTACACTGAATGGGTCGTGTGCAAGTGTATAGAGATATAAAAAGATCTGGCTGTATCTTATTTCTCCTACATGACACCACTTTTTTATGTCTGTTATGGGAAAGCAGAACTGTGACAAATTCTTTGAGACCTTATGTTGCCTGTCGAATCTGAAAAATCACCACTGTCTCTTATATCAAAGGAAATTTTTTAGTAAAGAGTAGAACATTTCAACCTCTAGATTCAAAGATAGGCTTCTTTGGGAGTTACCTGTAAAATGGTACTTTAAAGAATTATTTTATTATGTACTTGAACTCAAATGCACTTGAATTTCAGAGCCCTGAAACTTCTTTTCCAGAAATTGTCTTAATTGTAAAATGTCTTTGATGACCTAAGCTTTAGTTCTTTTCATCTTCATTTTCTCTTGCAGTGGTTATTGTACATGGTAAAAAAAATAGTAACTGTTTAATGTGGGATATGCCCAGCCACTGCCCTGGAGGGATGTCTGCTGAGATAAGAGATTTCGCAACCGCCCAGCAGGACTCCCTGGAAAGGACTTTGGAGTCATGGTGAGGAAAAGTAGACCCACAATCCTTTGGGAGACGCTATGCAGATCGTTCTGTAACCCATTGGTCTATCCCAGACCCTCTGTAATCCATTGGTCCCCTTGCTGATCCCCTGTATCCCTATAAAAGACCAGTTCGCCTCTGTAGAGGAGAGAGCTCGTCCCTGGCCTTCCCTTCGCCGGAGGGGACCCACAATAAAGCTACCTTCGTGCAGAACCAGCCATACGGGTCCTCTCGTCTCTCTCTCCGGTCTGGTTTGGCTTAGAGGCTGCCCTGCAGAGCTGAGCTGGAATCACGAGCTGATAATCACTAAAGAGCTGATAGCTTCTGCAAGGGCTCCTCTGCCAGCAGCTGAGAGGAAGACACCGGGCCTTGGGAAGGCGGTTCCTTTCGGGACCATCTCCCCGGACCGGTCACCTCTTCCTGGGTCACAGCCTCGGACCCCTCCACCAGCTGTAATAGTTTAACCTTCAGTTCTATTTTACAGCTGCATTTTACACAAATTATTTATCATTTGTATGATTTTAGAATGTGCATCTTAAACCTAAAAAGAACCTATGTATTACTGTCCCTGCTCAGCTCTGTTGGGTCCCACGTGCACCCACAGAAGCACGGGTGGGTTCAGTGTCACAGTCGGTAGCAAAGAGTTGAGAAGGGTATTTGCGTGCATTCCAGCAGGAGCATTTATTGCTGCTACACTGTCGAAGGTTGAAGACGCAAAAATATGAACACGATTCTGAAACTCAGTTTTATCTGGGGGCAGGGAAAAGGCAGGATTAGGGAACGGGGACCAATGGGGAAGCTCTGGGGGAGTGACGGGGGGGGTAGAGGTTAACAGCCAACCAGGGAATCCAAACTGGGATAGATTAACATAACAGAACAAGCATCCTGGGAGAAGCCTTTCTGGTCACCCTAAACTGAAGCGGCTCTTGTGATACTAGGGACTTGTCTTACTGAAAACTCTCTGTCCCTTGTAATGTATGTTCACCAGCTACCACACTTATGATACATCTGCTATGTGGGTGTACCATGTTCTCATAGGAATCAGTGGAAATATATTAATCTGCTTATGTTGCATATGTGTAATTGCATCAAATTTATTCCGAATAAAATTTATAGAGGGGATTAATTAGAATTATGGTGAGAATTAAGGCGGTTTCTGTGTGTGCATATGTGAATAAAATGACAGTTTGTGTTGAGTTTGTTGAACTGAAATTTGGAACATATATTTTTGGCTAAGCAAGGAGAAAATATTGCTAAAAATTGAATTGGAGGAAGAAACATGTATTTATAATTGCTTTCTTATTGTATTGAAGTCATAAACTTCATGGGTTTTGTCTTGCAATTGCCTTAGTGTCACAAACAGCATGTGCAGAATAGGTTCCCTTGGTAAAGCAAACACTGTTTTGTGATAGCAGAAAAGGTTCTTTCTGAGAGTGTGAAGTTGTTATGAAGATTAATGATTAAAAATAGTACCATAAAGTTGATGTAATAATTTGAATCAACCCCCAGATCTCTCAGTTCCTGGAGTCTCTCTTACTTCCTTCCTGAAAAATCCTTCCTAGAGGATTCCCATACTAATAATATTGCTTTCATTAATATTTGTGGGTCATAAAACAAGTGATATATTCCTGGGCTATAGTCACTTCTAATTCTAAAGCCTTCATTCACAAACCTTTTACTTTAATTGTAAAGGACCACACATAATACAATTGAAAATTGTTATTTTTCAGTATCTGGAAATTAAAAAATAAGCATGGAGAGAGAAACACAAACAATTTGTGGATATTTAGACATCTAAAAAATGTGGTTAAGAGATGGAGAAAGTGAGATGGAGAGGGTCCTTTTCTTTCCAATTCAGATAGTAATGTATTGATTTTTTTTCCCTTTTCCTCTTCTTGCTTAATTTTTTCCTTTCCCATTTGTCAAGCACACATTCCAAATGTCACTTGGAAATCTGTAGTGTTTTTTTGAGATTAGTCTGTGCTAAGAAATGTGAATACTGAATTATCTTCTAAGTATGTTGGAATTTGAAGTTTAGAGAAAGTGATATAATACTCATGTACTGTCCATCATGCTAAGTAAACTTAACACATAATCTTTCTCATCAAACACTCCTTTTTATGCAGGAGCACGTACAGTGACTGCTGGAGAGCCACATTTGTTTTAACAGTGTGGGCTGTTTTGCTTTCCAGTGGGGAACAATTTGTTCTAGCAGATCCTAAATTTATTTTCATAAATATAAAGCAAAGCATTTGATTTCCTAACAGACATCTCAAGGTATACTGTGACTTTAGGAATAGCTATTAAGTGCTCAGTCCGTCTCCTTTCCTTGTTCGTCTGGTTATTTATTTTTGCTTAGGAGCCTGAATGTTTATAAGGCTTATTTAGAAACATGCAACAAAAATATTCTCTTGCCTCCTTTCTACTGGTTCTGGATACTTAATGAAAGTTTACTATCACAGTATCATAGGAGAGTTAAAGCTGGAAGGGACCTCAGGAGGTTCTGTGTCCAAATTGCTACACAAGGCAAGTCAGCTGAGAGATCAGATCAGATTGCTCAAGGCTCTATTCAGTTGTGTCTTGAAGACTTCCAAAAATGGATACAGCACAGCTTCTCTGGGCAACCTGTTCCAGTGTTTGCCTGTTCTCAGACTTAAAAAAGCTTTCCTTACACTCAGTCTAAACCTTTCTTGTTTCAATTTTTATCTATTTTCTTTCTTACTCCCACTGTGAAGATTCTGCTTCCACCTTCTAAGTAACCTCTTTGTAGATGCTGACACGTGCTACTAGTTGGCTCTAAAGTTGATTCTTCTTCAGGCTAAACAAAGCCTCTCTCTTTATCCTCTCTACACAGGGTAAGTGCTCCTTTTGAATCATTAAGAATTTACTGTTATATCCATAACTTTCTAAAAGCAAAAGGATGGTCTTGAAAACACATTATCCAGCTCTCTAAGCACCACTGGAAGCAGCCCTTCTGGACTTCTGCTCAGTCTACACTAAACTAGTGCAGTGGCAGAAGGTTTTCCTCTTGCCCTTGACAAACAGTTACATCAAGCTTGTTTTCAAACAGCTTCATATTCTTCAACTAAGTAATGATTTCTGGTTTTCCCCATTAGGATAAGAATGTATCTGCTTTTCATGGATGTCTAGAAAGGTGTAAAAGATGTACTTGTTACTGACAACTATCCCTTTTCCTTGTTAGATATATGCTTTATACTCAGAAAAAGGTTTGGCTGTTGAGGAAAAGATTAATAAAAAAATATTTTTACTTTCTTTAATTTTAGGTACACAGTTGTGTTTCATTATTTTAAAAATTCATGCTTTCAAGTTGCACTCACTCTCTTTTCAAAAAAAATGTGATAATGAAATTCCAAAGTACTTTAACAGAATTGGAATGAGGACAATAAAAGGACTGAAAATACCTCTACTCAGTTGTGACTTAGTCTATCTCCTTTGGTTAGATATACAATGTAAATTATTATAACAATGCAATTGTTAATTATTAAGTATTTTAAAACTTGGATTGTGTTTAGATATAAAATTGCCAATTCTGAAAAGGAAAACACAGAAAATTAGCTACATATTTTAATTTCCAAACTTGGAAAATCATTCTTTTTCTTTTTTTTTTTTAATTTTTATTTTTAATTGAAGTCTTTGAGGCCCTTGTGTTGAAGCTAGGTAAGGTACTCTGTGCTACTTATTTAAGAGAAAGAAATGGATAGGACAAGAGTTTAAATGTTTCTTACTAATACTGAAATCGCTAGTGAAACAAGATAAGTGCTCTTGAACCTGATAAACTCCTCTGTGGATGAGAAGAGAGGACTTTGGCTTGCATCTTTTAAAACTCCTCATGCTTTACTTCTTTAACAAACTTAGACAAGTAAAGGGAGTGACATGAAGTATATCAGGATGATGATAACATGCAAGGAACATCTTTAATTGGCCTCTTATGGTCCACTAATTATTTGGAATAGACATAGATGGTAGAAATGAAGTATATGCTGAGGCATTAGTTCATCTGTAAAGAAGCATTTTCAAGAATACTTATTAGTGGAAAGCAGATGTTTTCTTTGTGTGAATGCCCCTGGGGCAAGGGGAAGCCCGTAAATCTGTATGGCCACCTGCTGAATTTCTGCAACCACCCCACTACCATTATAAAATGTATCACAGCCTTCAGAGTTGTCGCTCTCCAGAAACCAGCCCAGATGGATGTGTTTGGGGCTTTACGGTGGTGTACACACAATTTTGTCTGATTACAGTTAGGGCACCCTTCCTTCTGATGGTTTCTACAATATTTCTTACACATTAGTCTATTATGACTTCATGAGTACAAGGCCTTACTGTACTTCCTCTTCAGATGGACAGCTTCAGGAGATGTCTAACTGTAGGGTATGCCCTGCCACTGCCCTGGAGGGACGTCTGCTGAGATAAGGAGATTGAGCAATCTCCCAGCAGGACTCCCCCTGGGAAGGCAGCTACTTTTCAGTTACGGCGAAAAGACGGCAAACCCAGAATCCTCTGGGACACTCTATGCAGATCTTTTGTAACCCATTGGCCTTTACCCTCTGACACCCACCCCCTGTATCCCTATAAGGCCCCCTGCCCCTGCGAGGGCAGAGTGCTGTTCGTCCCTGGCTCCCCTTCACCAGAGTACGGACCAATAAAGCTACATCGTGCGGAACAGCTACATGAGCCTCTTGTCTCTCTCCCTGGTCTGGCCTGGAGGCTGCCCTGCAGAGCTGAGCTGAAATCATGAGTTGATAATCACTAAAGAGCTGACAGCCTCTGCATGGGCCCTCCTAGCTAGCAGCTGAGGGAAGACACCGGGCTTTGGGAAGACAATCCTCCACGGGACCATCTCTCCGGACCGGTCAGAGCTTCCTCGGTCAGAGCTACTGACCCCACACCAGCTGTCATATCTAACAATTTCCTTTGTTCAGTCTTGTAAGTACTTTGGGGTGTAATTCACCTTCAAAAGTTTGTCTTTGGGCTTCTTGTAAGTTCTACAGTGAAGTGAGATGTTGATGAATAATTTCTTTAGGTTTTTAGACAGATGACATTTGATTCAGGAACTAGAGGAGTCTCTGTCTGTTGACCTTTGATACTCTCTCTATTCCATTGCTCTACAAGTATTTGTAGTCCAGCATTTATAGGAAACTATGCTGACTTGGTGCTGTAACACTTATTTTTTGTGTCAAATTTCAGCTGAGCACATTAGTATTACCATCTAAGCAGCAATATTAATCATTACATACACTTCTTCATAACTTTCTTTAATAAATCTTGTTAATAATTAATGTCGTTCTTTTGATAACTCCAAGATAAGCTAGGAAAGATTTAATAACTTTTCTCCAAATGACCTAGCAAGGTCTCAAAATCTATTATAATAATTAATGTCTAGCTGTGAAGTTGAACATATTTCACATAATTTTTTAATGTGTGCTTCTGATAAATATTGTTTACAATACCAGTGATTAATCAGTGTTATAACTACATGTCCATATATATAAAGGAGAAACACCCCAAGTGAATTTAAATTTTGCTATTATTGGAGCTAGACAAGAGAAACTGTGAGCTGTATATGAGGTAAAGGGCAAGAATGCTTGGTAGAACTGCCTCTGGAGCAAAACTGACACATTCACCGTGATGTATTTGTACCCCTAGGGCTGCAGTTTCACCATTATGATGATATAGGATGCACTCTAGGGCTGAGTTCATAGAAATGCATGGATGTGATGTGGTTTTCCAAACAGAGCTTCTTTTAGTGATGCTCATCATGTTGATAGTATAATTGTCTTTTGAGAAGGATTCCTAACCTAGCCTTATTTAGTTGTGCGTGCACAAAAAAGGTAATTCCTTAATCTAATCTTCATTGTAGATTCAAAAATGTCTAGGTAAAAATGTATCACCCTTCACATCAAGGGTAAAATTAGTTATATCACTTATGTAATTTCTCAGTGTAGAAACATTCTGGAAAATAAATAATATATATGACAAATACCATTAAAAAATGTTCTCAATTCATTCCAGTATGAAAATTTTGAATGTAAACAGCCTTAAAATATGTATGGATAATTATTCTTTTGGAAAAAGAACTGTGATTTTCTTTAGCTCTTTTGCATTATGTTAGTCTTCCACATGCAGAGGTAAGAACTGCATTTATGATAGAATATTCCTCATAATTTTCCTGAGATTGAGCTTCCAGTATTAAATTTGAATCTTTGCTCTTTATTTCATAAAATAAGTAAGAATAGAATAGAATAGAATAGAATAAAAAAAAATATTGCTTGTAGAAAAATTTCTTACACACATCTCTCCTCCTCTGAAGGAAGTGAATGCCTCTGGGAGTATTACTATATCCAGCTGGAAGGTAGAACATAGAAATAAACTAGTGTCATCATGTAACAGTTTTTCTTTATCAGAACTCTAAAGGATTTGTCAGTCTGCAAGACAAAAATTTGTCTAAAATGTGAATTTTAGTATTGAAATTATTTCCCAACGGAATCTCTCCCTGGAAATTCTTTACCCTATTATTATGAAACAGCCACTTGCAAAACATGTGCTATGCGTTAAAATGGTCAAAATCTAATGACTCTGTGTTCTTGTTCTACAGCACAAAAATTTGAAAAATTCTAAAGATTCTTAAGATTTTCTTTTTTTTGTCATGTTTTTCTGAGGGATTAAGGACTTCATGGATGGTTTTCATAGTGCCCCATGATCCTTCAATAAACCTCTAGCACGGATGAGTAATAATACTATTAAGATGCACACTATTCACATTAGGTGAAGCAGTTAAGAGAAAAAGAAACCAAAGTGTTCAATTTTTTTTTTTTCTTTCTTTTTTTTCTTTCTTTCTTTTTTTCTTCTAAAAGCAAACACTATTTTAGAAGTACTATAATTATTAATACATTCTTTGCTACTCTTTATTTCCCAAATTACCTTATGTGACCTTTCTAATTTGCTTCATGTGCTCTTATGGTATCTGACCATAATAATGCTTTTAAAGTCTGATAGTTGCTAATCAAAACCAGAAAATTATTTGCACCATGATGCTACCTATAGATCTCACAAACATTCCTGGTCCTGTAACCAGAAAATGTAGCATGCATACAATTAAAATGCAGTTAATTTCTTTCTCCACAAGAAGTTAAAATGTACAGGAGCTTTTGATTTTCATTATGAGGAAAGTGATATTAGTTGGCAAGTATTCTAATGTTATGTGTCCAAAAAATATCTTTGTATTTCCAGAAGTTTCTTTATAGTAGTCGTAGTTTGTAGTTGCAAAACCCGTAATTCTGAAAGAAATGAAAGCTTTATATTCAACCACTACTGTATTCAAAAATACCCATGTTTGAATACTATCTGGAATTTTAGTGATTCAGTAAAATTCCAGGTCTGTTCCAGTAATTCTTTAGGAGGACACTCAACTGGTCTACCATACTCTGTGCCTTGAGGCACCTGCAGCCTTGGTAATCTCACTAGAAAGTGGGAAACAACGTGTCTGTAAAGCTCTGCAAGTCCTGAGCAATCATATTCAGTATTTTTTAACTTGAAGTTTAAATTCTAAAAGCAACTAGTTTCAAAGTGATGAGTATGGGCTAAGGATATATTTTGAATGTTGTTTTGATCAGTTTGTATTATCCTTTCTTTGCAATAAATAAAGGAAATAATTTGTGCTTAAATTATAACCAGTGGCCTAAGACTTACCAAAGACTTATTTTCCTCTTTTCATCCTGAGATGATAACATAGCTGGAGAGAAGGTCTTATCTCTATCTTCTTTATTTTGGAGAAAGAAAATATTCCTTGTTCAAGACTTAGGTAAGATTATAAGTTATTAAATTTCTCTTTACAAAAGAGAGAATGTTCTTAGCAAGAATTCTACTTTTATTTTTATACATTTCTTTATTTATTTATTTTATGTAATCTATTTCTTTTCTTTATCATATCATTGTTTTCTGCTATGTTTTTGCTTTGTAACCCAGAAGTCCCATGCAAAGTTAATCAGATACAAAACCAAATAAGATTACCAGTCTTTTTGGGATGGTAATTTTTCCCTTACTGTAATGATGATCTTTTAGATGTGTCTTGTTTGAAGGCAATTCACTAGGGATATTTGGGATGATAGTCTACAGAATTAAAAGATTTTGTAGCAAATACATAAGTGGCCAGTATCTTTTTTGGGAAAAGCTGAGCATCTTTTCTAGTCTTCTGAAAAATATAACTGCTAGCAGTGAAATATATTATCAAGCACAGAATGCAGAAGTATGATTGCACTTTCTGTGGAGAACACTGTGTAAGCCAGCTGCACCATGTATGACCAGGTACAATAGAAAGATACAGTAAAAAAGCAGATTTTTAATCTTATTTAAGGAATACTAGAACCTGAAATTCTGCTTTCTCTTTAGGGTCAAATACAGATCACTGTGCATCTGAGTCATGCTTACTGTTAACTCATGTTTCCTTCCTCCTACTCATATCCCTTTGCTTGCTGAAATATTCACTTGTTTCACGGTGTTAAGGTTTGTTATGTGACATTCTGGCCTTTTTTCCACTCTACTGATGTGCCACGGTATTATGAAAACAAACAGAACTGGCTACAGAAACCTTTTCTACATTAAATTCAGTCTATTTCAGCAAACTCCTGATCAAAGCTTCTGGGTAAGGAAAGAATCAGAGTAATTTATAACAACAGTTCATTTTATGGACTGATGAAATATGTGTATCAGCTGTTGGAGTGCACCTTCTGAGCCACCCTGAAGTCAGAAAATATGTTGTCTCCTACCAGCGAAGCAAAAAGATGAAGCATGGTATTTGCAAGTATATCCTAATTTTAGCAGAAAGTACTCAGCAGTCAGTGTCTGAGAAGCTGCTAACTTAGTTACTAAGGGATTTATCCAACGTATTTGCACATTACATTCTTTGGGGGTGCAGCGGGTCAGGTTTGTAACCAGGCAGAAACACCAATTTAGTGTAGTGGTTTGGTCCAAAATACTCATTACTGTTTATCTGCTGTGAGATAAGAATTAAGAGAAATGCAAAACAGGCACCAAACTTGAAAGAATATAAAGAAGTTTATTAACAGACCTAAAAGAAGAAAAAAAAAAAAATTATACCACCTTCAGAACTCTCCTCCTTCCCCCACCTTCCTCCCTTCTCCCACTGACAATGTAAAAAGACAACCCTTAAGATGTTCAGTCTGTTTACCACTTCCATAATAACCTTGTTCAGTCCATTTAGAAAGAGAAGTTTCTTCTTGCTCGGGCTATGAAAACAGTATCACAACGAGACAGCCGCCCACTTCCAAATATTGTTCAGTCCATTTAGGGAGACTCTCTCTGCCTGCATGTGAGTCCCTTCCCCCGACTTGCAGCTTTTCCCGCAACTGCTTTCGAGGGTCCACTCTTGAAGGTTTTTGGGGTACAATTTTAAGGTTGAGCTGTTCAGAAACAAAAACAGAGGCCCTTCTCGTTCCCTGGGAGCAAAGGGTCTTCATCATCTTCATCGTTAGGACTATCTCTGGGAGCATCTCTAGGAACTGAGGTTTCTCCTTTCCCGTTTGGAGCAAAAGTCCTCATCTGGTCCATCTCTAGGGACTGAGGTTTTCTCCTTTCCCGTTTGGAGCAAAAGTCCTCATCTCTTCCATCTCTCCCTGTCCAAACTTCTCATGAAATTACAGCTGCGTCAGCATCTGCCTATCTCAGCGCAGGTGCTTTTGCTTACAAGTTGAACACTCCACCCCCCCATATCTTCATGAAATTACAACGGGATACTCTGATATATCATAGCTTCACAACAGAATTTCAGCTTTAAGCATCTCCTCTCTCTCTTCCCTCAGGTTTTCAGCTCTTCACAGCAATAAAAGGGTTAATCTCACCTCGGCCTTGTAGCTTTGCAGCTGGAATGTTGAATTTTTCTTATTGCAGTGGAGAGGGGGGAGAGCCGAGCCGCTCCGGCTGCCCATGGCAAGGCAGTGGGAGGGGTGTCCACAGCTGGAACAGGTCCATGGCTCCAGGATGGCCATGGCCCGGCCTGGCCTGGCCCGAGCAGGGCCTGGCCGGGCCCGCTGGCCCCCACACGGGGCCCGCAGCCACCTGTCCCAGCACTGGAAACGAGAGAGAGCTTGGAGGGGGAGTTTGTCTATTCTTAAGTGTGTATCACAGAGGCGGTCACAACTTTAAGTGGCTTAAAGAATTGTCCATATTCAAACTGGCCAGCTGATAGGTTCTATCAGGTCCCAGAGGAAACTGTAAGCACCCCTCAGCAAGGACATCCCTTCCGGGACTATGCTTGCTAACCTATGACACGGGGTTTATGCCTCCTTTATGTTCTGGATTAGTTCCACCGAGTCTTTGTTGGGCCGTCTTGAATCAAGACACAGAAACCTACTCAGTTTCTGTGTGGCAAGGCAATGACATGTGTCTCTGAGCCAATAAAGAGGGTGCTGGGGCATTACTTTTTCCAGGTAACTTAATTATATTCTTATGTTTACTTTCAGCTGAAATTAAATATTAAAATATGTCTTCAGGATTATGTTTCCTGCCCTGCTAGAGTGGAAAGTGTACTGTGAATATAAAATATTAAATCTGTACTGTTCACTTGTGGGTAGGAGGTCAGAAGAAAAAAAAAGAGTATAGTATTTAAGAAGCTTCTATTTTAAATACACATTTGCAATGGAAGGAGATAGTAAAGTGGCATTTACCTTGCCTTATAGAAAGAGGTATTATATAATAAACACTTTTTTCTTCCCAGTTCTCATTCGAAATTAGTGTGAAACTGTATGGGATTTAAAATTATTTAAATTAATCTATTCTTAATGTACAGACCTGTACACTGAAATAGACATAACACAGGTATAGAGGTGATCTCCATAGCTTTCCAAGATTCACATATCTCTCAGGGTAAGCTGATTTTAAATTCCCATGTCCCTATAATCAAGATTAAATCAGGATTTCTTTTTAAGGTACCTGAGTATTCTGAGGTCCAAAAAAGTTGCTCCATCTTATGTGTGAATAAGAAATAAAATATAGTTTAATTTTATCATTTGATTATTGTCTTATAGTTTAATAAAGTTACTAAATACTAATTCATCATTACAATAAGCAGCATTGTTTTCAAAGGTGTTTGAGACCATTGTTAAACTACAGTAAATTTAACATTATATAATTACCTGTAGTATAAACTTGTATTTTCTTTAATATCATATCAGAACTTACTACCACACTGTTATTTTTTTTGTACTTAAAGTTGGAACACTGCTCTTACAGATTTTGAAATACATAATTCCTCCAGAGATGAGAATGACATAAAGGAAACATTATAAAGAAATAAAATTCTGAACTCACTCTGAAAATGAGCTATATGTTAAAGTTATTTTAAAACTTATTTAAAAAAGGGAAGACAGTGATATTTATTACTAAAACTGTGGTTTCACTGCTGCTTTTATATCAGGATGATCAATGTTAGTAATTTCACCATAAAACTCAAATAGAGATATTTCATTACGGCAATGGAAGCCCATTTCTGGGAAGCAAGCAGTATGGGAATATAATGTGGGACTTCATTATTTGTGCTGCGATAAATTTCCAAGCTCCATCACTCCTAGAATGCTATAGTCACTTAGGTACTGTGCACTTGCAGTATCAATGGAAAAACCCACCCACTTTAGAAGACCTCTGTTCTTTGTTGGGAGTCTCATCTCTTGGTTTCATACACTGACTTTTGCAACTAAATGAGAAAAGATTTTAATGTGTAATTCACAATGACATATTTTGTTCTTCTGTTGTAGTTTTAATGAGCTGTAATTAGTTCTGTCACTAATCAAATTTGAATCAAATTTGAAATTAAAAAAAAAAGATATTGTCCCAATATTTTATGGAAAGGAATGGAGAGAAGATGTTCTCCAATTGGTCAGGACTTGTGGCACTGGTTAAGGAAATGTAGACTCAAGTTCAGACTGCTCTTATTCTGGATGTGGAATAGGGTCAAAAAAGCTTCTTCTTTAAAGGACTACCACAGTCGTTTACTAAGCAGAGTTGCTCCATTATTCCTCCCCTATCTTTTCCTGAATCCAAAACTGCTGAATTAAAAAATATTTCAGAAAAATGTTATAACTTAAAACAAGTTAAAAGTGAAACAGCTATAACTGTAAAATACCTGGAGTTCCAAAAGAACTTAGCTTCAATTTTTCAATGACACTGCTATAGATTCTGCAACATATTGTTTAACCATATATGATAAAGGTCAATAATATTAAGCAGTCTACAAGTTAACTAAATTATTAATTCAGGGTGGTTTTTTTATTATTTTTAAAAATAATTACATAATTTGAGCTGTCCTACCACCATTAATACTGGATAAATTATAACTAATCTTTGCACTTGAACTCTTCTCTGAAGAACTTAATTGGTCAAGTACTAAACTCTTGGCTCAATGAAAGGTATGTTCTCTTTCTGGGCATTATGAGATGTCAGGTCTCACGTGGAAGATTTTTGTTCAGCTGCTAAAGTCACTTGTTTCAGCTTAGATGTGTGTATTTCGTCTGAGTTTATCCATTTGAATTTATTTGATATTTGATGAAATTTTTCATTTGAGCAGATGGTGAGCCTTTACTTTCTGCTTTGCACTGTTTAGCAGGACAATTGCATGGGAGACAAGCCAAAAAAATGCTTGGATGCTAATTGGGATGAAACGACCTAGTGAACCTCTATGAAAATGTTGTTGCCATCTTTATAGGAATCATGTGTAGGTAGGTTAGAAATTAGACCAAAACCTAATATTTTTATCTTCTATTATCAGGTTTTTTTCCTAAAAGATTTAGAACCAAAGCTTTTAAAGTTCTCAAGTAACTATTTGCTTGAAATAAAATGTTCAGTAGAATATATTAACTTTCAGGCACAAAGTGCTTTACTCAGGTCAGATGTTTGATTTTTGGACAGAAATACATTATTTTCTGCATGGATAGGCAGGTATGGTATAAAGTTGGTCTGACCAGGTTGACTAAATCTGAAATATTTGGAATGGTTGCACAGACCAGAACAGAACAGGCACTTTTATAAAATGCTGTGTCTACAGTGTAGGCTTGCAGTGAAGGCTCACAGTGCCTGTTGGGCTCCTATACTTAATTAAGGTTTTCTTGATTCTCTTTGATATGTGACTGGCACTTCATACTCTATTGATTTAAAGTCTTCTTTTAACAACATCTTAGGCAGTTATTTCTCGAAAGTGGCAGCAGCCAACACAGCCAACAATAGCTTCCAAAAGCAAATGTACTGATTATTTCGTAAGCCATATAAATTGCAGGTTTTAGATAAGATGACTAGAGACTAGTGAAATACTGGGGTTTGCTGTTCTTTGTAGGGCTTATCTTTCTACAAAGTGTAATTGTATCTAAAAATGCTCTAAATTTGGATCACATACAGTAAACAGTTTCCCCTGCTCTCTGCAGGTTTCAAAGCAATCTACACATGTACATGTCTTAGAAAAGCAGTTGTTTTTGGAAGGAGGTGTTTCACAAAATGTCAGTACTATGTTCTGCTCATGGACTACTGTCTGGTCTCAGCAGTTTATGTGCATACACCCTTTTGATGAGACGGTTAAAAAGCAGCTTGAGTATATCACACAGTAGAAATGCAGTATGGTATAGGAAAACATTTAGATCAAAAACTGTAAAAAGCTTGCTATGTTCTCAAAAAGATGTTGCAGGGCTTCATCATTTCCCACACAATTCCTATAGGTAAGGCACACTTCAAGACAAAAATATAAAGAAGTACTCTTCTTGTTGGAATAGACTGATTGTGTTTTTCTTGCTCTTGAACAAGCCAGTGCTGGTTCAGTAGGACAGTAGCTGATTGGTAACCTGGTCCCACTGCTCTCTTCCTTTGAAGGAACCTGCAGGCAGGAGAGAGATGAGAGGGTTGGAGTACAATTGCCCAAGAGGAGAAAAGGAGCTTTCAGGTATGGACAAGTTGGAAGGCAGAACTGATATTTATTTTGCATACCAGAGTTTATTTGTCTTTTAAAAGAGATATACAAAAGTACTGTCTGGCTATTGCCCTAGCATCTGTCTAAATCCCTAGGGAGAGAGTGACAGAAGGAACAAAAATTTCAAAGGAGTAACAGATGTGAACTTTTGGCTGAAAGAAGTTCACTACGTGGTACGCGACTGCTACTCGATGTGACTAAGGGCTGAGATTGTCTTGTGTTGCCCTGCTACAGAACAAGACATTTTTAAGTATGCAAGTGAGGGTCTGTCACACAGACAGATATTGGTATGATCTCCTAGAGCATTAATATACATTTGGAAAGCTTCTCTAATGAACTAATTTAATTTTTGTGTCATCAAAGTTGCAAAGAAATATAGATAGGAATTCAAATCCATTGACTTTTTGGATCACTAATTCTACATATTGAAGAATGTCTCACATGGATGGAGCTTCTACTCCTTATTTTGGTGTAGATGAGACATTCTAAAAAAATATCATTTTTGAATCTCAAACCTTGAAAAAACATTTCTTAGCACACTGCATACCTTTTTAAAAGACGATCAGTTCAATGACGCTGACAGTTCAATTAAAAATGGTTGAGCACTTCTGCCATTTTGCTTGCAAGGGAAAATGAGACTGATTTTAGGGTTTTGGGAGATTTGGAATATATTAACCTTCTTTCTAAGAAGTTTGTGTAGTGTTGCCTTTATCCCAATTTACTTTTGTATAGTTTTCAGTACCTTGTGTTAACACAGAAACAGGTTGAATTCGTTATTAGGTCTTTGAAGTGAATTTCCTTGGGTTTATGGAAACTAAGGAAAAACAAAGGGTTTTGATGTAAAAATCTGAGAATTTTGTTTACTACTCTTTTTTTCTCTATTCTTCCTCTACCAACACATCAGAAAACAGCAGTTTTGTTTTCTTAAGAGGGTATATTAAGAAAAAGATAATAAAATAGGAACATTTCTTTAAGGAAGCTGCACGTAGTAGTGTATCAGGATCTGACCCTTTTACCAGTTCTAGACAGCTAAATTCCTCTTTTCAATGAAATGCCTACATTCACTCTATTCTTACTTGGTTCTTGGTTTTTTGTTAGTTTGGTTTGGTTTATTTTCATTTAATTTTCCCTTTATTGCTCAGGTATATCCTTCCTTCCTTCCTGCCTTCCTGCCTTCCTGCCTCCCTTCCTGCCTTCTCTCACTCCCTTCCTTCCTTCTCTCACTCCTTCCCTCCCTCCTTCCTTCCCTCCATCCTTCCTATCCTCCTTTTTTTTCACCAGAAAGGGTAGTGCAGACCAAATATTAGCCTTGAGAGAAGCAACGACAGAAGTGGTGTGAAAGCAGGTCACAGCTATCTGTGTTTAGGTTATGCAGGAACATACTTTAAAAAATAAAAATAAAGGGAGAAAGAAAATAATTCTGGATAACATAAAACCCAATTGGATTAATTAATGAAAATAAGACTTTTCTTTTATCTTTTCTTTTCTTTTCTTGTCTTGTCTTTTTTCTCTTCTCTCTTCTCTTCTCTTCTCTTCTCTTCTCTTCTCTTCTCTTCTCTTCTCTTCTCTTTTTTTCTTTTCTTTTTTCTTCTTTTTTTTCCTTCTCTTTTCTTTTCTTTTTTCTTTTCTTCTTTTTTTTTTCTTCTCTTTTCTCTTGTCTTGTCTTGTCTTTGAGCAGCTAAGGAAATGTAGTTAAAATTAGTCTATCTCAGCTGGGAAATTTTGATACTAAAATGCTTCTTGTATAGAAGCTAGAGCTTTTCAGGCAAGATAGTCTGCTACTCATTTTTAATCAAGTTGGTATAGCAGGCATGCAATATTATATCATGATCTATGTCAATTTTGAGTTTGCCTTGTCCTGGTTCCATCCAGGGCAGGGCTAATTTTTGCAGTAGTCAGGAGGGGGCTTGACCAGACCCTGGAGGTTGTTCTGTACTACGTGGTGTCACTGCCAAAGGCAGAGGGAAGGGAGTCACTTCTGGGAAGAAGGGGTCCCTTCCATTTGAGGAAGTGTAGCAGAGGGGGTGGTAATGTAACACCAGTGCTGAGCATTTTGGATGTGAATCACTTGTATATCTCTTGTATATTTTGTTATTAATATTGTAGCTGTTACTGATAGTTTTGTTATTTAATTCCTGTTTCCAGTAGATTGTTCTTTTCTCAGCCCTTGATATTTACCTTTTATGTTTCCAGCTCTCCTATTCAGCCTGCCACAGGGGGGAGGGAGAGGGGGAGAAAGTGACTGGCAGCATGGCTTGGGGAGTCCCAGTGGGAGCACTAAACTGGGGAGTACCATTCCTAAACCACAACATGCTTTTTGGGCAGTTGGTAGAGAGAACAGCAAAACACATCAAGACGTTTCTTTAAACCTGATAATTTTTAAATTAGCATAGTAGATATTAAATCCACTAAGCTCATAAATTTGAATATTCTTAACAGAATATATGAAGGTACAGTATCACCTGCAGGGGAGCAAAGCAGAATTTATAAAATGTTGATATTACTTAAACAGAACTTTAGCACTGTTTTCTGTGAGGCTGTATCAGACCTGTCTCAGGCTCATTCTGGGACTTCAAATGACATCTGAGTTATTGAACCCTTGTGACCATCAAAGGTGGCATGCTGTTTTTTCATTATCATAATATAAGTTACTGCTAAATTGTCAGTTAGGAGTTGTTTTTATACCCTAGAATTTCTAGGCAGTTGCAATATATGTAGATGCTTTCATCTACTGATAAACTTTAGACGATGAAATTGATGGTTTGCAATTGCTTCTCCACTCCCATGAAAATTGCTGCATATATTGCTTTGATCCAGTCAAGATATGTGTCAATAAGAAGTAATATTCAGATAGCAGAACACCATGTGATTCCTTCTGACATATTCAGGAGTTGCTGTGTTCATTGTCTTGCTCTGTACCTGGAACTGTCAGGGTGCTCATGAATTTTGGTTTCTTGTTTATGATAAATATCTGCAGTGAAGATTGTATCTAATCTCAAAAATTAAATGTTTTGGCTTTCACTAATGTCAGTCTAGTGGTGGTTATCACAGAAAAACTGCAATAATATGACTGATTCTCTACAACTTTCAGTATGAATACTGTGATAGGACTAAGGTATTTACAATATTCACCTTTGTTGCTTTCATTTTCTATCCTGCATTGAAACATTTGACCCTGAGATGCACTTCTTGCACCTGGCATGCTTCTGCTTAGAACTACCCGCATCTTCTCCTTTCATCTCCATCTTTTCCATTGTTGTTAAATGAATGTGTCTTTTTCTGTTCTGCTCCACAGTAGTTCCTACTTGTCTTTATATTATTATATTATTCTTAGCATATTACCAGAGCAGAACTGTCATACAAAGGAATCAGTAAAAGCAGAACACTGTCATTCTGATTCAAAATCATTTTACACCTGCTGCACACTCAAGCAATACTTTGTCTGGAATGGATGCTTTTCTGACACCTTATTCCAGGCCACTAAATCTGAGTAACACTCTTTCCAAGTGGTCAGACCATATCTCTACTACTCCTGTGGGTATGACACCATGATCTAATCTGACTTCAGCCAGACTCATGCACTGCAGTTCTTGTCCCCTGACTGCCATCCAAAAAACAGATTTGACATGTACAGAGTTTTGGTTTTGCAGCTTATAGGCAGTAAGAATGTGCAATGACAGAAGAATGATTTATGATTTATTTGTTTGAAGGAGAATAGAATTCAGTATGTTTATGACACACTGTATTAACTATATCTGGCATTTCAGTAAAGCCTGTAGGTAGATACGATGTAGCCTTTCTAAATCCTGCAATTTGCAATGTCTCTTTGGGAACAAAGCATGTCCTAATTCAAATTACCCTCATTCTTTCAATATGTCAGATTCTAGATGCTGTGAGGCAGATTACTCAGATGATAAGTATATATTCTCTATTTAAAATCTCTCTTTCTGTTTACTTCTATGGGACTGAAGAATTACATCTTTACAGCTTCAGAAGAGAAGGATATGTTGACAGAGTTCTGTAAGTGACTGTCTTGGGTCTAGTCCTGTTCAGTATTCAGTTACACAACAGGACACCACATAAGTATGCCAATTAAAGTTTATTTTGGAGAAAAAAATGGGAAGATCTACAGTTACAGGAAGGAAACCGAAAAAGCCCAAGATTTTAAACAGTCCTGAATAAATGCCCCGAAAATGAAAAAGATGTTGGTTAACAAACATAACTTCACAGGTGTAGCGGGGCAGGTGGCTGCAGCTACTCTTTCTCCTGAGGAGAACTCAACCAGCTGTGGCAGTCAGCAGCCCAAGTTTAGCATCTAACTTTGCAGTCATGGTGAGAAGCCATGATTCCCTTGTTCTGCCTTTTGCATGTTTTCTCCTGATTGGCTAATATTTTGTCCTCCCTGTTTTATGTATGAATTTATATTCATTTTCCTTCTTTAAAATGTATTAGTTCTAGAAAGTTCTTTGTTCCTCGACGCCCCATTGGATCCTTCCCTGAGTCCCTCCTATGTGTTGTTCCCATTGGTTCCCTTCCTGTCAATCCCACCTACTTGTCTGTATCCCATTGGCTGAGATCCCTTTCCCCACCTATTCTGTACCCAGTATAAGATCCCTGGACCCTGCCGCCAATTGGCCTCTTCGTCCCTGTGTTTTCATGGGAATAAACCTGCACGGAACACATACGGAGAGTCCCCTCTCTTTACTTCTTTGCCTTCGCCTGCGTGCCTGCCTGACAGCGACAGGAGGATACAACCCCTTTTGGGTGAGGAGCTCTACCCCGTTTTCATTGTGGGTTGGGCACTGAGTGCCGCCTTCCAGAGGGGTTTCAGTGTTGACCTCTGGGCTTCTTTGTGTCGGCACACGAGGGGTAAAACCCCCTTCTGCCAGCTCCCAGTGGCTGAAAACCTCTCCACACATGTAGCATATTTAAAATATATAGCTACACCAATGAACAGAAATAATTTACCATATAAGTAAGTCTGCAGAAAAGTGCTGAAATGGATCATGAAATGAAGCAGAAATCAGTGTTGTGTCTCCACTGTGGTACACATTGTGTAAGCAGCAGTAAATGCCAAAAAAATATGGGAATAATGCTTCACATATAATGCTAGGGAGCTGTAAGATTCCAGCAAGAGCAGTCTGTGTAATTCTGGGCATTCGACTTAAAGAAAGATATAAACCAGTTAGGAAAAGCCTAAGGGACATTAACAAGAATGCCCAAAGATAGTAAAAATGAAAGGTAGCATGAATTGTATATAGATATATATACGTACATGTGTGTGTGAGAGAAGAAGAGATAATATGGTCTTAAAGTCCATTAAAAAGTTTCTTATAACAGGAAATACTCTGCATATTCCTCATGACCGCAATAGGATGCAATGGAAAAATATTGTAGAGATAGGAGAACTTCTGACTGTGAGGGGAGTGAACATATGCAAAGAGGTTGTGGAGCCTCCAGATGAGGTGTTCTTTGAAAACAAATTGGCTAAATATCTTTCAGTAGTGGTACAAATGCAATTCTATCCTGAGAGGAAGACATTATATATTTTTTTTTCTTGTTATTTCATAAATTCTAATACTTCTTTACTTCTATGTATGAATAACCCAAGTATTTTGCAAGTCTTGAAAACAAATCCTTTTTAGACAAGTAAAGTCTAGTAAACCTTGCACCATGTAAGAGCAGTGTAGGTGTGAGAGAATGGTATCTGCCCACATATAAATAACTTTGGCTCAAAATAGAAGGGAAGAGAAAAATTTGACACAGGTATAGAAGAGCTATTTGTAGGTATATTCCATCTCTGGTTTTAACTGTCAGAGGAGTTACAGACTATCTGTTTTTATCATGGTAGCCTTCTCCAAACTGACAGTTTTCTCATGCAAGTTTCTTATTTGAGGCCAAAGAAATTTTTCCTAAGGATTTATTTTATGTCACATTGAGATGCCGAGCCTAGGGATAGCTCGGAAGGTGGCACAGCATCTCGCTGATGATAGCCCTTGGCAGGTGAGTCACAGTGGTTGGGGGGGTGAGCCCCTCACTCTGAGGAGCAAGCCCCAGGCTAGGGTGGTAGAGGCATCAGCAGAGGTGAGGAAACAGGAGGGACTCGCCGTATGGGTTCCACGAGCAGGTTTATTGCACGTGAAGGGTCCAGGGACGAAAAGCTGGCTTTACAAGGGGATCCATAGGTTTTATACTCAGAGAAAGAAAGGCAGGGATAAGGGTGACAGCTAATCAGGTAAGGTGGTAGGGGAGGGGTTAACTAGGAAATAGCCAATAGAAGTAATTTGTAGGAGGGATCACAGGGTACAACCAATGGGGCGTTGAGTAACATAGATCTTTCCAGAACTGATACATACTCAACTAAGGGGATAAATATTTATGGCCTTCTACATAAAACTAGGAGGGTAGAACAGTAACCAACCAACTTGTAATAAGCAAATTAAGGAAACTGAAGATTATGGGAACTTGCCATCACCACGGAGGTGATCTTAGACGTTGGTGCCTGACCCCCAGGACTCAGATGCTGTCATTCCCTCTGGGGTCATAGTGGCTACAGACACTCGCACCATAACATAACATAAGGATAAAAAATCTGCACTGAATATTTTGGAAGATGAACAAATCCTTTAAAGCCTAGTACCAGGTGACTGCTGGACCGAAGGTTGAGACTGTGCTGTTTGTGCCATCACTGTCATGATGGAATCACTGTTCCCAGTAAGCCAGTGCTTTTAGCTTGCACAGTCCATAGCTGAATAGTGGCTTGAAACTGAAATGCCACTTCAAGAAACATGAAAACTATATATTTTAACAATATGTCAAACAGCACTTGTCAAAGGGGTTATTTTCTCCAACCTGCAAATATCAAGACTTTTTTGTTGAGTTAAAGGGCAGATTTCCCATGTATTTTCTTGAGGAATTATGGCACTTTTTGTATTTACACATACTGTATATTTCAGTTCAGCATTTTACCCTTTGTTCCAAGAGTAACACCAAGCTTAATGTTTTCTTTAGTTTATATTCTCTTGTCTGCAGAAGTACCTGAAGTTTTACATTATGACAAAATAACCTATTTCTTTTTACAGATGTCAGGCCTACGTAAAATACAATGTATCTTTTATAAAACTAGGATCATCAAAATTGAGTCTGTGTACAGGTATTCAGGTGTTCAGCTTTTACTATGAGGCTGAAGACTTTTATTGGTATGTCAGAGTTTGTTCATAATTTTGGCTTTTTCTCTATAAAAGGTGATCACTTCCTGGCAATGTTAATTTATTCATCAGGTATGATTCACTTAAGCAAATAATTCCCTGCTATAATTATAGTATATATTCTGTACTGCTTACTTCAAACATTACACATTATTCCCTCATTATTATTATTTAGTATATGATTGGACATTTGAGAATAAATAGACTGCTTCTAATGATCCAGAAAACATTAAGTTATAAACAGAAATGGCTGATTTTGAAAGCCTTTCAGGTCCCATGAACTGCAGCTCTGATTTCCTTACTTGTCTTACCATGATGCATTTATATGGCAGATTGTAAAAATATATTAATGAAAGATTTAAGGGTAAAGTAACTGTAGATTTAGATTATCATAGTAATTTTTTGGCTTACTGAAATCAGTTTTCAAGTGTATTCTGTTATGATGGGTGTGACTTCATTAGAAATATTTTTAAAAACACAACAGTTTTGATTTGGAGAAAGACATTTGCAAACCTTTTAAATGAAGCATTGTTTTCTGCATTTCTTCAGGCTAAATAAAGCTTTGTTTTCTGCCAAACATTTTCATTATTAGTTTCTAGAAGTAATATCAAAAAGAGAGTGTGTTCTTTACACTAGCAGAGAAGAAGCACTGCAGAGTATTGGTTTGTAAGTTGGCCAGAACAATTCAGCTCTATATAAAAAAAACCCCGTTGTGGGCTAAAGTGATTTTGCTTCCTAGACACTGGGAAAATAATATGTAGTATTTAGATAGAACTATGCTGTAGCCATTAGAGACTGCTGGGTTCCCAGAAACAGAATACTCTGAGTTAGAACTACTTCTGGGTTATTGTGTATAGGTAGAAAAATAGAAGAATCCACAAATTCTGGTTGTGCACAGAGCTAGAACATGCACCTAGTACTATTTTTCATAAACAGATTTTTAGTTTCATGAGGAAAATAGCAGGAAAAACAAGGATCTGGAAAGATTACTTCAAGAGAAGTAATTCAGGACATTTTATACTACCTGATGCTACTTCCTAAAAACCTCATCATGTTTTTATTGAGTGACACAAGCAAGAAGCTTTGGTTTGAAAGTACGAAATTAGTCTCTATATCTGGTATAAGCATTATGACAGCAAAGTATACAATAATGAAATATATCTATTTGGGTCTCTGTAGAAGTCGCAGTAAAATATAAATCAAACTTATTTAGGAATATTTAGAAAAATATATTAGATCAAGAAAGTAAGACATGAAAAGTGTATTTGAATCTCTTGGAGTTCTTTCCCCATCCGATCCTTGTGTACTTGTCACTGCCAAAATTTACCCTTTCTTACCCTTGCAAATGAGGCTGTAAATTAAATACAGTAAATATATTTGTCCAGCAACCTTTGTCCTGTTTTCTATGAGGTATATCATAGAATATAGTTTCTCATATAGCAATATATATCAATGTCTGGCATTAATCATGTCACCAAATAATTCAGTCTGATGGAATGACCCCTTTACATCAATTTTCTGATTTTAGTAGGTATGTTCTAGAAAATATCAAAGAGAAGAAGCATGTAATCAATAGTGCTACCAATGTATACAGTACATCAAAGACTTTTAAAAGGTCTATTATTCTGGCTTCCATTCATCCTCTTTCAACAAAAAGAAATTCAAGATGGAAGTGATATTCTCAGAAGATTAAAATAATCCTATTAATTTATGTTTCCTTCTGCTAGCAAAGTTTCAAACCACGTCATTGGAAAATGTTGATCTACTCTACCAGAGGAGATCTTTCCACTAAACAGAACTAAAAAATCAAAGCTTTTATGGAACAAGCTTCATTTTTTTCCCAATGGTTCACATACAAAACTCTTCAGTCTACAGAATCCTCAATCTGGCATTTTTATTATGTATTAAATTTAAAAAGTATTTTGCTCAAGTGTGAATATTACATAAACATAAAAGAAGCATTTAATACCAATATATGGATATAGTAATTGATAACTTCTCCCCAGTAAGCTTTCATAAAAATTTCTTTTGCAAACATATGGTTAATCATGCAAGACCTAAAACATCAGTGGGTTTAAAAACTCTAAAATTGTAATTGATCACTAGCCTTTGAGAGCATGAATATCATATCTTCAAAATGTTTCCAGTTTATGAAGTAACACGGTTTCTCATAAGAGCTTTTACCACTAAGTATATCCATAAAGTTCTGTTAAGTCAGTGATTGTGACTTAAGTGTCCTCATGGTCCTAAACAAATGAGCATCTTTTTGCCCTCATCACTTGCCTTTAAATAATTTACAGGAACATTGAAAGAAAAGCATTTACACCCTGTAGTAGGTTGAAACTTAGTTAATGGACAAATTGCTAACCCAATGAGAAAGCTTGTAGCACTTCTGCGATTTGCATATTTAAAGGACAGGCAGGCACGGAAATTGGCTTTTTGTTCCAGCTTCCTGGCAAGAGGGAGGGGGAATGGGTCTGGACTCTGGCCCAGAGCTGGCCCGGGCTTCCTCCCCCAGCACGGCGGCGTGGGCAAAAGCCGCTGGGGAGAAGCCATCCCAGAGCCAAAGGCAGCTGAGAAAACAGCTATGAGCTGGGACCGCACGGCCAAGATTTCATCTGAAGCCGCTGCGGCGCCGCACGGAGCCGGCAGGGGCCAGCGGAGCCCCTCTGCAGCCAGCACAGCTCACACCAAACCGAAAAGAACATCGTATGTAGCCAACAAGGCCACCTTTTCTTCCAAGTCAGAGAGAAAGAAAAGTAAGTCACGTGAGGGAGAAGAACATGGTGACTCCAAGGTCAGAAAGAAAGGAAAAGTAAAGTCACATGGGACGACGCTAAAATGGTGGCAGAAAAAGAGGATGGAGGCGTTTCCAGTGCTGGAGCTTAAAATTCTCCTTGCAAGCGGTGGTGAGGACTGTAATATTACAGACTGTTTTCTATATAATTCATTAAAGTACATGGGGGGATGGAAAATCCACGTGTGGCCTGCGAAGATAAGAAAATGCCTGTGTCAGGTTATATAGAAGCTGTGAGAGACTTTTAGAGATTTTGAAGAAGAGAGCCTTTGTGTTCAGGCTAGAATAACTCATCCTTAAAAGACTAAACCCTATGTTATGGCCCATGACTGTCAGTGTGAGAAGAGTGTAAGATTTCAGCAGATTGTTTTTCGGGGCAGACTGCTGGGTTGTGAAAAATCCCATGGCACAGAAGAAACTCTTTTCCTTAACCCTAGAAAAGACTCTTAAGAAATGCAATATTGACCAAATCCCATGTTTTGTTATCCCTTGAGTGGGTTGGTTGGAAAGAGGGGGTACTGGAAGAGAGGGGTTGTTCTGGGAGTGTGCTGTAATTTCTTATTATTTACCTTTTCTTTTAATTCTGTTCTTAATAAATCCTCTTCATACTGTAACTGTTTAAGTTTTGCCTTGAAGTTTTCTGTTTTCCTCAATAATCCTTATCTCACCTTATGAAAAAGTTTTAATTTTTCCCTTCTCTGCTCAATTACAGCAGAAGCAATTAAGATTTCGTGTACTTGGCGTTTAAACCAGCGTCAAACCACGACGCACCCACAGAAGTTCTGTGATGGTCCTGGGGATCTAGAGTTCACCAAAATCATTAGGAGTTTGCATAAGATTTTTATTTGGACTATATGCCTCCACTGCAGTTCAGAGTGGACTGATTCTCTGGTCTTCAGAAACTTGGGAGAAGCAACTAAGAATCACACTGATCTGCTACAAGGAATGTTGTTCTTAAAGACACCTTCAGCCCTTAATATAACCTTGCTATTTGAGGGATTACTTTCACCAAAAATTCTAGGTACTACACTGTAGACCTAATAGTCTGATGGAACTACATGTGGTGAAACAAATCTCTTTCGAATGTGTATAAGGCTTTAAGCTATCAATAAATTTCACATCTGTGTATGCTGTCACACAGACCATTTGTACAGCTGTGGCCATGAAGTGCCAAGGAACTGCATCTGATGTTTTGTGCTCGTCTAACAGCAGGTCTACAACACCACATAGGTCTGCAGCACTCCTGTGATGAGAGATAAGGTTCTTAAGAGGCATAATACATAAATGCCTATGTTATTCAGCTTCACTTCTAAAATAATTTACTGCTTGGTCAGTCTGCTTGTGGCAGTGTAGACATTTCACTTCTAAGGAAAGATTTTTGCTCTTGGGAAAAATGGAATTGACTGCAAGGCAGGCTTTGCAGACATCTGAAAGATAGTTTGAGGCTCGACTATTTCTTTCAAGATCTGAACACAGTGGCAGCCAGAAAGTGTTTATAGTTCTTCCCTTTAGCTGTCCATTACTCAGGGGAGTGATTCTCACTTCTCTGTTCTCTCTTTGAAAATCTGTTGGCTTTGGTGTAGCTGTAGGGCGTACTGCAAATTATTGCATTCTGTGACTTTTTTTCTTTCATGTAAGAGGTGAGTATTTACAGGGATTTATACAGTAAAATCAGTTAAGCAATTCACTGTTACAAATTTTTTTTTTTTTGGAAAGTCACATAAGGTGTAAATTTCTGTGTTCCCTCTCTTGTTTTGGGCTTTGTACATTTTAAAGTGAACATGATAAAGAGACAATACCTAGGTATAAATAACATATAATAGTGCTTAATACTACACTGAATTTTAATTTCTACTGATATTTATATTATATGTGCCTTAAAATTTCATTTATAAAAGGCAGTAAACACATATTTTGTCCATTGTTAGATTTTGGGATCCACAAATAAATTTTGCAACATATTTTTATAATAATTTTTTTTTTAGAAAGATGACAAAGCCCTTATTTTTTTGGTGGTTGTTGCCATTTTATACTTATTTATGCTTTAAAAATAAAAAAGGTAGAATTAAAATGGTAAATCATACAGAAAAATGGAAAAGAAGGCATCTTTGTGTATTAAAAACAAAAAGGAAAATGTTTATGCTTTTTTTTTTCCCTAAATATAGACAGCCCACAATAGCACAGAGAAATAAAAAACTCCCAAGGGTTAAATTTAAAAAAAGACAAGAACCCAGAGATGATAGAATTAATACAAAATACTGCGAATCATTTACAAATAATAGATTCACTTTCCTCTAGTGTCTTTCCTTCCGAAGAATTTTGTCATATGAATGTGTAAGAAAGGATGTAAAGGTCAAAACTTACGACATCTTTTCTTAATGGCAGAAATCTTAATTTCTACTCTCAATATTCATCAGTAAGTGCAGCCCCCCTTGCATAATTAGAGTTCCAGCTACGTCTGCCAAGATGATAGTTGTACCTGTGATGCTCCTTTGCTTTTATGTAATGAAAGTTGCATTAATGTTCGACTAAAAATAATTGAAGAAGGAGAATATTGACTGTGCAGATGATAGGAATAGATTACATTAGTACAAACCTCCTACAAATGGAAATCCCATTGAACAGTAGGACTCTTGTTCTGGGAGGTATTTGCCAGGCATAAACTGTGAAAAGTGTAAGTTCTAATGATCTACTTAGATTCTACTAATGCAATCTATTTCATTTTACTTACTTTAGTCAAATGTAGCACTACTAAGAGGATTTCTGTCACATTATAATTAAATGTCAACAGGTGTCTAGCTGGGCTGTGCTTGGTGCTTGGGAGGGCTTGCCTGAGCCTGAGCTGGTGCTCTGACAATTATCTGGTGGCCACAAGAGCATTGCTTGACCTGAGTTAAACCTTGATGACAACCAGAGATGGATGAAGCTGGACAAACCAGACATTCACTGTGGGACCCACAGTTGTGTGTGGTGTCTCCCAGGGCTGGAGGAGGTTGTGATGCAGCATCCCGATGGGGCTGGAGGCCAGTCAGAGGCAATCAGGAATGAGAACATTGGAAATACAGAGCTGATCATAAAGAGAAAGAAATGTCCCCGTTCCCACCTGGAGCACCACTCCCCACTCAGCACAGAGTCTGGGATGCTAACTCACTTTGACATCTCATTGTCTCTCTACATGAAGAAGTCTGGTGTCGTTGAGCAGAGGGATATTGGGAGTGCAAGAACAACACCGGAGTAACAGGGCAGCTTGGAGTATGCTCTCATGAGTAACAGTTTACAGGCATATTATTACCACTGAAGCTTTTCTATATTTGGACTACATATATCATTCTAATAGGACTAAAGATAGATGTCGGCAAGATTTTGATCAGATTAAGATTTTAATTTGGCTAACAATAAATTCTTAGCTTCATACATAAAATACGTTCCCTTTAGTTATTTTACACTTTGTTCTAAACCTGGTTAGAACCCAAAAAACACTTCATACTCCACATCATATGCAGCTAGCACATTATTGGGGAAGAACTTCACAAGTCACCTAATTTATAGAAGAAAAAGTTATTTTCACAGATTTTGCAGGCTCAAAGTGCTCTGTTAATCTCCTGCTAGCAATTCTTTTTACCTTAAATGTATGTTTTCATGAACAGTCATAAGCCAATTTAAAGTGTTAGACATTGGTAATAACCATGCTGATTGATATGTATCTGTTTAGTACCAGACTTCTGTCAGGTTCCACAATCACATTAATAAGAAATTCAGTTTTATTACTATGTTTATGCACAGTGGTTTTCTGGGTTTTTTTTTTCTGCTTCCTCTCTTTATTTAAAAGCTAATTTGTGCCTTGCTCTCATCCCAGTGGAACCAATTCCCCCAAATATACCTGTACAGCCTGCCTTTTGTGGGAAAGCTGCTCATTGTTCCAATAAATGGAACATCTGGCCTTTAAGTAGTATAGCACCGGGTCTTAGAGCAAGAGAGCTCTGTCCCATTTTTTACACTTGTTCTTCACTTCATTAACAGGTGAATTAAAAAATACACTCTGTAATAATGTTTCCATTTCAGTGGTTGAATATATAGAAAAAAAATATTACCATTTTCTTTTACTGGTTTTTCTTTTATAAATTTTTGCACCTTAGGGGAAAAAAAGTCCAATGCTGCATTTTAAAAATCCAAACTGCATTTCATTTTAGGTTTGGTCATTAGACAGACAAGAGATATATATGCCTTTCTGGAAACTCAGACTGAAAAGTGGTGAAGAAAAGGACATTGCTAAGAGAAGATAACTTGCTAGAAGACCAAAGTGGCAAAATCTAGAAAAATTCTGTGAATGTTTAAATAGAGAAGTTTTCCAAACTACAACTTCAAATGATTAAATGAATGAAAGAAAGTGTGAATTAATAGAACCCTTAAGAAATTCACCTGCATACTTTCCTTTTTGATGTTGCTTCTGCTGAGATAGAGGAGGAAACTAGTACTGAATAAACATTAAAATACACTCCTTCCTACTTTTTCAGCATTAAGAGCTTAAATTGAAATGCGATCTGTAGAGGTTCCTAATTAAGTTACCCATTAAAGGTATTACTTCTAACTGTTGAGATTGGCTTTTAATAAGTCAGCTTTGAGAAATCTTGATTTCAAGATTTTTCTGAGTGTACTTAATTTAATTTAGTTTATACTTGACATTTTTAAACTAAATAATTCCAGTTGAATATACTCTTGGTCCTTTTGTACTACTATCTTTTATACTGATGCGTAATACGTAGTGTAATCCTGATGCTACAGAATTTATTCAGGAATAGTTCCATTCACTCAGTTGAATTGTTCCTTTTTAGAGTAAATGTTTATAGAATGTTGAGAGACATTGACACCTATGATAATATTTTATTTCTGTATTTCATGAGGATACTAAAGGTTGCAAAAAAATGTTACAAAATGATAATGCTTACTGTTTCAGGAAGAGTCTGTGTTTAGCAAACATGGTGTCTGTAACTGTGTGGCTATTCCTGCTCATGACTCCAGGAAATCTAAGTATAAAAGTTACCTTTTCAAGTACTCTGAGATCCCAGACCTACCATCACCCATTTTATGCCATAGCATATTCCCTGCCTCCTCTGCTCCCACCAAGATATCCTGGTTTAGAGCTAGCAAATATTGACTTATCGCTGCAGGTTCCGGCCCTTAATCCAGCAGGGTGAGGTCTGGGACAGCACTGTGCTATTAGAGATGTAAGACTGAACTCACTCCTAGGCAAACTAGAATGCTAACGTTTAAGTCACTTTTCCAATTGCAAGTAAAATAGTATTATTTGTTTGCAAAACTATGCTGATATTCCTTGGATATGGGAATTCAAACTTTTGCCTTGGCACTAGTCTTGATTGCTGTGTTGCAAATGTACTATCAATGCCATTTACACCAAACATATGAAGTTCAACAAGCACAAGTGTCTGATTCTGCACCTGGGATGGGGAAACCCTGCATGTATGGACTGGGGAACAAGAGGCTGGAGAAAGTGCCATGGAAAGGGACCTGAGGATCCTGGTTGATGGCAAGTTGAACATGACTCAGCAGTGCCCTGGCAGCCAGGAGAGCCAATGGTGTCCTGGGGGGCATTAGGCACAGCATTGCCAGCTTGGCAAGGGAGGGATTGTCCCACTCTGCTCTGCACTGGGGTGGCCTCACCTTGAATATTTTGTGCAGTTTTGGTCACTGCAATATAGGATATAAAGCTATTAGGGACCGCCCCAAGGATGGCTGTGAAGATAGTGAAATGTCTGCAGGGGAAGCAATACAAGGAGTGGCTGAGGTAAGTTGGTCTCTTCATCCTAGAAAGGAGGAGACTGAAGGAAGACCTCATTGTGGTCTGCAGCTTCCTCATAAGGGGAAGAGGAGGGGGAGATGCTGGTCTCTTCTCTGTGGTGACCAGCGACTGAACCTGGGGGAATGGACTGAAGTTGTGTCAGGGAAGGTTTAGGTTGGGTATTAGAAAAAGGTTCTTCACTCAGAGGATGGCTGGGGCACTGGAACAGCTCCCCAGCGAAGTGGTCAGAGCACCAAGCCTGACAAGAGTTCAACCAATCTGTATTATTACAGATTATTGTTTTTCTATATTCAGAGATAATGAGGGCAACAGGGGGAAATGAAAACATTCCTGCTTTAACTAAAATATCTTCTGGTCTATTTAAAAAGAGGGTTTTTTTCTTTTTTTTTTTTTTACCATGTCTGTGAGGACAGAAACATACTATTATAATTTTTCCATAATAAATTGTGAATTGGGTCTGACTGAGATGAAGATGATTTTCCCCACAGCAGTGCCCTTGGAGCTGTGCTTTGGTAGCTAGAAAGGTGCTGATGATACACCAGTCTTTTGGATACTGCTGAGGAGTGCTCACACAGCACAAAGGTTGGTTTTCCAACATTCTCCCCTTGTCAGTAGGCTGGGGGTGGGCTACATCTTGGAAGGGAACATAGCCAGGACACATGACCAAAACTGACCAAAGGATTATTCCATACCGTATGGCATCTGCTCAGCAATACAAGCTAAGAGAAGGGAGAAGAAAGGGGATGGGCATTATTGTTATGTTTTTCTTCCAGAGCCACTGTTATGCATATTGAAGCCTTACTTCCCAAAACGTGCCTGGACATCACCTGCTTATGGGAAGTAGAGAATAATCCTTTTGTTTTTCTTTGCTTCCACACGTGACTTTTGCTTTTGCTACTGTTTTACTGAACTGATTTTATCTTCACCCATGAATTTTCTTCGACCTTACTTTCTAGCTGTTCTATCCTGCTGAGGAGGGGAGTGATAGAGTGGCTTGGTGAGCATCTGGCATCCAACCAAGGTCAACTCATCATAGTTTTTAGATAGTGGATTTGGTTTGTTTAACATAACTTTGCTAATTGATACAATAAAGCTTTCATAAATATGTAATCAGAATTTGAGTTGCTGCGTTTGTATGAATATTGTGTTTGTCAATGCCAGCTCATTTGCAATGATGCATGTGATCATGAGGGAGCGACTCAGATGTTCATACTGTGAATGAAATAGCTGTTTATGTTCAGAATTACTAAACCTATGGTTGCATTATATTCAAAGCAGACCACAAGGATAGTTTAGTTACTGCATATCAACACTAAGTTACACATAATCTTTTCTCCTCAAACTCTCTATAATTTCTAATTTTTAATACACACAGATACCAGGGAGACAAATCAACACATGCTAAATAAACAGATGTAGCAAAAATGTTTCCAGTCCTCATATTTTACTATTCTTAATTTTATATAAATGCTGGTAGTCTCAGAAAGAAACTGCAGAGCCAAGATACAAGGAGGGGGCGCCCTGACATTATTATAAAATTGGGGCTTTTTGTCACAGTCTATCCGTGGTTACTGGTTTGTCATTCCACGTCCTGGAGCACTGGGGAGCTAGTGATTACACTCAGGCAGACCTGTGAATAGTAGCTAAGGAAACCATACACGTTGTGTGTCTCGCAGTTTGTCTGGAGGCTGGCCACCCCTGAGCTGATGCAATCTGGACCAGGAACCACAGGCCTTTGAGAAGCTTGGAGCACAGGATAGGTTACCTTGCCTGATTCACTCCACTCCTCTGCCATCTGCTATTATTTGCCCAGCTGAGACTATTGTACAGAAATACTGCTTCCAGTACCCAAACTAGTAATTTAAACTGGTTCAACCTTTTTTGTGCTATCTTGCAGTCCAATCTATCCTGTGGATTTTGCAAGTGCAAGATTAGTTTTTTTTTTCTTGATGGGAAAAAGACATTCAACAAGACTATTTTCTTTTTAGTATTTAATTTGGGTTTTTTATTCCCCAAAATATAATTTGAAAAATCCTATTGAATGAAATTGTTTGAGGCTGTAGTTTATTCATGTATAATCAATCCACAATTAGCACAAACCACTCTTGAAATATTAAATGCTGATTTCTTAACTGTATTTGAATTCTTAGTTGCTGAAATATTAGTGTTCTGTCAAGGATTCAGTACTAGTAGATCTGGGGTTTTGTGTCTCATAAGCTGTCTGTGCCTTTTGTGACACCCTGTGACAAATAACACTGAGTACATATCAGCCTGCAGTCAATATACACTGAACAACATGAACATCAGAACAACACAGGTAATGTGTGCCTTCTGCTGAGGAAATATCTGCCAGGAGAGAGTGACATTAAGATGGAAATATTGAATATTTTAAGTTGGGAAGAAATGAATTATTAGTACAGAGCAGTTGTAATTGCTTTATTTAAGAGATGGTGGAAACCTCAGTGTCATTTCTTTTTGTCAAGTGAATTCTGACTGATTTGTCAGCAGTTGGCAGCTTAATGATTCCAGTGTCCAAGAGATCAGGCATATCACCTGTGTTCATGTCAGAGCAGGGTGTGTAACTCTTCCAATGAGCTTCAGGCATTCAGTGAGTCAGACAAGTGGTTTCCTTCATATCACCTGAGCAAAGTAGATGAACTCAAGGTGGACTGCTAATTAACAGTGGAGATGGCATAAATTTTGTCACCTACAATACAGTTAAGCTGTGTTACAATGACTTTTAAATCTTTCACATGTTAGTGAAGGACTTTCAGATTCTGGAAGAAAAGTTGACTACTTTTGCCAATGCAATTATGGAGTACAAGTTGTGGAGTTTATTCAAAAATTTGTTTTTGCTGAACATAAATCTATTTATTCTCTTTTTAATAGAAATATTCAAGATCATTTTAGGAAACCTGATAGGACACCTGCCTCAAGTATCTAAATTAAACTGGTTTGTAGAAATACAGACTTCTAATTTTGGAAGACTGAGTAGAGCTTTATTTAACTCTCAACACCAAATACTTCTGCAAAGATATTCCTATACTTAATCAAAGGTATTAGTTACACATAATTGCAAATATGTGATCAAAAAATATTTGAAACTGAGAAATTTCTAGAAGCAGTTTGCTCAGATTGACTGTTTTCTTCCAAAACAAAAGAACAATAATAATAATTATACAAAAGAATTTTTTTTAATGTGAAATGTTCTGTAGTAATGAGATTATGTCAGTACTATCAATATTTGTTGCCTTGGATATTAATGTGTTTTTCAGAAATGCATCAAACTGCACATCAATAAAGAGTTGCTGTTAGGTCAGAAATTAATCCCATGTTTGAATTTTCACAGTGTCTTCAAAGTCAGAACATACTCTAGGTGGAAGTCTTCAAATCATATCAAGGATATCAGCAAAATCCCAAGTCACTAGTAGTTGCCTTTCTCCCAGAATAATAAGACAAAGCCCTTTCCTTTGAATAACCAATTTTTTTTTATTCCTAGGCAAAAGCTATTTGGTTAGAAGTGATGAAAGTATGTTATTACTAGGACATTGTGCAGCATGAGATATTAAAGCATATGCCAAGGAGAGGATACATAATCATGATATTGTGCATATTTTTGTACTGAAAGAATGTTCTTGGCACTGTAGCAGTCATAAGCTGGCAAACTTGTAACTCTTTGATGCAATGGCCACAGGAAAGAATTTCCTATTCATTGACGTGGCTGCTGAAGTTCCAGTAATCAAGAAAGAGTATAGCAGCACACCTTTCTGATGCAATAGTGATGACATCAGATTGCATTACTTCAAGGGTCTCCAAAGTGGACATGACAAGCAAGATACATGTCTATTTCTATGGCAATTTAAATGCTCTTACCATCAATATAACCATCCTGCCACTTCAGTTTCATTAATTATCTTAAATGGAGCTGCAATGACTGAAAATGGCTGAGGATTTACCCCTGCATGTGCTACAGGAATGGCAAAGTATATATGAGGTGTAGCCTTAGGATTAAATTGGTATTTTTTTGGTAGTTCAGAAAGGATTAAGCAATAACACTATAATTTTTTTCTCACTCCAAGTAACTTTGGTACAGATATCAGCACAAATATCCTGTGCAATGGAGTAAGGTCAGATGTACTGCATTAAGCATTTATATCTAGTTTTACTATTATTGTTCCCAAGCCACATTATTGGTTCTGGAAACTGTGCTGTTTCTGGTTTCTCTTTTTCCTAATCTGTCTGGAAGGCATTGCCTGCCAAATAAAAGGTCAATTAAAATGGGTTAATTTAATAGTGAACCTGTGCAAAGTATCTTCTCTTGCAGGGTTCTGCATTATTTCATAAATAATTATATTATTGCTCTGGCCTCATAGTGAACACTTACAAATTCAAATGAGAAAAATAAGGCAGTGCAGCATAAGAAAATTCTAGAAGATAAGCACTGTAAAGTACTCTGTAGACTTGTGCTTGCTTCTGTCTTCATTGAATATATGCAGCAAAATTGAAATATAGATGGTATTTGATCACTGCAAGCAACAAAGCTTCCTATATACTATTTTTTTCTCTATAACAGAATCTAAAAATAATGTATGAAAACACCTCTAATGGTTGTAATGTGATATGAATCAAAACTTTATCTAAAGGAAAAATAAGCTTTTCTCAAATACATTTTTTTAAACAGGAGCAAAATGCTACTTACAATATTTGGAACTAACACTTCATCAGAGAAAACTGAGGAAAGCTAAATCACAACTTATAAGAGAAGGTCCAGACTTACTGCAATATCCTAATTTTAGAAGGTACATATCTTCATTTATTAATATTTTTCTGCCTCCATACCTCAGCTTTTGTCCACCTGTCCCTATAGATCTCCAGTGCATTTGCAAAGGTCAATTTATTTTGTGTGCCACCATGCCTCTGTGCAAGATACTTTTGGAATTATCCAAACTAGGAGAATTATTAGAACTAAAGGTTTACCTACAATATTAATTAAAATGCTCAGCACCACCTCATTTAGAAACTTGTACAAAGTAAAATTTCCAAGATTAAAATTGTGCTAACTACCTATTCTCTACAGGTGCACAGTATGTGCCCATCCTTACACTGTATCTGTACTACCCAGTAGCTATTTTCACCAAAAGTGAAATTCCAGTTCAGATGAACTATGATATCCTATACCAATTATGTTTCAATTTTGTATACATATTTATTATCATCAAGGTTTCATACATAAAAAATAACCCAAACCAAACTTCTAATAGAAAGAATCCTCTGAATTGCATTTATAACAATATTTATGCTGTGAATTTCAAAGAAAGATTTAACTTAGTCTCCTTAAATGATGAGGAAAAATCACCATCCTTTGCATAGCATGAGTGTTAATACACACTTCTATAGGGAAACCTTTATTATGATGACATATATAAAAAACCTATAAAGGATTAGAATAATATAGATGTGAATAATCCTAAAATTTAAAATTCTTGGTTATGCTTTTTTAAAAGATAAGAATGGATGAGAAAAGTCTATGTGACATTTAATTATCAGTTCTAAATTTTCGTTATCATGTACCAGGGTGTTTTTATGAGGGAATTTCTTTTAATTCTAGGTATTTTTGAGCTTAAAAGGCCTAAATCTACACCTCTTTCCTCTTTTCTGTAGTTTGTTTCAGTTGAAAACTTATCAAGAATAATATCTAGCATGCTATTTCTTAAATGACACTTTTATCTATAATAATTTTAGAAGTTTTGTGGGGGAGACAAAAATGAGAGAAATGTAACTCGATTGTTTTACTTTATTATTTAGAACTTTTTTTTTCCAGTGGATTAGAAGGTAGACATCTAAAAATTTTTTTGTCTGATTCTGCTCTTCCTGAGCTGTATGAAAAAGTTTTTAATATTTTTTAATAACCTTACATAAAATGAGAAGTCATGTTTCATTTTGATGGGTTTAATACAGGCACCAGGATTAAATAAAGTGGAAATGAAACAGAGGAGCTCCTTGTCAGAGGATGGTCTAGAAACTAAAAATATGAATAGGTTTGAAGAACAATTAAGTATCTGCTACACACAATAGTCTAAATATAATCTTTGGCTCAGAAGGTCTGTAATTGCCAAGCACTGGGCACTCACGGGACATCCATCAGATAATTCTAGATTTTTTATGGGTTTTTTTGGGGTTTTTAGGTTTTCTTTCATTTACCACCATTTCCTACAGATGATGAATCCCCATTGCCATTCTGCTAATAAGAATTGAAGAAAAAATTATTTTAAGAGTAAAAAAAGTCTGTCATAATTCCCTTAAATTTTCAGCAAACTTGTTTTTATTTTCCAACAATCCTTTTATTATCATTCTTTTAAAAGTAAGTTATGATTAATATAGGTGTTACTGCTGATATAAAAGTTTTAAAATACTGACCTCTTGGTGAAAGGAATTTTGAATACAAAGAATTCTACAATTATTTTCCATTTAATACTTCAATTTCTTTTTGAGTGTAAGTACCTAGTGAAAGAGAAAATGATAACTGTTACTAAAATTTTTTATTTATGACCTATTGAATCTCATAAAATTGCTACATTTCAGTTAGCTGAATTATCTGAGTTCTCTAATCCAATCTGGTTCCACATGTTGAGTCATAACGAGGCCTGAAACCCACATCCAGTATAACAGAATGCTCCTTCCACAAGAAGGGATGTCACAGAGCAAAGATCACCTTAAATTTTTAGGCAAAATATATTTTTTGTGTAATCTCAAATGTTTCATTAGAGACATCAACAGTTCTCCAAAGTTTTATTAATTTGAATGTAGTGTTTAAGAAGGTATTCCTTTAGTAGTGATTGTATGTAAATCATTAGTAAAATATAATCCAATCCTTAATAAAATGAGTAGACGTAGCTCTTAGTTGTACCATTACATCTTCCATGGTAATATTCCCTTTATATGTTTTAATGTAAAAGTGCTTGTTAGCAGAATTAGATCTTTTGATACTCATAAGGTGTTAGACATATGACTTGTAGATTTTTTTTTTTTTACCTCTAGGACAAAATTCTCTACATGTTTTTTCAGCAGGTGCATCTTAATATTTGTCTTAATTGTATTACACCAGTTCTAACCAATCCCTTTTTATTGAAAGATATAGTCCAGTTTTGTTTAATCATGCTAAAGAAAACAAAACAAAAATAATGAATGGAGGCTTCTAAACAACAAAATTTTAAGAAATGAAGAAATATTCCTGATTTCTCTAAATTAGCTGACAGAGAAATAGACAACAAAGGACTGAGACACAGAAATAAACTGTGCATGAGAGATGAAGAAGTGAATGAAAGACAGTAGTGAAAGTGTCTGATACTATTGCTCTGATGCCACCAGGGACTGGGTCAGGTAAAACTTCTTCAGAACAAAGTAAATAACATGAATGTATCTTACCAGCTTTGTGGTGTCTAGCAGAATTCAGTTTTGGAGTGAGCACAAACTAATTGACGTAAAACATAGCTTGTTTTGGTCTGATTTGGTAAGAATTTCTTTAATTTACTTTGGTTTGTTCTATATTGATTTGTAGTTCCTAGAAGTTTAAAAACACAATTCTCCTAGGTATTCCACAAAAGCTGATTCTGTAAACCACTTATATGGTTTCACAGGTGTCTGCATTGCTTCACATATCTCTGGTGAATTGTAGGATATATCAGAGAGAAAAGAGAAATGGTACTAAAGACTGCAGTGGCAGCACCTCTTGTACAACTGCTCGGTTACACAATATGAGTTGTGGCCATGTCCCAGATATCCCGCCTTTTCTTCTTGTTTTCTTAGCCTTGAGACCACTTATGAGTCAAATACTTCTGCAGCCAGGTGCCTGTTCTGTCACATATGGAACCACTACCAGTCCCTGCTATAACAGTTAAGTGAGTGGTCCAATCAGAGATGCAATACAAAGAAGAACCATAGAAATGTTCAAGTGATAACTACTTTGGGGTTAGCCTTGGTAGCAAAATAGGATTACTTTCCAGAGGAAGAGGATAAATAATTTATTTTAATTTTTTTAAATAATTGGCAAGGAATTTTAATAGGGTCTTTTGGTACTTCAGGTGATTGAGTTCTACTGGCCAGCATCTCCCAAGTAAACAAATGTAACATCAAAACCCTTAGAAAGGCAAGAGTTTTCCTCAGGAAATATACATGCAGTTGGCATTAACCTTGATAGGAAACTTAGGAAACCTTATGTACATTTTTTAAAAGATCTTGAAAAATTGGAAGATTTTTGTTTCCCTTTATTTCTAGACATAAATTTAAACCATGCACAATTAGAGGTATAAGCAAATAAATATGTCTTAAGGCTTTAGTAAGTAAGAAAATCTTGTTCCATATTAGAAAATAAATACAGAAAACCAGAATGCACAGCTCTAACTAGATCATTCTATTTATCTCCCCGTGAGGCAAAGATGTCACATAAGATCTTTCAAATACTTTTTAAGGTTCAAAATTCAGGAAAGACTATAATTTAACCTGACCTCTTCCCGCTGGTAAATTGAGCTCCTAACCACTAAACAGCTATGAACATACTATATTCCTAAAAGTCGTGTTGCAATGGCATGCAATAATATTAGCAATGTACTTGACGCTGTGTAATTACAAGCCAAAAACAAATATAGAAATAGATCAAATAAGAAGTTGAGCTTAAAACACAGGAGTTAAATAGAGAAGTAGAAATGTTGTTTCGCTTCTGAATAAAAATGTGCAAAGCTCTCAAGTATATTAAATAACCCCCCACATTTCTAGCTATTGAAAATTAACATCATATTGAAATTTGAAATCAAATATGCAGATTAATACAGTCAATAGTACCTGTAAGTTTGCAGGTCTATATTAAATTACTGGTATCCAACACATAAGCCTTCAATATTGAGGTCACAACTGTAGTGAATTTGAAACCTTCACTTATGACAGGCTACAATATTTATATCAAACAATCTCGTTTAGAGCAATGGTAAACACACAGCAATGTGTGATTTTGCTCTTTCTTACCCCTTTCAGAATTACAAGTGTCTCATCAAACTCAGTAGTTAACCCCCTGTTGCAGAAAGAAGTATGAGATTCTTTACACTTAATTTTTGACACCAGATGGAAAAGGTGTGGGACAAAAGAAGCAGATTGCAATACCCTACTCAATAAAATTCCTCATACCTCTGTATTTGTTCACTAACGTTAGGATTGCCATAATCTAAACAAATGGTAAACCAGAATACACTGGTTATTGTATGACTTTTGTTGCCTTGTTTGGCAGTGCTTAAAGTTGCTTTTAAGGTTGCCACCAGTATAGATAAAAAAACCCTGACAAAATATAAGACAAATCAAGTGGTTCTTTTTATTGTGATGAAGATAATGAAGTCCTCCTCTTTTCACAGATATTTTTCCTCCTTTTCATTTTCTGAAGTGCATCTTAAGTACTTAGGTATCTGAAGCTTTTGACACTTCATGTGGATTTTAGAATTTTCCATGACCTCTGTCTTAAGAGATAAGACAGACATGATTGTGTTGTGTAAGCACCATGGGAATATAGTACATGAAGTACATAGAATTCAGTATCACAGAGAACAAGGCATCCCTGCTTTGTTCTGGCTGTAACCAACAAGGTAGGATGCATTGTAGTAGTTTTTTCTCAATTTATTATGTGTCAAGCAGTGGCATGATCTGCAAATGGATCATTAACATGAAATAAATCTCTATGTATCTTTATCTATCTAAATCTCTATGTATTGTCTTTATCTAGCTGGAAGGTAATAACCAGTAGCCTTTTCCTCCATTTGATGCACTGCCAGATTTGTCTGTATACTTTAGGTTCAATCTGTCTTAGAAAAAAATGCTCAAAACCCAAGCCAGATCACCTGCTAACGTCTCACTCATTCTATTTCCCTCCTCTCAGTTACAAAAGGACCCCTATTATTCTCCACAGAACAATTGCATGTGAGTTTGATGAACAGCTGAATTTTGGCAGGATTGTTCCATCATTTTTTCATCCTGATTACTTGCAGTTGCAGAATGGGCTCATCACCCTTGTAGCTGATGAGGAACTGGGAATGCTGTCAAACAGCATCTCTGGTGGCTGAGTCTGAGCCACTCAGAACCACAAAAAGAAAGTGGTGTGTGGTGGTGGTAGGAGAGTTACTATGCAGGAGACAGAGGCCCTCACCTGATAGGGGCTTGCTTTCATGACTTCCCTGAGAGGTGACCAATGCCTCCTCCAGCTTAGTGGTTCTACAGTTCTTCCACACAAGCACCAATAATATAGATGGGGGTGATCTGGGAATTGTCAAATGTGTGTAAAGGGCTCTGTGAACAGTGTTCAGCAGCATACACGTAGTGTTTGACTCCTGCCAGTGAGGAGAAACAGCGTTAGGAGGACTCAGCAGACTTTATGGCTCAACAACAGATTGCATAGCTGGTGTTTGAGTGGGGCTTCAGGTTTTACAACCATGGGGCTCTCTTAAAGGATCAACACCTTCTTGCATCCATCTTGATGCAGTCAAGTGGGCATCTTTCCCAACAGACTGAACAAACTGGTGAAGACAGCCTCCTCAAAAATCAAGTGTGGAAGTTTTAGGTGGAGTAGACAAACTAAAAGCTCAGGGTGATGGGAACAAAGGAGACACAGTGATCAACTGTAACCATCCATTGGGGCACTCCAGACACAGGACTCATCCCACCAGGTTTTACTTTTGCCAATGATATCAAATCTCTGAGACTGGGCCAAAGCTTTGAGCACCTCTTGTTTGTTCCTCATGATGCATGCATTGATGTTAGAAACATTTCAGGTGTGGTACTTTGTAGCCAACACCTCATGAAGCAGGTGATAAATGATAAATAGGTAAACTTGTGGATTTTTTTTTTTGTGGTTTCACAAGAGGATTTTGTAATTCCTTGTGACATCATTGAGGGAGAGCCTCCTTAACTAGTTCTAGAGCCTGTGAGAGCTATTACATGACGTATACGGGAGAGTCACATGCATCTCTTTTTGCGTACGAACAAAGACATCATAACAATTGTAAAAGTCAAGATCTTAACTGCAGCCTCTGAAGTACTGGACTCTCGAGTACTCTGTTTCTGCTGTTTAATTTTCTCCATTTGGTATTGTAGGAACCCAGAGTGCAGAGAATATTTCTCTGCCTGTTTTGAAGGGTTTTTACCCCCCTGAACAACATTGCTTTGACCTCCATCCTTGGAAAAAATTGCCTGCTCTTAGAGAAGAACTAGAAACTACACTAGTGTAAATTAGGTGATAGACGACTATGTAAGATTGTCACAGGGTGAAAAATTTAGAGGTTTTGGGTTTGTTAATGTAGTAAATAGATAAAAGCAAAAACCATCAAAATGGAGGATTGTTGTTGTTCTCCAAACCTTCTTCTTCTTCTACTACTCCATATTGTGCAGTAAAAGTAGTTTGGGCTGATTGGACAAAGAATTCTGCAGTTCCTGGCTGTGTTACTAAATAATTGGTAGAGAAGTGAAAATAATGTACATTTTTAGTAACCATTGGTTGATTTACCTTTAAAAAGGCCGTGTAATCTTGGTAATTGGGCTTTCTCCTTCATTCTCTGCTTTGTGCTATGTCTGGATCACGCTAGTGACTCTTTTTCTCTGATAAGACTTAATAAACAACTATCAAGAAGCAGTGAAGGCTGAGAGTCCCGTTTGTCTCTGGAACTCCTAGCAAGGACTTTAAAGATCTCTCCCACCAGGAGAGGCATAAATACAGCATGATCAGTGTCAGGTATAAAACAGCATTATAGTGGATATAATTTCAGTGCTCTGGTCACCAAGCTGCAAAGTTATTGTCTCTCTTTTTAAAAATTTGCTCTATATTAATATATTCATTTGCTTTTATTACAACTGCTCAGAAATAAAGTAGAAAAGAGGCTACATAAAAATTATTATAGTCAAGAAAAATATTATCTTTAATGAAAACCTTTCTTTAAAAAATAAATTCAGTTTAGTCTCTCCTCTTTGCTCATTTTATGCAATATAAATAAGATTTTTGGTGATGGTGAATTTATCCTGAGGTGGAAGTAGAAGTTAGCCTATTCCTCCAGTATAAAAGGAAAAAGCTTAAGTTTTATTACTGATTAATTAAAAAATATCTCAGTGTTAAAAATCTTAAAAATAGTTATTATATATGTATTTACTTTTGCATTTATTTGAAGTTTCTAGTTTTTGTCTCCTTTATTATATTTAGGTATCTTAGTAGAGTGTATGTATAATGATTCCTTCCTATATAGATCTTTTGATTCAATTTCATCAGTGCACACAGAATTCAGTTCACACACTAATTCATGGCTTGATTAATCACATCTTGTCTTTTGAGACTTTGTCTTCACAGACATTCCTCATTTTTTGATCCTTCTTCTGTCTGTATTTGAGACCTATCCAGCATAGCTCTTAGAGGATTTTAGTGGACTTATCTTTTCCCATTTATCAGCTCTGAAAAGCATCAGTTCTAGTATAACATGATGTCCTTTATAGGAGGCTATCCTGTCCTCAACTACTGTCTTTACTTTCTAGTACATCTTTGCTATAGTCATTTTCCCAAATTTCTCAGTACTAGCTACTTCAATCCAATACAACATTTGAGTCTGTTATGCATCTACTCTTAGAAGTATAGCATGATCAAAACAGAGCTTTGAAAAAGCTGCCAGGTTTTTCTTAACTCACAAAAGTGTGAAGTCTCTGTCCACTCCTTGCAGTGGCTGAATATAAAAGTTCCTTGTAGTTTCACATGATCATCTGCTCAAGGCAAAATTGCATTGTGCAGAAGTGACAAAGCAAACAAGGCTGTGAACAAAATAACAACAACCCACCCCAAATCCAGCTGTTCTCAATAGTCCTTAAATATTCTTCCTTTAAAAAATAAAAGTCAAAAGAAACAAAAATTCCTGCCACAGCTAAAAGGCTCAAAATTAAAGAATTTCAGCACCTCCTAGTGCTAACAGTTTGTCAAAGGCCAGAAGATTACATAATATTGTGGCAGAAATAATTTTTTTTGCAGTCAGATGAAACAGTTTCTGGAATGTCATATGCAAGTGACCTTCATAGTTTCTCTTCTTCATTGAACCAAAGTAAGATTGATGTTAGTTCTCTCTTTTAATCAATGACAAAATATGAAAAGCAGTAGCTCCTTCATCACCTTATAGATACTATAGGATTTTTTAAAAAATGTCATTAGCCTTTTAAATAAATAGACATAGAATTTAATTGAAATTATTCAGATGAACTTTGTTAACATAAAATCTTAAATAAAATTTCTTAGGCATCTTGGAATTTGGGAAGTAGAGTTGAGGAAGATGAAAACATCATATGCTATTCTCTTTGTGATCATAATTCTTCAGTTCATTACTACAAAGCTGCCGCTGGATTCAGAAAATATTTCAGCTTCAATCAGTTAATGTAAAATTCTCTTATACCTAAATGTTGAAAAAGTTCGACGACTTCGGCAGGGGAAGACATTGCAGACAACCAATGTGATTGATAAGCAAGCTCAGTTTATTAGCAATCCAGAGGCACTTACATAGTATACAAGCTTGTTAACTCTTAATTGGCTTAAACCTATCAAAGCGCATTTCTGCTTCTACATAATTAGACTACATTGGCAAGCTTCTACTAGTTATGTTATGATTAAAGAATTCAGAGTTCACCCTCCCTTCTCATGGTCAGTACATCTTATCTGCACAGCTGCACATCCTCAAAACTCCCTTTTTGTTCTCAGGCCTGTTTCTCACACAGGTGCTTTCTCATGCAGGCAGTTTCTCACATGAACCTTTGCTTGTAGGCCTTTTGCTTGTACAGTTGTTATTGATTTGTTCCCTTTATCAATAATCCATGTCCCTGATCCTCTAATCATTTTGCAACACCTAAAGATTACTTTCAGGCGAAATGTTGGCCTTTAAGTGTCTTTAGGGCAGATTGTATGGAGCCTGGATAATAAAAATATGTATGTCAGAATTTTTTTAATCTGTATTTCATAATTTACAATATAAGAATGAGAATGCTTGAATTCTCATTCCAAAGCTATATTTTCCCCTTTCAATGTGATGGTAATATTGTCTATAACATTTTCAACTGTTACAGATAATTGATACATGCAATTTATTTATTGTGCAGATATGTGCTTTTTTTGCACTTAGAGCAACTTGGTGCTATTGTGATCAAGCAGAATTTTTTTTTTCTTTTGCACATGTGATGTTCTGAGTCATTGAATAAAAGGCCAGTGAACAAAGAAAGTCAAATTTCCAGTTGGCTTCATAGCCATCTTTATTTATCGCGGTATAGTATAGAAAATGGTGAAGGATGTGGAAGTAAATATTATATAGCCTATGACACATCTACCAAAAATAGACATCTAACAAGCCATTCTACAGAGTGACAAAAGAAATATGAAAAGAGAGGCATGTGAACAAAGTTCCAGCTATGTGTTTTAAGTACCATGTGTTTTAAGTAGCATGACAAATATTTAATAGAAAATTCCTTTAACACCTCCGCCTCTGATAAGTAACAAAAAAACCCAGTGATAAACCTAGACAAAACTAATAATTTATTGAGTGCTTAGAAACTTTTTGTAGAAGAAAGTGTCATCAAAGATTTTCGACAGGTGATTTTTCCTTTAAAGAGAGCTTGTTGTCAAGACCAAAAGGGAAATGCTTCAAAATCCGTTGTAAAAATTGACCGCAATCTCTCTTTTTTAGAAAATATTGTCCCAGTATTATAAGGAAAATTTTTATTTCCAGTACAGAAGTTTTTCAACTGTGAATTATTTACTTGTGATTATTAAACTTATTCCTGTTTATAAGCATTTTATTCTAGTACAGATCTGTAGCTTAGAAGACTATTCTGCATATTTTTGATCTACTCAGAAGAAATTAGTTCTAGTATTTAAAAAGCAGTATCGTTCCTTAAAAAGATTTCTGTCCTCTTCTTTTTTTCTTTCCCAAAAGAAGTAATTACATTTACTTAACTTTATATCCTAGCAATTTTGTTCCATTTTGATCATAAGGTATTTTTATTGCTTTACTTTTTATAGCCTGTAATAGATAACATAACCATGTGGTACAGAATGTACTTATATAATCTCTAATTGCAAGTTATGTTTGGATAATGTTTAAATACCACAGACAGGTACTGAAGATTGTGCAGAATAGTACTGTCACAAAAGCATAGCTGTATTCCCAGACCAACGAGATATCAAGAATATACCATTAATACACACATGGATGCATTCAAAAGCTGTTCAAATTTACTAACTCCTGCTCAGCAGAGAATAGAGAATGTAGTTTTCCTCAATTCATTTATAAGTGATGTTTAGTGGAAAGTTCAAGGTTGTCTCCAAACAATCTTGCACTGTAAGGACAAAGAAATGTTTCCACTACAAGCAATATAGCAGTTTTGTTGTAGATCACACCTCTGTACAGCTCCACAAGCACTTTGTAGATGTAGATGCAGACATAGATGCTTGTTCATTGCTGAGGTGATTGCTGTCTATGTGCCCATTTCTATGTGCATTTGTGCAGACAGGAAGCCTTCTAAGACAAACTTCTGAGAATCTAAGCTATAACTTCGATTTTAAATTATATTTTTATAGATAAAAAATAAAAAGTGAAGTATTCCCAACACAGGTTTTTTCATGCATATGCACTCCTTTCACACAGTACAATTAAATCTCTATGGACTATTGCCTTTATTTAGAATCAACTGTTTTCTCTCCTCTTTCCAGAAACTACTGAATTATTTGCAAATAATGCATTAAAAAAATTTATTCAGTGATATTAAAAAAACCCACTGAATTTAATCATTATTATTACATGTTGCAAATAGTTAATGGCATTTAAAATACTGGTATATATTGTCTTTGTATCTAGGATTAATTGAAAAATTACACTGGAAAGATACTGTTCTCAGAATCACATTCATGGGCATACATGCACCCTGCTACCATTCTGCTTATTCCTTTAAGCAGAGGAATAGTACTTACAAGAACACAGAAACACAGAATCATTGAATCATTGAAGTTGAAAAGACCTACAAGATCTCAGAGTCCAGCCTTTGACCAAGCATCACCATGACAATTAGACCTTAGTACTAAGTGCCATGTCCAGTCATTTTTGGAACATTTCCAGGGATGGTGACTCCACCACCTCACAGGGAAGTCTTCTTAACAACTCTTTCCATGAGGAAATTCTTCCTTATGTTCAGCCTGAATCTCCCTTGGCACAGCTTGAGACCATGTCCTCTTGTCCTCGACACAGCACTTGAGGTACAGGCTCACCAGTGCCCCATACAGACAAACAATCACTTCCCTGGTCCTGCTGGCCACACTATTTTTGATCTAGGCCAGGCTGCCCTTGACCTTCTTGGCCACCTGGGCACACGCTGGCTCATGTTCAGCCACTGGTGACCAGCACTCCTGGTCCTTTTCCACTGGGCAGCTTTTCAGCCACTCTGTCCCCAGCCTGTAGCTCTTCAGGGGCTTGTTGTGACCCAAGGGCAAGGCCTGGCACTTGGCCTTATTGGACCTCATGCTGTTGTCTTCAGCCCACTGATCCATCCTGCCCAGATCCCTCTGCAGAGCCTTCCTACTGTCCAGCAGATCAATGCTCCTATCCAACTTAGTGTCTTATGCAAACTTACTGAGGATATACTCCATCCCCTCATCAAAATCATTTATAAAGTTATTAAACAGGAGTGGCCCCAATATTGAGCCTTGGGGGCCCCACTGGTGTCTGGCTACCAAGTGTATGTGACAGCATTTACCACTGATCTCTGGGCCCAGCCCTCCAGCCAATCTTTACCCCAACAAGGAGTGCATCTGTTCAGGCCATAGGCTGCCAGTTTTTCCAGGAGAGTGCTGTGGGAGACAGTATCAAAAGCTTTACTGAAGTCCAGGTGGACTAAATCCCTAAGCTTTCCCTCACCCACTAGAAGAATCACCTGGTCATGAAAGGAAATCAGGTTGATCTTAAAAGAAAATCAGGTTGGTTAAATAGGACCTGCTTTTCCTAATACTGGCTGTGGCTGATCCCTGATTGTCCTGAAAATATCAGGTACATAAAATTCAAGAAATATCCATTACTAGCAGATTCCTCATGGACACACCAGAGTTATTGTAATGACTCCCATCCAGCAACCTTAACACTTTACTAAGCACAAAAACATAGGTCCCTGATGTACAAAGAAGTTATTCTGAAAGCAGTCAAGCTAGACTCTCTTTCTCATTCCTGTTACGCATTTGAGAGCAGTCTTTTCTTACAAATATTGCAGTTCACTCCAAGGTTTATAGTAGCGAATATTGAGGATCTTGCAAATATTAAACCAGAACGGTCTTTAACAGAATTTGCCCTGAAAACACACTTGACCACCAACTCAGGCCCCTGCTGCCCTGGTCTGGTTATGACCAGCACTGGGGTCCAGAATGCTTCCTTTGATCCTGTGTGTGTGTCCTAGGCCTGGCTAGTGGCCTAGCAGTGCCTCCTGGGACTCAACCTTCCACACAGTGATGGACACTCGTGGATGTGTTCTCACTAAGGTGTTAACATTTTCATTATTTGTCACTTTCTAATTCTCATGGGTTGCACCAGTTGCCAATGGCTTCATTGGTCATGTAGTCCCACATCAACCTCTTTTATTTTGTTTATATCTAAAGGCAATTAGTGGTCATTTGGGGGGATGCAGCTAAGGATTCATTTTCTCTCAGTGGTGCATCTGAGTAGGTGTCAGCCTCTGACACACATAAACATGTTCATTACTGAGTAGATGGGTGGCTGTAATCTGCACTTGTATAAAGCTGTTGGTCATTATGGCTTAAAAAGAACTGACCAGTTACATCTATTATATTACTGCTATATTAGCAGCATCAAGTATGTTTACGGAAAGAAAGCAAGTTGAATGCTGTTTTATAAAACACTATTTCCTGCAATGTCCAGAGAATTTCCAAGGAATGTACACAGGGCTTGTACTTATACACTTCAATTTTTTGTGTCCTGCACAGGACATCAACCTTTCCACCCAGCAGAGGAGCAAAAAAATACCTTTTCCTAGTGCTACCAGTTAATAATTTTCATTCAGTCCCTATAGTCTAACAGGTAATTTTAATACAATATATTGATCATGGCAAATTTTAGTTGTGGGATGCAATCTCTAAAGAAATGGTTTCTTTCTTCCCATCACCTTTCCCCTGGAAAAAAAGAAAAAAAAAAGTTAAGCTGTCTACCTAAAACTTATGCTTTCTTACTTAGGCAAGTAGGAAAACTCACACACAGCATTTATACTCTCAAATGGATTTTATGAAACTTTTCACTTTCAGGAACTTAATTCCTTTCTGCAAATATTTGTTGCAGAAAAGCGGGAAGAAACCTTATGATAATATAAAATTCAGATTCTCCTTCATAGATTTGGTCTCAGAGCAGATTAATAGTTTGCAGTTGTAAAACATTGTCTTTACAGGTAAGACACTGCATTATCTAGTTAATATATATAATTAATTGAAGGAAAGAGAAAACTGAAATAGATTTGAGGAAATTGTTTGAAAGGGAGATGTAATAAACTGTATTAGCTGCATTGCTCTTGCTCTTAAGGAAATCTTGAGAAAGGTATCACCATTAATCCAGGTTTTTACTAGTCTGAATTTATTTGCAAAATATAAAAAGTATAAAAACACTTCTGCTTTAAGTCATATTCATATTTACATCCTTTCAAAGATTTTCCACTATAAAAATTATCTATATAAGTAATTTAAAAATAAATATGCTAGATCTAAACTAATCTAAACCTAAAAGAAATCATTATCTACAAAAGAAAACTTGAAAAAAAAGAACATACTTACTGCTGTTCTCTCTGTATGTAAAGTAACATAACTGCTGAAATCTGATTCTGTTGGACATAATTAATTAAATGAAAAAGTCTTAATAGCCTGCTGAGAAATGACAATACCACCCTCCAATGCATGTACCCTTGTCTTTTATAGCATTGCATTTCTTGATTTAATCAACTATGATTGTTGTAATTTTTTAAAGGAACATTTTAAATTTATGTCTAAAAGGATCTATGGATTTATTTTGAATAAAGCAATGGATAACTTTATCTTATTTAAAAATTGATCTTATTAAACCTTTTTTTTCTTTTTTTCTGTCATTTTGTTTTCTCACTGTTACTCAAAAGCAGATTTCAGTTTTTCTATGTCAAGGGTTGAAACTATAAACATTTCTGAATGTTGGGTCTACTTCCTTCTAGATGCCCACTGATTTTAGAATGGCTTTAATTGTTTTTCTAATTCCTTATCTCACTGATATTTTAATGCAAAAGTTACTAAATAATAGTCTTAGTCTAGTTTTGTTGCACATAATATCCCTTTCACTTGTAAGTCATTATTTTATGCATTTGTCTGTTTGGAAGGTAGCTCTCTTAAAGGAACCCAAAAGTCCCTGCTTAGAAATGAAAGATTGTGTTTTCTTTGGCCAAAAAAAAACCCAAACAAAACCCACCAAAAAAAAAACCAGCACAAAAAAAACCAAACGGCAACCAACCAACCAACCAACCAATCAACTAAAAAACCCTAAAAACCCAGCAAAACCAAATGAAACATAAAAAACTCCATTGTTGATCAAAAGGTGAAAAAGAAAAACTTTTAAGAACGATAGCAAAATACTAAGCATCAACGAAAATACAGGGAAAAAATACTCCTTTTGGATTCCCACTCATCCTGGGCAGTGTAGTTGCCTCACAGTCTGTTATATACCATGCTGGTAACTTTTTGGTTTTTTCTATTTAAGAAGTGCCTTTCTTGTAGTCATTTTCCCCTCCCTAATTTCAAATCAGAAATGCTTCTGATTTGAAATAGCTCTATGGAATATGTTAGAGCTACAAACTTCTCTCTTATCAGCTGACTGTATCATAACCTGGAACTTAGGAAACTACTCTTAAGATAATAAGAGACTAAGAGAAAATGCTGCTTGCTCTGACTCAGACTGAGTGTTCTGGTAATGTGACCTCTTATCTTGGAAGCATTCAAAGAGAAAATGAGATAACAGATTTCAGTACCATAAGCCTCTGGTAAAAATGAGACCTTTTTCTTGAGACAAGAGGGCTTGAGGACATAGTAACAAGATGTTTTCTGTTAGAAGTAGGGTTGGAGAAAAATGAAACCGAGTTATCATGCAGAGACAGGAATCAAAGTGCACCAGCATACAAGCCAGTCTCTTGCTCACAGCCTTATCTGACTCATGCTAATCACTTGCCACCTGGCTGTCTTGGAGCTGTGCAGCAGAAGAGCACAATTCCGTACTGCTGGCTGCAGAGGGACAGCTGAACACTGTGTGCCCATTAGAGTGGAGGCAGAACTGATTGCTTACCCAAAAGACAGGAAAAAACCCTAGAATCTAGCAGTCATATTTCTGTATGTAAGCACTAATATCTATGACCCAGTCTGGATATCTGGTTCTGCAAATGTATGTTATGATGAATTAAGTTTAAGTACTAATTACAGTGAAATAATTGCTGTCACGGAAAACTGATGGGTATAGGAGAGATCAGGATATAATTTCTTTTTTTATTGCAGAATTAAGACTGGAAATCTGTAACATATCTACACACAATGTAGAAAAATATATATGGAAAATACAGATTTTTTTTTTTTAAGTTTACCTTAAGGTAAACTTCTCTGGTGACATATAAAACACCGTAGAATCTATGAATCGTTATGGAATATTGTGGGCCTGACTCTATTCTGGACATAATTAAACTGTATAATAAAATTACGAGCTTTTAAAAAAATTTATAACCCTTATTAAAATTGTACTGTAAATTAAGACTAGAGGTCAGAATAAAAGTTGGAGTTAGGAGACAAGGTCTTGGCTGGTGCCGAGGAGTCTGTCTGTGCCTTGGTTCCTCAGGAAACAAGCTCATGGAGTTGTTGAGTCTCTGTCCATTCATCTGTGGAGTGATCATCAGCAAAAGCAAATGCATCTTGAAATATTAAGATCTTGTGAGTTTCTTGAAAACTGCTTTTTTTTACAAAGCAATACTGAAGCTTCTTCCAGCTACCCTTTCCACCTCATAGCAGGCCAGTAAGCACATGCGTAGTTTGGAGACAGGCATAAAATTGTCACTCTCTCACTCAGTAATTAGGGAGCATGAGAAGTAACTGGCATTACTCAAGGAATGAGAAAGAGAAAAGATGCCAATTAAAGAATGAGAGAGGAAACCAAACTGAGGATTGTATGGAAGTATCTTAATGGACTTAAGGGACTTACAACAGCAGTAATGTAGAAGAAGCCTGTAGGAAGCAGGCTTTGTTAGTTCTAGTTAAGAAACAACTTCTCTGAAAAATATTTCATTGCATTAAATTGTTTTCAATAGTAGGCTGTAACATACAGTACTAATTTTACCAACAAGTACTGTGAGGTGACACACTACTTGCTTGCACTTCACATTTTATAAACGCACCCTGAAATGTTCCTTGCACCATACTTGGGGGCAGAGAAAGAAAGTAAAGGAGAGAGATATCGTCCTTCAGGAATTTTGATATTTGGATAATTCCACTAATTCTTAATGTATGTAGTTAAACATAAACGTAATTTGGGGTATCCTACACGTGCAAGAATCAAAATGAATTATTTGATTCTGGATTGCACAGCGCATAGCTAGCTCACTGTGAATAGTAAAAAAATGAAATACCATACCTGAATCAATTTTCTGTCCTTGAAAATTATATAAAACACAATACATGTATTCTGTGAACTCCGATAATTTTATCTGAAGTGGTCGTTTTATTTGCACTGAAATATGAGTAGTACAGAGACCACGCAAGTAACTGTTATTTTGTTACGTGTTAAAAATGCTTTTAGGAAGTGTTGTTGATAACTATTCTTATATGAAACACTACCAATCAGTTTTATTGTGTTTATTTTTTAATTTAGAAGATTAGATTCTTGGTCTTATAGCGTAAGATGACTTTTGAAAACATGCATTTAAGGCAGATCTGTGTTTTGAACTTTTTGTAACAGTCTGTCTCAGAACAAGGATCTATGCTTGGTGAAAGCAGTCATAAAAGCTTAAATGATGAAACTTTAGCCTACTGTGGATTTGGATCTGGTGTCATACATAAAGTGCTGGCTTCATTTGGGCCAAATAATATTTCTCTGTCTTTGTCTTATCCAGGTGGACTTGTCTAGAGCTTTATGTTTTCAAGTTTGCCATTGAGAGTCTATTACTGTGAATAGAATTTATAGCACCTTCATATAGCTATTACTGCTTAGAATAGCTGTGAAAATATTGCATATATTCCTATTTTTTTTGAATAGGTTACCCTTTTCTATCAGTTAAAAATCTGATCTTGATTCCCTCTTCTCTATTCCTCTTCTGTCTTTAATAATACAATCTGTGAAAGAAATTATCAGAAAGGAAATTGCTCTTGCAGAAGACTAATAAGCATGTTAGCTGCGTTATATGGAAACTGCATTTATCTGGAGTTGAAACAATATATTAGCATAAGAGAAAATCTGAACACATCTTAAGTGTCCTCCATTTTCACCTTTGGTAGGAACAAGCATTTCATATTGTTGTTTAAACTTTTTTGTATCAAAATAAAAAAGAAATCTATCAGCATTTCGTGTTAGAAATATGTTGGTTGACAGAAGTTTTTGGGAGATCTGTTCTCTCTATATATAAATTTAGAACATTTGTACTTTAAATATTATTGGCCATGAACTTTAATAGCTCAAAAGAACATCATACCATTTTTAAACTTAATTGCTTCCAAGCATATGAAACTGTTCTTTTAAAAAACATGTGAAATGAGAGGAGTGTCTTGCTTCAGTGCTACTCTATTTTCTTTTCCCTTTAAGAAACTTTTTCAAAAGCTACATTTTAAAAGATTCACGCTGGGACATTATTCCTATGAAATGCCACCTACTTACTATTTTCTGACTGTGTGACAGGTGAAGCCTGCTGAAAAGTGACCTTCGACAGGAGACAAGAGTGCAAGGAATAAAATAACCAACAAATATCACATACGTAGTGACAAAATACATCCAAGATCACAACTTTCTCATTCTAGAGAAAGAAAAGTTGGTGAAGTTAAGTCTGAGGGGAGACAGTAAAAGATGACAAATGAGATAAAGTCTGACAAGTTTTGAAAAACAGGCTTCAGAAGTAGGCAAGATTAAAAGTAAAACAATACATAACAAAAATCCAGCACATAACAAAACATCTAATCTCTGAAATCAGAATCTGGTCAAAAAGACTCAGGGATAGTAGAATGGATCACAGGCTGTAGCAAATAAATTAGTCCGGGGGTACTGGGATTATTTTTTGGTGCATAGTATTTTTTTTAATTAGACACAGTTAATGCTGTTTGTACTCTAATATTTTCATTAAGAAGATACCACATTAACTAAGGAAAGGTATGAACAGCCTTTTGCACGATTTTGTTTTCACTTGATTAGCTTCTGTTAACCATATGCATTCAGTCTCTTATCACTCTGACAGGAAACTATTCTGGTTCATATGGAATTATTAGGTAGGGATGCATTTTCTATTTTCATCTGTAGTTCATATATGCTGCAGTTTTTTAAGTGTCTTTGTCATTAGACCTACCCAGAAAAAAAACCTGAATGTTACACTAACTGGTGAGGTTTCTAAATGTATTTCTTTAATCCCTTGAAATGAAATAAAAACTTCCCAAATAATTTTCAATATACTATGTCAGAAGCTTTCACTGAAAATGGTAAATTTTGGGGCTTCTTCCTCCTTGTCCTCTCACTTCTTTCTGAAATTTTACAGGAATCTCCACCTTGGACTAAAGAAAACTGCAGTGAAAACACTGTTGAAATTGCAATAATTTTGTGGAATGATTCTGCTCTGATAAAGCATTCATCACGCTCACAAAAAGTGTTCCATCCTACCCTCATAGTCACAGAGTCAGCAATATAGTCGACAGTTCCCCTGTATATCTAAGTGCTCGTGACTTACCATACACATTTCTTCTCTAACTTCTAGCTTCTCTAGAGCTTCTGCTCTAACCCTTGCTAGAAGTTTCCTGCCAAATATTTGGATATCCTTTAATCCCAGTCCCCATTTTTGTTGCTGAAGATGTCAGTATTCATGCAGAAACTAGGTCAATCAAAAATCCATTGATGACTTATTCTCCTTGTTAAAAATTAATTGGATTTAAAAGTGGGTTGGGTTTTGGATAAGGAACTCAGCTTAACTTAGAATCTTAGTTTTCTTGTAGATCTGAAGACGTAGTTGTTGGTTGGGATTTTTTTATTTCGTGCTGTGGTATATTAATATGAGAACAGAATTTTGTTCAGTGACATGAGGTTATCCTTTTTTAACACATCTACGAATGCAGTTTTATGGTCTTGTTTGTATGATCCTAGGATGCAGGTTGTATATTCTGTTGCACTTCGTCAGACAGTATGTCTTTTATTGGTGTGTCCTCTCATTTTGAGCACTGAAATTCCTCCAAACATATTTCTGCACCTGTAAATTGTGACCTCAGAAATGTTATGATGTTTATGATGTCTACCAAGCTGCACATGAGGAACTTTACTGCCACTGATGTCTGTGGAGCACACATCATGCAATGTATTTACTCCCTTCATAAAAAACGGAAGTTCCCCACACTGGCTGTGATGTATGATAAAAGCTAACAGAGTTAAGCCAGTACAGTAAGCTTATAGGAAAAGAAAAAATACCTTATGACTTACTATAGAAGTGATGTGTGATTCATTAAGTCCCTGCAGCACAAATCCAAGGTGTGAGGGTATTTGGAAATTATCACTCCATAATTGCCTTGTGCTTAGGTTTTTCTTCAGATATGTGTTTTCACCCACTCTTGTAGATATGATACTGTTCTAGAGACATCTTTGGTCTCACTGTAGTCAGTCTCACCTCTCATATTGTTCAAGGAATGTAAGAAACTTTTTGAACTTTGGATGCAGGCATCTGCATTTTCTGGTAACATGTTGATAACCTTTTTCAAAAACTGTTACCAGATAATGTTGCTTTCCCCCTTCTCAAATTCCCACACATATTCCTTTGGAGGCACAATGGGGGTGAATTTTATGAATAGTTCCCACCTATGGAAGGTGGTGAGATGCATGAAGCGATTTACTCTAGCTAAAATCAGAGATGTGAAAGTCAGTCCACAATACCTTTAATTATTATTTAATTATGTCCTTTCTGTTGCATGATCAGCTCTCGTCTCCTCTTATTTACCTCCTGCTAGTCACTTAAAACTAACTGCCTGATTTTAATTGCTTCTTTTTTTACACTAAGCGCGACCTTTATTCGTGTATTCTCTACTACCCCCCATCATTGCTCCTAACTGAGAGTTGGAATTGGTTCTTAGTGCTTTTCAAGGTGGTGGAACTGTCACTAAATGTGTTTTGTACTTCATACACTATAATTTTTCACTAATTCAATTCCTATGCTCTCCACACCTTTGCTTCTATTTGCAATTCCTTTACTCCAGGAAAAAAAACCAAACCCACAGACTACGATTTTTCTCAGAAAGGAAAGCTGTGCAAATAAGTAATAGTCATGTGGCACATATTTTCCTTGAAAATAACTCTGAAAATGTAAATTTTCCTTACATTATGATACTAATTAAATTATTTCCTTAATATTTATGTATGTAGCTATTTTCACTTAAAAATTGATACTTAACATATATAAAAATTAAATTATTATAAATTTTGAAAAATTCTATTATTTTAATATTGTCCATTAAATGACACTTTTCTGACATTTCCTTATAGACAACAATAACACCAGCCACACACTTAATATATGACATTGCAACTCTCTTAAGAAGAAAAAAAAATGTTCAACTCTGTAGAAAAATACCAGTAATGAGAGCTCATTCAAGCTAGAAAAAGACAGATATTATGAGGTCAGCAATAATTCGGATAAGGGCCACATCAAAACCTCTTCTTGCTAAAATCAGCAGGCTTTGAAAAACAACCTGAAATATTTCACAAATTTGAAATATAAAAAAGATAAAAAAAGGAGATTAAAATCCAGTGTATACTGTGAAATACAGAAAAATAGTTTGACAATGTAGTCCTGCAAAAAAACCACTCTAAAATTTAACAGCAACAAAATAAGGAAGAAGTAGCATTAAAGACTAGAAGACAGAATACAAAAATAAAGTAGTAAAACTCACACTAGATTTTTATACAAGGAAACTGATTGACTGTTTTTTCCATTTTGCAGCTGCTTTTACTTTCACTTCAATAGAATCACCTTTTTCTTTCATTTGCCTTTCAGTATTTGCAAATTTATGTTAATACTCTTTTAATATGGCTGTTCTGTGTATGGGTTTGCTAGTTAATTGACAGATAAAGTATTATTCTATGGATAATTTCTGTTTCTTTGGAGTCAATACAATATTGTGTGCAGATATTGGTCATAAAAGCATTTAAAATGGTATCATTATATAAAGAGTTCTGCACTATATTTTTGAAAATATTTTCATGCAAGTTAAGTAGAGTGAGCTAAGTACCCAGATGACAGACTGAACATAACAAAAATATTAACAACTGGAATAATCATGATCTCTATGCCATTAAGGAAGATATTATATCACACTGGTTCCAATACTGACCCCTGAGGGACCCACTTGTCACTGATGTCCATTGGGATTCAGCCATTGACCACTGCCCCTTGGATGCAACTGTCCAACTGCATTTTTATCCATTTAATAGTCCACTCATCAAATCCATTTTTCTCCAACTTAGAGAGAGGGATGTAGTGGAGTGTCTTATCAAAGGCTTCACAAAAGTCCAGATAAATGACATCTGTAACCCTTCTCTTGTCCACTGATGCAGTCACTCCATCATAGAAGGTGACTGGGTTGGTCAGGCAAGGCTTGTCCTTGGTGAAGCCATCCTGGCTATTTCTAATAATTTCTTTGTTCTCCATGTGCCTTAACACAGCTTCTAGGATGATCTTTTCTATGGTCTTCCCGGGAACAGAGGTGAGGCTGACAGATCAGTAGTTCCCAGGATCCTCCTTTCTACCCTTTTTTAACATGGATTCAATGTTTCCCCTTTTTTCAGTCAGCTGGGACTTCACCTTACTGCCATGACTTTTCAAATATTGTGAAGCGTGTCTTGGCAACGACACCAGCCAATTCTCTCAGGACTCTGGGATGCATTGCATCAGGTCCCGTAGATTAATGTACATTAAGGTTCCTCAGGCGGTCATGAACCTGATCTTTACTTACAGTGCGAAGGACTTTGTTCTCCAATCTCCATCCAGCTATCCATCTGCTTCAGAGCTGTGGGAAGAGAGGTTGCCATTGAAAACTGAGGCAAAACCACTGTTCAGTAGCTCAGCCTTCTCCTCATCCGTCGTTACCAGTTTTCCAGCATTGTTTATTAGGAGTGATACACTTTCTTTGACCTTTCTTTTCTGCTTAACATACCTGTAGAAGCTCTTCCTGTTATATTTTGTGTCCCTTGCCAGATTCAGTTCCAGTTACCCCTTGGCCTTCCTTACCCATCCCTACACAACAGAACTTCATTTGTATACTCTTCCCAGATTACCTGTCCTAGTTTCCACTGCCTGTGCCTTTGCTTCTTTCCCTTTAGTTTCACCTGCAGTTCCCTACTCAGCCATGTGTGCCTCTTGCCTTTCTTCCCCAGCTCCTGGGAATCACTAGCTGTTGCATTCTATGAAAGATTTCCTTAAATGTCTGCCAGCTCTGTTCTGGTTTTTTGTCCCTGAGGGCAGTCTCCTAGGGAAACCCATTATTTACCTGAAGAGCTGGGAGTCTGCTTTCCTAAAGTACAGAGGTCTTAACTTTACTCCATACCTGACCTATTTTCCTCAGGACTGCGAACTCCTCCAATACATGATCTCAGGCTGCGTCTGGTCTTGATGTTCAAAATTAGCTTGCTTATATTGGTGACCATCAAATCCAGTAATTCATCCCCTCTGATAGGGCTGTCTATTACTTAGCTCAAGAAGTTATCCTCCATGCATTCCAGGAGTCTCTTGGATTGCTTACAGCTTGTTGTGCTAATTTTCCAGCAAATGTCTGGGTGGCTGAAGTCCCCCAGTATGACAAGAGCTATGAGTGGATGCCTTCTGCAGGTGGAGCAAGAATTCTTCATCAATAGGCTACCCTTGCACCTTAAACTAAGCAAATCTGATGCTTTGTGTTCTAGATATTGTTCCTTATCAGCCAAAGCTTTCTGAGCTCAGTACAAGCAAGCAAGAATTTTGTATGGAAATTTTGGATGTCATAATACTTGGTACTTGTAAAGATGTTTTATTTTGCTTCTTTGACTTTTGAAATAATATGGAGTCTCTCTTTTCTAGAATTGTAGAAGAGTTTGTGTTTTCAGTCCATTTGAACCATAAGTATAAATGTTTTGTGTTGAAAAATTCTTTAATATTACTTTAGAAATATCATGACTATCTGGGGTTTGTTCTTGCAAAAGACAAACTAAAAGAAACATTGGTAAATTAGTATTAAAACTAGCTAAGGTTCTTCTCTACAGCATAAAACTTGAAACATAGTAAAAGGTCAGCCTCTAAGTATGTTTATCTCAACTAAGGTCACGGCTGGCATGATGAAACCATGCCAATGAAAATAAAATTGGTATGGTAATATTAGACTTAATGCTACATTAATTCGATAATGATGTGTCTTCTCTGATTTTTTTCATGTGTTTGACATTCATTCAGTCGAACTAACTATTCTGCAATCAAGTTTTGTGCATTAAAAAGCTTCATTTATATTTATCCTTTATCTGATTCTTCTATATGTCTACACATTACACTATCCCATGTCACTAGAGCAGATATGTGCTAGAAAAGTCAATCAATTTATGAAATCTTGGAACCTAATGCTAAATGTGGATTTTATAGATACATATAATACTTTTTTTTCTAAAAATTTTATATTTTATAGATTAACCCCTGACTTGTATCATGGTGAAGGGCCTAGTTTCATAGTCAACATTTAGTTTTCCTGATTTTTCATATCTATGAGTTTTGTAGATATATCATAGGAAATTTTACATCAAATAATATTTTTATTACAGCAATCAGAACTGAAATAGTTATTGAAAAAAAGCCAACATATTTTCTGATGAACTATGTAGAGGATTGTGTCTCAGGATTCTGCTCCAGCCTGGAAGAATAGTTCCCAGAATTTGTATGTTCCAATTCTTGGCTGAGTGCCAGAATCATCTGCTTATTCCTCTTGCTGCTTTCAGATTTTAAAAAAAGAATTTGGCATTTATTTCCTATTGGGAGTTAACATCATAACTATAGATAATACTTAAAAAAAACCCCAACGCAACCTCATCTCTCTTTGTTTTCTATCCTTTACTATTGAATTTATTGAAGTGTTCTTCTGCTACAATATGTGGTTACATTTTGAATTAATAGATATTTAGCATGGGATTTCTTTTTGGATATAAGGGAATTGCTTAAGGTATGTCTCTAGTCTCTGGGCAATGAGGAAAGGCTGTCATCACAAAAAACAATAATCTCATTTTTCTTAGACATTAACTGAAAGAATAGGCAAGCTTACAGGCACACCACCTTTCTTCAGCTGACATACACATTCATTATGAGCAATTTCATTTGTAGATTGGAGTACAGTAGTATTTTATGCCAAAGCCATGTTACAAGGCTTAGCAAATTAATTAATTATTACAAAGCACTTTGAGAACCCTGGAGAGAAGACATTATAAAAGTATGTGATGTTATTTTAATAATTCTCCATTTAGCTGAGTGGAATGAATCACCTTAGAGCCCTCAGGGTTCTGGGCCTGATTAAGGACTGTTGACTGCATTACAGAAAGTAGTTTCCACTTCCCTTCTGCTTGGCAACCTCCCCACTTCTAGCTGTCAGCTAGCAAAAAAGAAGACTCTGTATTTTTATATCTGAGTTTTGAAATGCTAGAAAAAGGTTTTAGAAGAGCAGACATCAGCTAATTTCATCTAATCAGAATCCCTGGGAAGTTGCTATGGAGAGAAAAAGATGTTCGAGTTTTAATGAAAACAGAGAAAACTGGAGCAAGACATTCTCTTGTGTGGAAGACCTTGAATTTCTTTGAGGGGTTCATGACAACCAGAATAAAGTTAGTGCAATGCATATTTCTTTCAAAAGAGCAAGAAAGGAAATTGTGACCAGTAAGCCTCACCTCTGTCCCTAAGCATATCTTGGAGTAATGGAATCAATCTGTTTCTTTAGATGTAAAAAACCAGGACAGAAATCAGGAGCAGTCAGTATGAATTTTTCAAGGATGATGCTTATCCAGTCTTCTTGCCTTCTGCAAAGAAATTGCTGACTTTATGGATGACAGGAGAGAGTTCACTGTGACACTCCTGGATGCTGCAAGGCCTTGTGACACCAACTCCCACTGTGCATTCTTAGCTGGGAGCTGAGGTTTTGAACAGACCACTGTTTTGTGTGATGAAAAATAGATGGATTGCTAAGTTTAAAGGGTGGGAATCAATGAGCTTGTGTCCTCTTGGTTACTGTAACAGTATCGGGGGACACTGGGATCCATCTTGTCCATTATTTTCATTGGTGCTGTGGACAATGACAGAGAGCACCCATAGTAAATTTGCAGAAACAATAAAGCAAAATGACTGGTTGACACTCTGAAAGAATGATCTGCAATTCTGAGGGACCTTGATAAAGTTGATTAAGCAAGCATAAAACTGAGGAAGCCTTTCAAGAACAAAACTGGATGCTGTACTGGAGTCCACATTTCAAACCACATACTGGACTTCCTTTAGGAGAAACTCAGCAAAGTTGTTTTCCAGCTCTACCCTGTGCTAATAAGGTTAAATCTGGGGCACTTATGTCCATTTCTAGAGGAGCATTAAGAAACTGGAGTGGATACAATAGATAGATACTGTGCTGGTAAGGGGCCTTGGGCAGACCATCTACAAGGAGTGCTTATTTCTTTTGAATAAGAGATGCTAAGTGGTGGTTTAAGAGCAGTATGCAACTGCTTGAATGGCACTTAAAGAGCTACATCTTTTCTGGGATAAACTTTTGATAGTGGTAGAAGATAAAGTAAGGGACAATAACAATATGTCATTGCCTCGTAATAAACTCTTTCACTGTGAGATACTGGTGAACATCCAATCTACAGGATCAAACCAGAGCTGATCTAAAGTAATCATCTTAAAACGTAGATAGCGTAGGTATCATGCCTTCAGTGCCAACTCTTTTTCTCTGCAGATTCACTCTTATCAAATGTTTTTTGCTAATATAGGTGAAGTCCAAATCAGGCTCAGTGTAACCAGATTTCATCTTACCATCCTTATCACAACTGTGCATTGCTATGCCGATGTAGGCTCCTTTAGAGCTCAATATCCAACACTTTGCTCAGGCCAGAATTAACTCAGGAGAGGGAGTGAAGAACCAGAAGCACGATACTGCAGCATGGGTGGTTAGATGCCCAGCTCTGTCCACCTCCAAGATCTTCACAAGATAATACCAAAAATCTGTCCTCTTCCCACTCCTGTTTCTGTGTTTTCCTAAAAAAAGGTTTCTACTCCAAGGAAAATTCCCCACTTGTGTCAACGAGTTGTAATCTTTGTAGGCAGGGATGTCCCTCTAGGAGTGGGATTAAAAAGCTAAATCTGTTTTCCTTGTTTTTCTGTTGCTGATCAGTGAGCTGTTAGATTTCAATATCCTTCTGACAGGTCTGACTCCACATGAACTGAAATGGATCCTAGATGATTGATTTCAGAGAAAAGGCCCCAAGTGTTTTATTTAGATATGGCCCATTGCTTCTTTTGCTAAAACTGCAGTTTGAAAAGCATCTAAATCCATGGTTCTAAGATTTTTAAAAGCTCTTTCATGAATCAATGCCAAGCAAATTCAGAAAATGCAGCAAACAGCTATGGAAAAATATAAATAATTAAAACAGGGGAACACTTCAGAGTCTCCTTCAAAGACACTCATTCCTTAGGCTGAATGCTATAAGAAATAACAAATTAAAAAAAAGTTATTCCTAAAACCTCAAATGTGATGAAAAATTGGAAAGTACTTTATCATTATGAAACCATGCAATGTTATCTCATTAAATGGTCAGGGAAGTAAAAATGTCCAGTTAAAAAATCCCAGATCAAACCAGCATTGAGGGGTTTCATAACACAAAAAGAAACCTAAAAACCCCACCAATATTTCTCCCTTTCTAATTGAGTTATTATACCCGCAAAACCTGTTCTGGATTTTGAATTTGTCAATTCATAAGTCAAAATAAACGTTAGTACAGTAGGAATACAAGAACTCAGAACTTCTTCAAAACTATTTGTATCCAGAAATTGATATATGACGATATGATATAATGACATACGCATTTTTGCTCAGACTAATATGCACACTCGGCCTGGTTTTCTGAATTTTTCACTGTTTTTTTAGTATTTTTTCTATACATGAATACATTATAATTTTTTATCCAAATTATCAATACACACATACTATCTAAAGAATTGAACAAATTTATTAAAACAAACTCATTAATTTATTTTTTTGTTTGTGAATTTCATGAGTACACATAGACATTAAAATGTCCACACATAGTATGGTATATACAAAAAAGTTTTAAGTAATACATATACTATTTTATATAGTATATTTTATATACTATATGCATTACTTAAAACTTTTCTATCAGCAATCGTTACCATATTAGAAATGGGAAATTAGTAACATATTCATTTCACCTAAAAAAGCAGTCTTTGTATTTTTACATTTCCTGAGATTGTCTCTTCAAAAAGTTGCTGTTCTGACAATTTGAATAAGCTTAATGAAAAGTAATGATTTTTTGATGTCTTAATTTCTGGTTCACTTTTGCATTTTTTACACAACGGCAGTAAATGGTTGACTTCCCTGAAGTTCCTTTTTTACTCCCCACCTCACAGGCTTTTTTTACTGTCTTTCTCTATGTAATCTCTGTATAGGTATGTAGAAGAAGAGGGTAATTTCCTTTCGTATCCTTGGTTTAAGCCATGTTGATACTGTTCTTTCAAAAAAAATTCAAGACAAGAAAGAATGTTTCTTTTATGAACTGTTATATCCAAGTAGGGCCTTATAGCATTGCACTGTCAGAACAAAACCAATCAAAACAAAAACTCATTAAGAAAAACAAGTTGAGAATAAAGTTACTGTTAATAGGCTCCACTATGAAAAAGAAAACATTCTTACAGCACTCCCATTCTTAATTTCTTTAATTCTAAGGTTTACTAATAAGAAAAACTATTGCATTTTCATTCAGAATTTGATACTGAGGTTGATCAGCTCATGCATGCAGCAAAGTACCTTTAACATGAGGTTTCCAGAATAAAAATTTGTGGTAATATTTTTAAAATCCATTTTCTATGAAAATTCTTTCATATTCACTTATTCGTAAAATAACCAGAAGATGAACACTTCTTCCACTTCAAATACATGTTAGAAAATGCATGAAATTTTTATACAAAATCCTGAATTGAATTGAAAAGGTAGTTTGAATTGTAATCTAAGAAGAAATTAATTAATATTATAATTCATATTAGAAAAAATGCCTCAAGAGTCTTACACTGGTTAATATTTTGATTTTACAAAGTGCATATTCCTCTCTTCTTCTGGATTACTTCAACCTTCTCTCACTTGCTTGTGCAAGGGGACAGCAGTTAACCACAATCAGCAACTTCTAGGGAAAGCCATTACTTTCATCATGGCAGAGCAGTGGTAGCTGTAAAATAATGATGTTCACAACTATGATTCTCACATATTCTCTTTACACATTGAAGTTAGAACGTCAGTACATATTACTTCAGCATTTTACTCTGCATCCTGACAGGATATTCTACTTGGAATAGCACTGCTATTTGAGGCACAATAAAAAAGGCACTCCAATAAATTGAAAATGCACTTAAACTTTTTGAAATAAATGGACTGTATATTTGTTCTTCATGGTAATCTTGAAGAGCTACACAATCAGCTGTCTTTTTGCAGCTGCCATCTGCATGTTCCTGAACTCATTCAGGATGTCATACAGCTCTGAATAGAAAGCCTCATAAGGTCATTTTCTGCCTTAGAGCTTTACACTTAAAAGATTTGGAATATCTGTAGTTGCAAAATGCAAAGCATTTTACCCAGAATAAATTTCCTGTCAAATGACAATTCATATCTATGTAAAGCACAGCTTTTGTTTATGCGTCACAGGACTGATTATGTGCAGATTAGCTGAACCATAGAGAGGTGTCTTAACTTTTCCTAACAGAGACCAGAAGCAGACAGTTTGGAGCAAGAAAGCAGCTGGAAACCTGTGTGACAGAATATTTTTTAAATTGACCCAGGAGCTGAATTTTACATGTGTTTTCCTTACTTTATTATCTCAAACTCTGAGACAGTGGTACAGATTTAGAATAATTCCATATTAAATTAGGACTTTGGATGGAGCTGGGCTCACTAGGGATGCATTGTGTTTGGCTTTTCATCTTAATTTCTCTGAGAGCGTGCTACTTTTTCTGAGAGTAGGTTTTAACATTAGTTTTTATTTATACAGTGGAAAGCTTTGGACCAGCATCAGACAATGAAGAAGTATGACATGAAAGTCAAGGCATGCCTCAAAGATCTTTTAAGACGAGATCCTTAGGATAGCAAAAATATAGATGCAGAAAGAAAAGTAATCCAGGTCTTTTCTAAGTAAAACAGTGAAGGGCCCTTCCTTAGTCATAAATACGTTTTATGTTAAAAGGCCACTTTATATAGAAATACGTATTACAAAAATAAGAGGTAAAGATCAAAATTTTCAGAGAAACTTTTAGAAGTAGTTATGTGCCTGTTTCAAGCTATTAGTGCCTAAGAAAACCAGGTAGATTGGAAGCATTCTGGAAACTTAAGTTTAGCAGCTAATCTGGGCATTTGGAAATGTATGTTACTCTATCCTTTGGTGGAAAGGAAAAATTTCTGCATTTACACAGCTTTCATCATCAAAATAAGGTCTTTCAAAAATAAGAAGTTATAAAGATTTATATTTAATCTTTATGGAATAGCGAAACAAAACAAAACAGAAAGGTCTTTATGTGCATGAAGTGGAAAGAATATGAACAAATGTGAAAAATAGCATGAAGTTGCAGAACTTAGTATTGTTTGTCATAAATGGCTGTAAAAAGACATGCCATAGTTGAAAACTAAGTGCAGAACATGCTTTAACTCAGAGGAGTGATTGTAAAAGCTGTATGTGTGATATGTTCATCCATTTGCTTGATCTAATAATGCCAACCACATAGGCATGAATCTAATTTCATGATTGAAGACTTATTCAGAGTCTAAATTTTTGGAAGGAAATTATGACTTTTGAGTCACCAGTAATTTGGCTGATTCCTGATTTTAAAAAAAACCCTTGTTCTTTATATTTTTGGATGTAGACCTGGAAGACAATTGGAAGCTAAGAAAAGAGGTGGCATTTGGTATGGGATACTTTCTCCTTATTCAACAAAAATATCTTCCACCAATTTCTGAAAGAGGCATGAGTAAGGAGGTCTAGGTAAAGTTTTTGTGATGTCTACTTTCTGTGGGAGGCTAATATCACCACAGACCAGTGACCTGTTGATGAAACCTGTCAATACTTTCTGTTTAGTACAACATCAGCATAGTTTGCAAAGTTTTTGAATAAAACATAACCAAAAAAAATATCAACCAAGCATGCAGAGAAGGTAATTTTTCTTGTCAACAGCATATGGATTCAGGAAAGAGAGATGGAGAGTTACAGTACGGCATTAGCCAGTGGGCTGGAGACACAACACTGTTAACTGAGAAAATAGGGACATAAACAAATGATCCTGTTCTGGGAGTGGGTAGATAATTTTAATGCTGATAATAATTTTCTACATAATGCAATAAATTAAATAGTCAAATGAAGTTTCCTATCACCTATCTAATCATAGATAGGTATTGAAATGTGTTGGAACATTTTAAACTATTGGGGAAGAACTTATTAGAAAATAGCTAGAAGAAAATAATTCAAGCACTGTCTTGATGAAAGGGAAACCTAAGTTTAGGGGGTTTTTTTGCCTGAATACAACAAAAATACAGAAAGTCAGACATACAGTTTAGAAGAGAAATCGTGAAAGCTGTCAGTCTTCACATAGAATGAAAACATAAAATCCTAAAACATAATACATAAAACTACACAAAGTAATCAATCATTTCATGGTATTACAAACTATAGTCTTATTCTTCCATTGTCTTCAATGATGCTCCCTCATCACTGACCTATTTTGAAAAGGAGGATTTTATCTGTAGGCTGAGCAATGCTTGAGAAAGTAATGTCTTGAAGAACAAGGCTGGACTTCTGGCGTTATATATGAAGTGAGATTTCTGTCAGTCTCATTCCAACATTTAAGAGACTACTTTTTTCTTTTAAGAAATAAAACATGTTATTTATATTCTTAAATATAAAAAAAAGGAGGTGCTTAAAAATGAGCCTTTTTTTTATTCTAAGTGGTGTTAGTGGAAGGATACTGAAAGACATGGTGATTGGAGTGCATATGTTTCATTTGCATCAACATTGTTCATGTCTGAAATAAAGCTTACTGAGCAAAGAAAGAAAATCTGTGTAGTATGAAACTCTTAATCTTTCAATATTACTGATTTTCAAGGACATGGAACAAAGAAACAAAACTAAAAGAAACAAAAGATTCTTTATTCCCAGGGTTTTAGAATAATTGTCTAAATTTCCATTTCCCTTGTGGTTCACTGGATAGCACAGAAAGCAGATATAAATATTAATGTACTTTTTAATACTGTATAGAAGATTATTTCTGGCTTAATTCAGACTTAACTTTTCTAATTCTCAAAAAAAAAAGCATGTAGAATTTACAAGCAAAATAGAAGGTTTTTTAAAAATTATTAAGATCTTGAGCTTTTTACCTCTCCTTTCATGGTTAATATTTAGTTTACATTCCAATAAGCTGATGTGTCATTTCTAATTTATTGTCATATATATTAAGCTTTCTATGAAAATTAGTCAATTATTGCCTGCACTTTGCCAATAGCTTAGCTACAGTTTAGTGGTAATCATGAGATTTCCTATCATAAAATGTACCTGACCTATGCTTACTTTGGGTTGGTTGATAGATGCCTGAACTCTGCTTTTATGAGTTATGGGGATTTTCTTCAGTTTGTAAAATAAAGATCTCATGATGAAAATGTGGTTTTCTGTTTTAATTTAAAGACGGTAACTTCTATGGAATTATCCTGGTATTCCGGTTTCTACTGTGAATCTAAAGTTTTAGGTGTTTTAAAGTTACTCTGATTCTTTCCATTTGTATGTATTGTTTAATGTAGCATATATCTGCTCCAGTGTCTTTGCTGTGCTCTTGCAAGAAAATATGCTTTCAAATAATATTTTTATTTTTGAAAAGTAAGTACACATATGCTTTTTGTAAAAGTGGCAAAATTATGTTAACTTATGTTGTCTGCTAGCAGAAGCCTTGTTTTGATACATTTCTGTTACGTAATTAGAATTGGATATTTATTTTGATTGCTGTAATGCTTGATTCCTTTTTAAAGGAAATGGTTTATGTTAGTGGTGTTTGTAGACTTTTAGTAAGGCTGAATTGGGATCAATACTTAGTATTCCCACATTCAGATATTAAATCCCTTTATATAATAAAGTTGTTTACATTTGAGCAATTGTATAAAAATCTTAAAAAACAGAACTATTTCTATTTATTTAAGAAATTGGAAAGGTTTCCACTGACTTTGGACTATGCCTTCACTGTAGACTTTAATGTAGCTAGAGATCAATTGAAAGCTTGACCAAACAAATACATATACTGTGTTCAATACTAATCAACCTTGACTATGGTACTTATTAAAAAGGGTAGGGTTTAGGACATATATTTGTTAAATTTCTGTGCTTTCTGTGGATTGTATGCAGCACTGAATGACATTCAGGTTTTGGGGCTTTTCTCAGTTATCACAATCTTCAGTTGACAGAATAGAATAATGCAACCACAAAGAGAACCTAAGCTGAAACATTAACCTTGACAGCAAATGCATACACAAACATACAATAATTTCATGACAACGTACACTTCATTGTTTAAATTTGAACAGCCTTGGGGTTGTGTTCCTCATTTTAACAAGATCATAGTGAACTTCAATTGCAACCTGGAACAAATATTTGTTAGGATCACACTGACTGCTTTTGCTATTAAATGATAAATAACATTATGAATAAACTAAAATTCAAACTGAAATGTCTTATAGATTAAGTATCTGATACAGACATGTATAGTAGAAAATGTTTAGAATTTTACATTGAAAATTTAAAAAATTGAAATACCTCTTGAATAAAGATTAGTTACATGGCATAATAAAGACATAATAAAGTCTTCCTCCCTGTGGAGAAGGACTTGGGGTGAGCCTTGATGAAAAACTTAACATGAATCAGCAGTATGCACTCACAGCCCAGAAAGCTGACAAAATCCTGGGCTGTATCAAAAGGAGTGTGGCCAGCAGGTTGAAGGAAGTGATTCCTGTACTCTGCTCTTGTGAGATCCCGCCTGGAAGGAGCAGTCTTGGGAATCTGGAGAAGTTCCAGCTGTCTGAAAGCTGGCAAATGTTGTCCCAATCTTTAAGAAGGGCAAGAAAGAGGACCCCAGAAACTACAAGCCTGTCAGTCTCACTTCAGTGACTGGTAAAGTTATGGAGAAGATTATTCTGGGAGGTATTGAAAAACACCTGAATTGATGGTCACAGCCAGCACGACTTCATGAGAGGAAAGTCTTGCTTATCAAACCTGATTTCATTTTGTGATGAAATAACCCACCTGCTTGATCAAGGGAACCCAGTTGATGTCATCTTTTTTGGATTTCAGTAAAGCTTTCAATACTGTCTCACACAGTCTCCTTCTGGACAAAATGTCCAGCACACAGCTGGATAAACATGTCATGATGAGTGAGCATCTGGCTCACAGGTTGGGCACAAAGGGTTATAGTGACATCAAACTGGTGACTTGTCACTAGTGGGGTTCTGCAGGGCTCCATCTTGGGCCCTGTGCTCTTCAGCATCTTCATAAATGAGTTGGATGCAGGACTGGAAGGGATACTGAGCAAGGTCGCAGGTGATAGAATGCTGGGAGAAGCTGTTGGCTCCTTCAAAGGCAGAGAGGCCCTGCAGAGAGACCTCAACAAATCAGAGGCCTGGCCAATCACCAGCCACATGAAGTTCAACAAGGGAAAGTGCCAGATTCTTCACCTGGGATGGGGAAACCCTGCATGTATTGGCAGACTGGGGAATAAGAGGCTGGAGAGCAGCAGCATGAAAAGAGACCCGGGCATCCTGATCGATGGCAAGTTGAACATGGGTCAGCAGTGCCCTGACAGCCAGGAGGGCCAGCCATGTCCTGGGGGGCATTAGGCATAGCATCGCCAGCCTGGCAAGGGAGGGATTGTCCCGCTCTGCTCTGCACTGGGATGGCCTCACTGCAAGTGCTGGGGGCAGTTTTGGGTGCCACAATAAAGGAAAAAATATGAATCTTTTAGAGAGCATCTAGAGGAGGGAAAAAAAGATGGTGAAGGGCCTTGTGTGGGGAGCCATATGAGGAGTGACTGACGTCATTGTATCTGTTCATCCTGGAGAAGAGGAAACTGAGGAGAGATCTCTTTGCAGTCTACACCTTCCTCTTGAGGGGAAGAGGGGGGCAGATATTGATATTTTCTCTGTGGTGTCCAGTGGCAGGACCCAAGGGAATGGCCTGAAGTTGTTTCAGGACAGGTTTATGTTGGATATTAGACAAAGGTTCTTCAGCCAGAGGGTAGTTGGGTACTAGAACAGGCTTTCCAGGGAAAAGGTCACAACGCCAAGCCTGACGGAGTTCAAGAAGTGTTTGGACAATGCTCTTGGGCGCGTGGTGTGACTCTTGGGGATGGTCCTGTGTAGGGCTGGGAGCTGGACTCAGTGGTCCTTGTGGTTGGCTTCCAACTCAGCACATTCTGTGAACATTTTGTGAGTACTGCATACAGTTCTGGTTTCCCTGAAATATAAAGGACATAGAACTGTTGGAGAAAGTCCAGAGGAGGGCCATGAAGATGATCAGAGGACTGGAGTACCTACCCTATGAAGACAGACTGAGAAAGTTGGGGCTGCTCAGCGCGGAGAAGAAAAGGTTGCATGGAGACCTCATCGCAGCATTCCAGAATCTGAAGGGGGCCTACAGGGGAGCCAGACAGGGACTTTTCTTAGGAACTGTAGTGATAGGAGAAGGATTAATGGGTAAAAATTCAAAGAGAAGAAATTTAGGTTAGATAATAGAAGGAGGGTTAGACACTAACAGGTTGCCGAGGGAAGGTGTGAATGCCCCAACCCCGGAAATGTTCAGAGCCAGGATAAGTAAGACCTTGAACAACCTGGTCTAGTGGCAGGTGTTCCTGCTCATGGCAGGGAGGTTTGGGACTATGATAATTAAAGCCCATTTCAATCCCTTAACATTCTATGATTCTATGATTTTATGATTCTAAGATTGACCAAAAACCAAACAAAACCAAGAAACCACAAAACAAAATGCAAACAAACAAAAAACAACAGAAAGGAAAAAAGAAAAGAATAGGTAAGTCTGGTCTTTTAAAAAATTTAACATGAGATGTCTCAAAATACATGAAATATCTAGTGTATGTATTCTAAATTCATTCATCTCACTATCATCAACTTTAGCATATGTTGAAGAAAGAAGTTAAGTTTTTAGATCCTCAGAAATTCTGGGTACATATTTGTTTCAGCTAAGTGAAGAAAGTGATAAAAGTTAGATTTTCCTTTGATACAGCTGATTAGTTGTAAAGGAAAATGCAAAATCCTGTTTATCTATGCTCTTGAGAAATGAACCACAAAACAATTTGTCTACATATAAGTGCGTTCAATAAGCTGTTACTTCCAAAAGTAATTTCTCCAGACTTTTTCTGATATTCATGTTCTTGGGATATATTCTTGCTGTACAATTATGTTTCTTTATTTTTCCTGTGGTGGCTGTGTTGGAATTTCTTTCTGTTTCATTCATTTATGTGGTTTCTCATTATGCCTTACGTAAACTAAATGTGGGTCTCTCACAGATGCTGGCTGGCTCATTTCTCTACCTCCTGGGCTTTCTTGTTTGCTTCCCTGCATTCAACTCATTTTAAAAGCACTTGTGAAAAGAGCAGTCTCAAGAGTTTGCAAAAAGATGTGGAAAAAAAATGCAGAGCAGAAATTCCCCATCCTACATTTAAATACAGGAGATTAGGTCCAAAAACAGAACTATATCCTCGGATACCTTTAGCCAAACAGCAGTCCTCTGCCCACATTGGTCAGATGCATGAGTGAATTTGCATGCTTCCAGCACCATATATTCTCTTGGAGGCCTTGATTGCTACAGCTACCTACTAGTACAAAGAAAATTTCATGCAACCATCATATGTAGCAGTTTAATTTAGATTTAATTGCCTAATGATTCAATGCTTTATGTACAGTTCATATAGAAAATTCACATTAAAGCCTCATTTTTACATCTTGGGAAAGTTTTAAGCAGAATAAAATGAAGGATGCAGCAGATAATCCAGGATATTTGACCAAACCAAAAGTGTTTAGAGGATTAGAACCCAAATAAGAAATGCAGTGTTTGAGGAGCATCTGGATGATGCTTTCAGTCATGTGCTTTAGTTTCACATAGTCTTGTGAGAAGCACAGATTTGGACTTTATCATCCTTATGGGTCCCTTCCAACTCAGGATATTCTATGATTCTATGATTCTATGATTTATCATTCAATATCTCATAATCTATGGAATGGAATTGTTTGTATGAATTGGTATGAACTGTGTGAAAACAAAAGCAAAATTTTTTTAACACTTAGCCAAAGAACAAAAGACTGCTTGTGCAAGAGCAAGCATTTTCTTTCCCTTTTACACATTGAGACACTGTGAGGCTGAAAATAAAATGTACTATATTGTTAAGAAAACAATCAAACCTGTTTTTCAAACTATCACAGGCTTAAAAAGTACAGCCTATATACAAAGTCTTCATGTAAAAAAATCTATTATATTCCCCTAGCATAAATCTTTAATTTCAAATATGTATCTTTACACTATGCTCATTCATTAGCTGTTGCAAATATTTTTAATCTTTCCTGAATTGCAAGAAGTGGCGCTTACACTGGAAATTTCCATCAGCTGAAACTAACCTGCATTTCACTTCAAGTTAACAAATGAATTCCTAATTTACAATAGAAATGACTCATCAATGTCTTGGATGAAGTGGCAGATGCCTCCTCAGCAAGTTCACTGATGACACAAAGCTGGGAGGAGTGGCCCAGAGGGCTGTGCCACCCTTCAGAAGGACCTTTATATGTTGGAGAGATCACAGAGAAGAACTGTCTGAAATTCAACCAAGGCAAGTGCAGGGTCCTGTACCTGGGGAGGAACGACCCCAAGGACCAGTACAGGCTGGGGGCTGACCTGCTGGGAAGCAGCTCTGCAGAGAAGGACCTGGGGGTCCACAAGCCCAGCAGTGTGCCCATGTGGCCAAGAAGTTCAAAGTAATCCTGGGCTACACTAGAAAGAGTATTGTCACCAGGTCAAGGGAGGTGATCCTGCCCCTCTGCTCAGCCATGGTGTGGCACATCTGGAGTGCTGTGTCCAGTTCTGGGCTCCTCAGTAGAAGAGAGACCTGGAACTCCTGGACCAGGTCCAGCAGGGAGCTACTAAGTTTGTCAAGGTCATAAGAGAATCTCTCTTATGAGGAAGGACTGAGGGAGCTGGGCCTGTTCAGTCTTGAGACTTTGGAGAGGGGATTGCATCATTGTCTATCAGTATCTGAAGGGAGGGTGTCAGGAGGATGGACCAGGTTCTTCTTGGGATTGCCAAGCAACAGGACAAAAGGCAACTGGCAGAAACTGATGCACAGCAAGTTCCACCTGAACATGAGTGAGAACTTCTTTACTGGGCAGTGACTGTGCACTGGAAAAGATTGTCCAGAGAGGCTGTAGAGTCTCCCTCACTAGAAATATTCTTCTGGATGCAATCCTGTGCCATGTGCTCTGGCATGACCTTGCTTGAGCAGGGAGCTTGGAACAGACAAGCCACATGGTCCTTTGTGATTCTGTGAAAACTTGCATACATATATATTATATATAGATATATACATGTAGACATACATACAATATATTTATGAAAATAGACAAAAAAATAATAAAAATTGTAATGAAAGAAAAAATAAAGAAAATCTTAAATAAAATATTTTAAATTGTATATTGGCTTTTAATAGATATGTGCCTGTTAAAGAAATTTGTAGTTATTTTGCTCTTTTTTTTAATAGCACAGTCTTGGTTTTGAAAGTTATAGAGCACTTAATTCAAAAGAGAAGCAAAAAGAATGTGAACCTGCCTTAAAGTATTTGTGAGAGTGTAAGAAAATAATTTAAAATCTTTTGTTCTAAAATATGTATTTGGAGTTACATGATTGTAATGAAATGTAATGGAAGAAAACCCTATAATGTGTATATGCTTCATGAACATCCATAAAGGAATTTCAGTTCTCTCCTGACTTGTTTTTAAATCTGTCTCTTCAGACATGTGCATTGATTTTGAAGATGTTGCGGCACTAAGCATGAAACATTCTTGATTCCTTGCAGTGCTGTCACTAAGATTGATAAGCCACATTATGGTTTGGTGGCCATTTAACTCTTGTGGACTTGACAGTATTTCCCTGGAGCTGGAGAGCAAGGGAAAAAAAAAAATGGAAAGACAAATGTGCTGGACCTCAGCTGTGCTCAGGATTGCTCTGTGTATGAAATGCAAGTTTCCTGACAGCAAGACCAACCTGTTTCTTCTTTGTTACCTCCTTGCTAAAGAATACAGAGGAGACAAAGTTTTCTTTTAAAACTATGCAATTCAGAATTTTCATTCTCTGGAATAAAAGAAATAATATTTTCAGAACTTCAGTGTCAGGAATCTATTGATTCTGATAACACATAAAATTTGGACATATTTGACTGACCTGAAAACAGCATCACAGATGCCCAGCTGACCTCCCCCCTCTTCCAGGCAGCTCTGAGAGCATAAGGAACTACTAATCCTACAGTAGAGGTCCAGATAGTTGAGATGAGTTTATAGTTCAGAACATAATCAAGGAAAAAAGACCAGAACCCCTATGAACAGGTTCCTGGAAAGTTTACTAGATATATATTTACAAACTTCTGCTAACTGATAAAACTTGACTTGGCTGCCCACAAACAAGCCTCCATGCTATTTTTGATGCTCAAAAGCATTCAAGTCAACTGCCCAATGCTGGCAGCTGGAAGACACAAACCTGCCTCCCACCACAGCTGGAGGCAGAGGGAGACAATCTCAAGCAGCACAGGTGAAGCCTATGGTTAGGTAACAGAAGGAGTCCTGGGATTCTTAAGGGACAACACACCACACCTGTAGCCCAAAGCTCACGTTAAGGACAGAAGTTCAATCTCAGTTTTGTGGTCCATCTTTATATTTGGTCCCTTCATGTGCTTGATTAGCAAATGGATGCCTACAGACTACTGTATTCCTGTTCATTTTAGTTCAAGGGCCTGAAGAAACTTAAATGTGTCTGTTATGTTTGAACTGTCAAAATGATGTGCCACAATGTGGTTGTGAGAGCTTCTGCTTTCAACTTCCAAGTACCTCAGGATCTTTTGTCCTAAAGCTATGTGAAATTCAGTGTTTAATTTCTCATTTCTCTGGTTTATGTAGCATGAGAGTGGGAGTATATATAGTTATAGTCTTTGAGTTATATATAGTTATAGTCTTTGAGTAGGATGCGCAACTTTCATAAAGAAATTGGTATATAATAGTATTTTATAAGTAGGTGCCGAGTTATCTGCATTTGCTGCATAATCAATATTCTGTTTAATACTAACTGAAGAGTTAAAATTCAATTGTGACATAATTCAGCATTTGTAAACAGAAGCAATAAAATGTATTAATTAAAAATGTGATGTTTTCTCTTTTTCTGATGTGAGAGTGTTGTAAAATAGAAATGCTATTATGATTCATTTAATCAGAATGTTACTTAGCTGAGGTAATTATATTCAGCCAAGGTCCATCAATACAATTAGCTATCAGTTATATAAACTGTAGTGAGAACAGTTGCATAGAAAATTTCTGTAATTTGAAATAGGGGGGAGTTTTTTCAGGAAACAAGAAAGCAATTATTATAGTTTATTATTTAGATTAATTTACTGTACCTCTCTTTAGCTTTGTGTTTTCTTCAAATATTAGCATAGTTTTCTTCAGTTGTGTTTGTGTTCTGATCATGATGTGGGAAAGTGCCATGTAGTTTCACAACTTTATTACATGAAGAAAAAAATTACATAGAAACATAAGATTCTGTAAAATGTAGAAATCATTAAAGATGTAAAAATATAAGTAGGGCTTTCAGTACTTAGGTTCAGTAGGATTTTGAAATCTTCAAAATATTTATTCCTGCAAACACTTGTGAGTTAAAACATACATTAATTATGATCTTGCAGAATAGCACTGTGCCCAAGTTCCCAATGTCTACACAGGACGACAAGCTTTGAAATATGCAAAAGACTGGCCTGGCTTGTCACCTACATTAAAGCCCAAGGACAGTCTCAGATAGAAATGAAGCACACTTTTTAGAACACATGAAGTATTGCATGTGTAACTGCAATAAAGTATTGCTTTTTTTCCTGAGGCAATTCTGTTCTTTCTACCTACAGGCTACCTATGAAGCAACAGTATATAGAGAAGGCAGCTCCAGGCTCCAGCATTTTCTTACAGAACAACCATGGGATTTCCCTGAGATTGTGGAAGATTTTTTTATTGGTTACAAGAAATTTGGTATATATCTCTCAAACTCCCAATGACTGTAATTTCCTGCCACAAACTCATTGTTATATGGATCTATAAACTATTTTTGGAATATATACTAGGAAAAAAAGAAGCATGTTTAATAAATCATAAGTTATTTACAGATTCTGTGTCAATGCACCACATAATTTCCTTTGTAATATGTTTTCATGGTTAACAGAATAGAATGGCACAGTTAACAAGACTTTTATCTAAGTTATACATGTAGAGAAATATCCTGGGCTGTGGGAGTCCCAAATTAAGCTCTTAACTATGCTTGCATGAGTATCAAGCTTGTTGTGAGTCCCCTTGATTTCTGGATAGGTGGTTTTCACAAGATTTTCCTGCTGACACTGTTTCATGTTATATGAAGTACTTAAACTTGCATTGCAGCAGATATTACCAGATACTTCTCTGTTTCGAAGATGAAACAGATTTTAAGGCAAGTATATTGAAAGAAATACTTAAGGAGATACTGCACTAGGAAAGCAGAGTTTTTGCAACTGGTTTGTGGATGTGTACAGTCCTTTGGGGATGTGTTGGACATCTGGCACTTTGGAGAAGCATCAGCCCTACTAATGGCAGAATGACTGTGTCATGCATTCGTAATAAGCCCAGTGTTTCCATATGCAGTAGATAGTCTGAATGGTCTGTGCTGACATAGCTCACCTCCCTATGGCCTTACCTGGAGGTCTGCTATCCCAATTAAAAATTCTGTATGCATATAAGAAAGTTGCCTCTGACAACTATCTGTCAGATGATAGGTATAGAACAGCCATCTAAAACCTCTCATTCAAGCTTTTGAGGTAGGGAAAAAATGCAAAAATCAAGTCTTAGGAAAAAAAAGGATATATGATATTAGCATTATTTACATTCTCTATAACTAAATCAATGAATATTTTAAATAAATATTTAAATTAAAACAGCCTCAAGAGAAGAAAATAATGAAATGCCTTCCAAGTCCTGTACAATATGATGTCTGAGACAATTCATTTGGATATTAGGAATTTAACAGGGAGATGATATAGTGAATCCAATCCTACCATAATCTCAGTTAGTACCTTAATTATTTGCACATAGATGAACTCTACCTAGCCAAACATATAATTTTACTGTGAACTGTGTCAGTTTAACTTGCATCTCCATTCATAGTTGTTCAAGTTGTAATTGAAAAATCTAAGTGAAAACTAATATATGGAAAACTGCATATTACCATTCATAATGTATGTAACATTGAAAATATTGCTAATACTGATCAGGAAATTATGTTTATTGACAACTGATTTAAGGGAAATATTACCCAAGTTAAAGCCTTGATATGAATAAAAGACCTATGGTAGAACATGCCATCACTGTGCTAAAGAAAGAACAAAACTGTAGGCAGCTGAGACAAACAACTGCCTTTTGCTATCATGTCCGGCTGATCAATCAGCACTGACTGCCAAAAGAAAATTATATAAACAGGTTATAAGGGCATGTCTCTCTTCTTAAGTTAGACAATGTCTTCAATAAATCACAGCATGCTTTGAAATAAACTGCTAGGACTCAGTCTGACTGTTAATGTTTCTCTAATAAACCAAGCCATGACTGTTTGATTAATTTAGGCTCACCTAAGGACCATCAAAGATAACACCAAACCTCAGAAGCCTTTTGCTAAGTCAAAGGTCACTGAACATGCTATAAACTATCTGTAATATACCTCAGCTGAAGTAATTACTTGAACAAATGAAAAGACAAAGAATAAAACTGAAAAAATCTTAAAGTGAAATATGTGTGTATTTATGCTAATTATGAGCAGTTCTCCATTGTTTTCCAGCTGCCATATATGAAAAATCACTGTCTGTCCTAAGGCATTCAGGATTTGAAATTCATCATGATGTATAGATGACAAAGTACTGAAACAGGCCACCTAGGGAGGTTGTGGACTCTCCTGGGGAGATATTTAAAAACAATCTGGGCACAACTCTGAATAAACTCCTCTAGGGGACCCTGCCTGAGCAGAGAGGTTGGAGTAGATGACCTCCAGTGGTCCCTTCCAACCTTACTGATTCTCTGATACAAGTCTAGATGAGAAAATTACAAAATACTGGGCTTAGCTGTAATCTAGAAAGGTACCAAAAAAATGGAAAGTCAGAACAGACTGACATACTGTAAAATGCTAGGCTACATATGAAGTAGGCAGTATGAAGTATGAAGATGCAGATGTGTGGGAATAGGGAAAAAAACCATCGATTCAGATAAGCTAGCAGAAGATATTAACTATTGAGAAGAAGGGAGAGAAAGAGCTGATATGAAGAAGCAGTAGAAAGATCTTTAATCAAATTTTCCAGAAATCTCAAGATTAGTTGGATTTACTTTGGTCTTCTTTTAAGAAGGTGAGAAACTTCAACACTTATCTCCACAGTTTCCATTCAAAATACATTATGTCTTCAGTCTTTAACTTGCAAAGTTCTCATACTTGAACTAAATATTTAGTGTAAATTGAGCATCCAGAAGATATTAAACTGCTTATATCTTATTTAACAAGGGATATGCAAGAGTGAAAACTGAATGTACCAAAATGCCATATCAATAGTGATATAATGTAATTGTTCTGCTGGTCCAAGAAAATTAACTTGAAATTTCAATTTATAAAAAAATAATTTCAGAGTTAAATTTTAAGACAATTTTTTATCTTTTTCAAAAGCTTTTTTTTTACTTTTTAAGCTTAAAAAATTTGATTTTTGCTGAAAGAAGTAATCAGCTAAATGTTTATTTTTTTTCATTCATGGACACACTGCGAATGATGAGTAGGCACAGATTTATTGCATGTTTGTGGGAAGGTAAGAGCACCCTGATTAGTATGAGCAGGTGCATATTGTCTGTCACAAGCCACCTACATGGTGATGTGTTGGTTTTATTTAGCAAATCTGGTTCATGCTGCAGTGTGTTCAGGTTGTAGTCTAATTGGAAAGCTGGCAAGGAAACATTTGTACTTTTGTGACCTGTTTAGAACATGCCAAAGGCTAGCAGTGTTTCGCTTATCTAAAAACAACCATAGTACACCAGAGAATTTCTTTCTTTTAGCTGCCAAAAGAGTCTTTTGTCACTAGAGATCTAATCTGCTGAATACAGAACACAAATGCCCACAAGCTATAGATAATTCTCATAAACTTGCCAATATCCCAAACAACTTACTGAATTCAGTGTATATTGACAGAATAAGTAAAAGCCTAAAAATGATGACAAAAATACTGCTTTAAAAATGTGACTCATTTTGAGTAAGCATTGTACATAAATTTGTAGCTGCCCTGATACTGTGTAATGTAATGAGTAGGCAGGTTTTCATAATTTTTCATTCAGATCACAGACTGAAATACCTGAGGTCATTAGATATGGTAAAGTATGCTTCAAGATTCTAATAAATATTCCCTTCCTGCTCCTTGTAGGGGGTTTTTTACCACTCTTATAAAAATGAAATGTTATTTGTGCATTTAACAAATAAAATTAAACTCTTCAAGATTAACATTATAAACCCAGCAGGAATTGTGTGGTAATAATTCAAATTTAGTGTGAGTTGGAAAACTGTATGGAAGACAATGTAAAGGTCTAGGTAAGAAAAAAAATGTTAACAGAGTGGGAACTACAGAACTGTGATATAATTACTTGATTGTTTTTCAATGAAAGAATAAAATTTAGATAGTATAAATCCTGGAGTTTTTAATCACTTTCCTTTTGGTTTATTTGTTTGTTTGTTCTGTGGTATCCTCTTAGAGCTCAAATTCCTTATTTTTTAAATACACAATTTAAAAAAACTTGATTGAGACAAAAAAAAATTGCCAGGTATAAAAATCCCTTATTGTTTGTAAAAAACTTAGAGGGAGATGATAAAATCTGAAAATGTTCTAAAATTTGAAAAAAAGAAAGTAATAAGGTTATTGAAAGAAAGGACGATTGAAAGGGTGATTGAAAGAAATGTAATTGAAAGAAGGAATGCAGGACATTCATTAAAGTTAGTAAAGCAACTGCATTGGAGGAGGGGAATAGAGATGGGGAAAATTGTACAAATCACTATTCTTTGAATATATGCTCCACTTCTTAAGGTAAGTCAATTCAGACATATTTCTGTGTTTTCTACTAGTATATGAATCAGTTGCACATGGACAAAATAATTTCTTTTTCATGCTGGAATACTGATAGGCTATTTTAATCACAGATATCAGAGCAGCTCATTAAATTTACCATCAACCAACCATTTACTTACTGAGCAATACATAACATGATGACTGCATCATGTTAGAGAAAATTTACGCGTGTATTTATCAAGCAGTTACGTTATCCTTATGTCTAGAGTGAAAATAACAGGCATTCACTGCAAGTTGGGATAGAGCTTATCATAGAATCATGGAATGTTTTGATTTGGAAGAGACCTTAAAGACCATCTAGTTCCATCCTCATTGCTATGGGAAGGGACACCTTCCACTAGAACAGGTTGTTCTATGTCCCATCCATCTTGACTTTGCACTCTTCCAGGAATGGGGCATCCATAACATCTCTGAGCAACCTGTTCCAGTGTCTTACAACTTCACAGTAAAGAATTTCTTCCTAATATCTAGTCTAAACCTACTCTCTTTCAATTTAAAGCTATTTCACCTCATCCTATCACTACATGCCTTTGCAAAAAGTCCCTCTCCAGCTTTGTTGTAGGCTCCCTTAATCTACTGGAAAGATGCAATTAGGTGACCCCCATGGGTCCACCTCTTAGGACTGTCCGGGTCCCTCTGGATGGCACCCCTTCCTTCCAGCATGTCAACTGCACCACACAGCTAGGTCTCCTTGGAAAACTTACTGAGGGTGCACTCAAGCCCAGTGCAAAGACAGCTGCCATTTTCTAGGGATGTGAAAAATGATACTCAGTGTCCATAGCTTACAGTTCCGTGGTGTCCTCAGTCATGCTGGGGCACCACTGAAAGGGCTCAGCACAGTGATACCCTGTGAGTTGCAGTCAAGCAGGATACCAGGTACCTTTTTGACAAACATTTTACAGTATGTCTTGAGTTCCTTCTTTATTGTAATGTTCTGCAAAATTATTTTCTGACACTAACATTATTAGAATTTGAGGTACTGCCATGTACTTATTAATACTACAAACAATTTTATGCCAAGAACATGAAGTTTCAGAATTTGCTTACATGAAACATAAAGATTCAAATATTATATTCCTGGCTGTTCAGCAGTTTATTTTCTACGGTTGTAATGTTGACAGCAAATCAGAGATATCTATTGTTTCTGACCTTACTACTGAGACAGAATACATTTTTTCAATTTGCCTGTGAGACAGGAAGATTTTATTAGCATTAAGCACAACGTATTATTTTTATTATATTTTCTATAAAAGTAAGTTATTTTTATCAAATTCCTCTCATTTTTAAAGGCTTGCTGTCTCAGTTTTGAAGACAAAACTTCAGGAGGAAACACTCCGGAATAAGCATCTCCTCTAAAGGGAAAGGACCTCCCCTTTCCTCCACCAGTGAGGTAAATTTATAACAGCAGGTGAACGTGGAAAAAAAATGAACTGTTTATTAACATGGAATGAAACAGAATAGAAGAGGAAAAAAACCCCAACAAAATACCACAAATGCCCACAGAAGGAACAAACACATGGGCTGGCAACTGGGCTCCACCAGTCTCCAGGGAGGGAAGGGGAAGGAGAGGTCCATGCAGCAGCCCGCAGCACGACAGATGAAAAAAACTTGCTAACTCTCGGATGCTGGTCCTCCTCCCCACAGCAGGAACAGTTCAGTGTTCCTCAGGGCTTGGACCAGCCAGGGCCACCCCATGGGCCCACCGGGGCCACCCCACAGGCTCCCCAGACAGGAGAGAAGGGAAGGAAGGCAGTGAGGCAAGGGGGAGGGAAGATAAAAAAACCAACACAACCTTTTTCCAGCTAGCGGCAACAAAAAAAAAGCCAAGGAGCAGCACAGCGCTCCCGGCGCACTCCCGAGCATCATCGAGACCATTGGAGCATAAGCCCTTGGGCCCCAGTTGTTCCACCGACCAGCACCCCGATCCTGTGGCTCCAGCCCCTTCCCGCCAGGTCCATCTTAAAGGTACAGCATCTTTGGGCATTAAGCATATGGTTAAGGAATAACAAAACACTTATAACATCACCCCAGGACACTCGCTAAAACTAAAGACATTTTTCAACTATTAAAAGAGGTTAGACATTTGTATTACCAGATCTGTCGGGCATTACTGGTCATATTGTAGAACTGTGTGTTTCTGTGCTTTACTTCCAATAAAGTCATCTTACAGAAAAAAAAATAAAACTTGAAACGTTTTCTTTTTTAATGGGAGAGAATTATATGAAATAAAAATTCCAAAGTCTCTGTTAGTATTGAACATTGTCACTCTTTAACTGAACTTCAAGACAAGTATGATCTGTTTGTTAAGTATTCAAGCACTTTATCATAGTGCAAAAGCTTGTTCAGTAAGGAAGTCAATATGACAAAATGAACATTTCAAGAGTGCAATCATTGCTTCAGAGCTTCTCTAACAAAAGGTTTTAAAGCCACTGTACCAATAGGAAAGAGGACTAGTTTAATACAGAGAAAGAGGGGTTGAAAACACTTAGAACATCTGTTCCTGTCACTTTTTTGCTTCAGCTGTTACACCCATATCTGAATATGTTTCTAAGTTGGAGGGGAAGGAGTGGGGGGTCGGGGGTGGAAATTAGGAAATTTGGAAATAATAAAATAGTCCCCTCACACTTGGTTCTAGTAAAGATTGGTTTGTCAGATTTCCTTTTGTTGTAGTGGGAGTAGCCAAGAGGACGTCCCTTTAATAGAATCCAGCATCTGTAGAGTTGAGGACTGACAAGTGATGAGGTTGACCTTAACATCCAGTTGACCTTTGTTAGCTGCCTCCAAAGCTGAGACATCAAAAAGCAATTCAATTAGGAGAGATAATTTGAACAGCATTAGCATTTGAACAAGAAGCAGATCCTTTAAAAAAAGTAACAAAATATTGGAAAGGACTAAAGTGCAAAATTAATTGATAAATTGTCAGCCAGCCAGGATTCAGATCAGTTTCCCATGCAGAGACATCCAGTAACATTTGAGGCTTCCTAAAGTATCTAAGATATCTACATAGAGCTAGCTGGCTGATGTAAAGTCCACTTAGTTCTAACCTGTAAACAAAATTGACAAGATTTTGAAATATAACTGATTTTGTCACAAGCAGCATTTCTGATCAAACCTTGTGCAATATTTATATCACTAGTCTTTTCTACAATAAATGTGAAGGAAGAATATTTTTCATTGACAGATTAATACTTATAAACTTGCCACTATGAGGTCACTTTGCCTTTTGTCAGTAAATCCATGAGAAACCACTGGCTAAATTTTGTCAGACACAGAGAGCTAACAGTTGGGAAAGGTACCAATTTAGTGTGTTACTTATCTTCAATTGCTTCATATTTATTGGTATTTTTCTATGACCAGTTTGTTCATACTCAAACATTTGAGCTCATATTTCAGGTATGTTCATTTGTTCACTGTCTATCAAGTTAAACTTTTCCACTGCAGTTTTGTTCCGTCAAAGCCTTGAAAAAAAGGTTCCTATTATCTCATCTGATGATAGCAGTATTACAAAAAAAAAGCTTCATTCAACCTGAAGAGTTGGTTGAAGATGTTTTGGCTAGAAAAGCATTATTTGAAAATTTTGCATCATATCACTTTGCACCTTATCTGTGCCTATTTTAGCACAGATATCAATGAAGTTAGCACAAAAAGAATACATAAAGAAGTCAGAGATTACAGCTCATGGATGCAGCACAGAATTCCATATTTGTGCACAAAGTCCTTGGACACAATCCTGAACTTACTGAGTAAATGGTGAAACTCCCAAAGAATTAAGTGGCCTATTAGCAGCACTTATCCAACAGTGTTTCAACAGCTAATGTTTGAAACAGTGTCAGTACTCTCCTCCCTGTGAACTACCAAAATTATGATCTTTGAAAGCTTAAATAGTTCATGCATAACATTTCTTTACCTGTCTACTGTTAACCAGAGAGAGTGAAAATTTGAAGAGTTTCCTCTCCTGTGAGGAAAGGCTGAGGGAGGTGGGCCTGTTCTGCCTTGAGAAGACATGACTAAGAGGGGACCTCTACTACTGAATTGGAACAATTTTTTTTTTCCTTCTCTGATAATTAAAAGTAGTTATGTGTTAAAAACCAGCAATATTAATCTTGAAAAAAGAAGACTTAAAAAACAGCAGCACTCTAGCATGGCTCCCAGCTAGCTATCATTATCAGAGAACATGAGATCTGTCACTCAATTACTCTACCGAAATGCCACTGCTCTGTTAGTTTTGTTCACGGTTAGCTTTCAGGGAAAGCAAACATGAAACATTATCTAAAGAGAGCCATCTATGATTGGAAGGCCTTTTATAATTGCTGGAAAAGTAGGGTTATACCTTGGTTTGTCTCAGCTTAATAGACCTCTCCCAATTACACTTTTGAGCTACAGTCAACTGGGTAATGATACTGTCAACTTGGTGGACATTTGACTTCTCTTCTGGATGACATGAACAGTAAAGATGCCTTTTGAATAATTGGTGGGAAGAAGACCTTTGCTAAAATTTTCCCAGAGTCACAGTCTTCTATGACAATACATATTCAAGAGAGGAAGTCTGAGATAATGGATAAAATTAAGTAGATTCATTTTACAGGAATTGTATGCAGCCTATTTTGAATTGTTTTATTTCTTTATGCAACATATCAAAACATCTTTCAAACGTAGGGTTATTATCACTTTTTTTTCAAGTGAAGTTTCAACTGAGGTTTAAATGACTGATGAACATTGGTAAACTTGGAATCACTAAACCCTTAAAAACTTTTTCTGGTGATAAAATGTTCAGTTAGATTGGTAAACTAGTTTTTATGTTTAATTTTTGGAAGAATATGGCAAAGAATGAAAATTAGGTTAGATCACAATATCTATTGTAGAAGTAAAACTTAAAATTGGGTATCAAATCAAACTGCTTTAATTGAGAGTTACTTAAAGCAGATGTAGACCGAATACATTGAATTACATTTCTGTGTATCTTTTTACATGTTTTTAATTACACAAAAGTAGATTCTAATTACATCTGAAGATAGCAGATTAGAAAAAACTGTCCCAGCGAAGGAGTGATAACAGCAATTTGAAAGTGGAAAGGCTTACATGTGCTTTGTATCTCCCTTCTCGTACTTTATCAGCTTGCAGCTGCAACTTTCCTTATTTCTTTTGTCACTGTCTTGGATATTAGGAAGGGTTGCAATTCTCATTATATCGAAACAATTACTGAAATCAGTGAAAATTTTGCTGCAGAAAAATGGCAAAAAAATTGGGTCCAATACACAGAAACAATTTTTTCTTCTTTTTCTTTCTTCCACACTCATCTCTCTCAATTTTGAGATTAGTATCTTGTTAATAATTAAAATAATCTGGATTTGGTCTGCTTCAGACTCATTTTTATCCACTGAAAGTATAGCTTCAGTGCTGATAACTTTTAAAGTATTACTCCTTATAGAGTCTTTCTGTTTCCTTTTGATTTTTCCTCTATCTAGAACGCAATGTTATGATGCATACACCTCAGTGTCTCCAGGTAATTTAACCTCTATATTATTTTATTACACTTCATATTTCTTCCTCTTTTATTAAATATAAAACTTACTTAGACTCAGCAAAAGCTGCCTCATTCATCACAAGAAGATGTTGTTTGAAAAATCAGATTTGGAGAATATTGATATTACTTAACTTCCTAGGTAGTAAGTTGTTGAAAATTTGTCTGTTAGGATCATGTTGTCATTCCATTTATTATAGTATCAATAGTATTGATTTCTCCTTTAGGAGTTTTATGTCTTCATCTTCTTTTTCAAGCAAGCTATATTTACAATACAGTTCCTTTGGTTTGTAAGAGGGTTATTTTTCTTCCAATATTTCCAGGCCTGTTGTCTTTAGGCAATTAAAATTTAGAAAATTTAGTTTCAGTTCAGAAATATATGCATGCATAAGAATCAAATAAAAAATATTGTCATATATAAATATATGTATTTAATTTCTATATTTAGTAAGGTCAAATTTTATCCACATTAATGTATATTTTTATGTGTTACAGAAAAATACTAGTTCAGATATGAAATCTGGCATCCACTGTATTTTAGCTGTGTCATGCTGTTATGTTATCATGATACTATGAAACTCGTTTTGAAGTTTTGTCTATTCGCCCGCATGTCACTAATGCCTTCCTCAAGGCCATGTCCAAATAATTAATATATGGCCCATTGCAATAATGGTAAATCATCCAAAAAAATTGCATGAAAATGATGAACATGGTGAGCTTCAACAGATATAGAAATTATTTATGTGGATTTAACAGGTCCAAATGTTCATTAATTTCTACTTGCAAGTAATTGAGCCTTTTCAAATTTCAAAATTTATTTATTCACATAAAATAAAACAATAAACTAAAATAATAAATCAAATCAAACAACATCAAATATTGCTTTTTTATCTTTCGCATAAACCCATACTTAATATATATATGATTTTGATTTGGGCAAAATATTCATTGTTCATTCAGATTAAAGTGTTTGGAATTCTCACAATACTGATGAAATAACTCAGTGAAAACTGTTAATATTTATGTACATCTACATTTGCCAATTTTAGCAAAATATTCTTGCTCAGTATCCATGGTACAGGGATACTGACACTGCATAAGAAAACTAATACTAATTTAATTAAAAAATAAAACCAACAAAAATAATTACCATGTATTTTCCATGTCTAAAATCAAACTTAACATTTAAATCAGTCCTAAAATATTGCATAAATTAAATGGCTTCCATGATCATATTCATTAAGGAAAGTGATGCACATGTCACAGGAGATTTACCAAAGCAAGTGGAGAAGGTGGCTAAAATGGTCCTCTGGTCAGCACTAAATAGTAAGATACATGCCCATGCTAAATATAGGAGAAAAAGCTTTATTCCTATCTTAGAATTTTCTCAGGGAAGATGTATTCCCTACATAATACTACTGTATATATAAACAACTTATAAATGAAGCTGTTCAGGAATTTAGATAAAATTTTTTTTTTTTAGAAAATACTGGTTTATTGAAAGCAAGATTCTGAGGAAGAGTCAAGCATGTGCTCTTATGCTAGCTTACTGCAGAGAGATGAAGAACATGTGGAAAAATACTGAACATCATACAAAAACTACAGGTGCAAAACTATTCCTCTTCTAAGAGTTTGTCATTTTACAGGCAGCTGTCTTGAGGGTAAAACCTTTGGATAGCCTATTATATTCATTCGAAGTGTCAGTTTATTCCACTTTCAGCTCTGCTTGAAATCCATCTCCAAATTGAGATATTTTTCTTCTTATCCAGGCAGCCAGTGATGGATCTTTTAAAATATCTTCTGAACAGTTGCTGCTTTGGTGGAATTGTGATGCCAGTCATTGTTTGTTTGTTTGTTGTATGTGAGAAACCTGTGATGTTAAGAGTGCAATGTCTATGTCAGTGCTCTCTATATCACAGAAATGCTCCCCTGAGGAGGACTATTTTGGAAAAGTATGCTCTAACTAGACTATATTAAGATTCAAAAACATTCCTGATCTTTGCAGATTTGTGAAAAAGATTTGCATTATTGATTATGTTAATCCAATGTAAAAGGTTTAGAAGAAGACTTGCTGTATAATACTGTCCTTATGTCTTTCTGAGCATTCTTATTCTCCACAGTGCTCCTCTACAGAATCTGACTTTGGATTATTTCTCCCCAGATGTATAACCTCATACTTTTCCAAGCTGAATCATCTTTTTTTTTTTTTTTCCTGACTGTATTTCTACCATCACTTGTTAAATTGGTCCCACTGCTTCTCTCAAAAATACATGGTTTCTTTACATGCTATTCTTTCAGAATGTAGAATTAAAATAAAGGACATGCAAAACTGAGTAATAATTTTGTGATGATATAGTAAAATATGTCTCTGTCAGAGTATTATAGAAAAATGCTTTGAAGTACTAAATTTGTTGACAATAAATGACCTATAAACTAAAATAACATTTTAGAGCTTTTTAAATTGTCTCCTTGCAACGAGGAATGCTAAACATATTTTTTTACCTAGTTTATCAAAAACACAGACTAAAAATTCTCTGCAAGTACAATTTGCAAAACAGAAACTTGCTGTGGGAAGATGACTGGGGGTAAAATTAGAGAAATCTGCAAAGTTATATTCACATTCTAATAGAATGTGGTTATAACATCACAGATAATAGGAAATGAAAAGGTAAACTGCAGTTGCAACTTCCTGTATGGAATGCATTTGACATGCATGAAATCTGTTTCACAATGATTCCCCACGCAACACAAGCTGCACCCTTAAGCACATCCTAAGAAGGATGAAACAGAGTGTCAAGCAGGGTGGAAAGACTGCAGCCATGCACTCACTACTGAAATCCTTGCAGGGATGGGAACTCGACGGTATCATGTGTCTGATAAACTGCACAGCATCTGCCAAACTGGAGAAGATGTCCTGCTGCTGAATCAGCAACTGTGGCAAAATATTTTCCTGCAAATGAAATTGCTTCATTATAAGGTAATTTTAATATTAACAGATGCCTCCATCCCAGCGTTACCCACCTCCAAGGTACAGCCACTTCTTACTGGGCATGTGCTCTATATTTTATTGACTATATCTTTAACAGAGAAGTGACAGAATTTTACACCTATCACTAACAAAGATATGTAGCACTGGAGTCACTCAAGGTACACCTAAACATAAAGCAGTTGTGTAAAAGTGAGTTAAGGATGGGGAAAAGTTAGAGAAGACTCGATTCTAGCTTCTGGGGTTGGGTGACAGGCTGAGCCTGTCTTTTCCCTTATAGGGATGCATATTGGGTAAGAAACTTACTGTGTGCATGTTCTGTTATTATCTCAAGCTAACCTGGTGATAGAGCTGGTCTGTATATTGCTTTAAATACGTTTTTGCAGTCAGTTACTATCAATGGCAATTTTCAAACCTTAACCTGGCACAATTTTCTATTATCAATGTGCCTATTAATTAAGTGGGTTATTCTGTAAACTGTTTTGCCTAAGTCCTGCAAGGGTCCTAGCAGTTACCAGCAGTCAATGACATACTCAACAAAAGTGGACAGATCTGTTAGGGAGTCCCTCTTTCAAAATTGTAATAAAATACTAGACTCTGATGTGCTATCGGTGCATGTGCCTTAACCAGTTAATCAAACTGCCCTCAGATACAGTGAGCTCTTCAGCGGAGTCCCCAAAACAAGATGCTGACAGTTTGGTAGGTCACAAGGGTCTTGGCTTTCCTGGGGCTTCACCAGACTGACCAAACATAAAGGGTTCAAGGAAACCTCCCTTTCATGTGACAGCTGGGGTAATTAATAATATCAAGATTGTGTTCCTCCATACAGGGATAGGAAGTTCCCAGTTAAATAGTCATAAATGGCAATACACAAGATCATACATTCAGAACAAAGACTACTAACTTCATATTGAAAAGAGGTAACAAATTATTGTTGTAGGTCTGCTTCTTACCTGTTAGTGTAAGTGTGGATCTCATACCTTGACTGTTGCTGGCTGTTCTGAGCTTCCCCTCCCCCTCCCAAAGACACGTGCTCCTGCCCATGTGCTCCGAGCTCCTTTGTTCCAAGCGCCAGCAAAGCCAAATGTAACTCAGACTCTTTAGCACGCAGTGTCTGATTGGCCGCTCACCCCGGGTCCGCCCCCAGTCCTCCCCTTCCCCCTTCTCCTAACAAAAGATGGTCGAGGGGAGGCTCCGCCTCTCTCTCAGCTCAGCTACTTTCCTGTGAACATCTCTGGTTGTCTCTCTCATTTGAAAGCTTCTAGCTGCAGGGAATTGAGTGAGCAGGGAGCTATATTTCTCCCTCTTTGCTTCTGCTGATGGTATTTGCTCTGCAGCTAATCAGGTACCGATTTTAGAGCTACTAAAGTGCTAGATCGCCCTTGCTACCTCTCAAGGCTGCTCGAGGCTTTCTAAGGCATTGAAATACAAACGCTAGCTGGTATAAAGCTGAAAAGATACCTTCCACACTTGACTATGTTGTTTAATTGAACAGCAGGGGTACTATGGTGAGCTTCTGGTAGCTTATAATACAGAGAGTAATAAGACATATAGGTAGCATAGGTTGACATCTTTGGGTGTCCAAAATATGGCAAGTGTCTGGCACCTTCCGGACACATCAAAAATGCGTAGCGCATCATATGAGACAGACTGACCACCTGTGGTCTAATGGTCAGAAGCATATCTCAAAATAACTAAAAGTTTATTTTAGAATGTATGCATTTTTTTGCTTCTTTATGCAGCATAGGTGTAAGACCAACTGGAACATTAAAAGTTCTTATGTTCTGTTGCCTATGGAAGAAAGAAGAATTTAATCACAGAGTTGGAAAATGAGACTATGATATATGGCTAACATAGCTGACGTTAATTGGAATGAGGAAGGAAACAGATTTGTGACTTGATTATTACAAATCCATAGCTAAACATGGAAAAGAGATACAGTGATGCTGAGCTTCCTGCTGAAATTATGACAGTGTGTAACAGCATGCCAAATCGGTAGCCAAATGCAGTCATGAAAAAAGACACATTCTTAGCAATGGGATTAGAACAATAAACTATTTATACACAGTAGTATTTATGATAAACTCTAAAATACAGTTTTGTTATTTATGATTTACTTATTTCTTATTTATTTTGTTATTTATTATTTCAAAACTCATTCTAATAAAAACATGTTCTCAGAATGAGACTGGATGCTGAAGGCAGTCTCTCCTGGATGGGGAATTTATGTAGCTGTGAATATGCTCTTTCACTGCAGACCAGTAACAGAATGTTTTTTTCACAATATCTGCAATATTATCATAATAGTTTCAGTTCTTTCTGCCTGCTGATTTAGTAATCAAACAATATTCTGTAGCACTTCATTGTCAGGAATTGGGAAAGTGTTATGCAAATGGTCAGACATATTCTTTGTTTTTCTTGTTTGCTTTTTTTGTTTTCCTCAGTTATTAGGTAGCAGAGGGAGACGGTGGAAAGATTTAGAAAGAGTGACCTTGTAACTCTGTGTTGGTGAAGAAGCTTTTATCATGAATGTCAGTGTGTTTACCTACAGGCTGGACACCAGACACAGAAAAGGAAAGAAGTTTTTCTTGAGATTTTTTATGCCTTTGAGAGGATGTTACATTCATTCCAGAAAGAAATGGTCAGAAATACTTTTATCCATTTTGATGTTTGTTTCCTGAAAAGAAACATTTGCCTTTCCACCAAGATAATGCTATTTGCTCTTCACTATTTGAATACTAATACCTTCTCCATTTTATTGTTTATATGGTTGAGGTGTTTAAAAAATAGAACACTTGAACATGCAGATCTTTTTCTCAGAATTTTCCCCACACAACTTATAAATAAAATAAAATTGTCTGGATTTCACGTTAAAAGATCCTGTCCCAGAACTAAAATGCATAATTCTTCTTCAGCTGTATAGGAATAAGTATGAAGTATACTTTCAAAGATTAATGTTTTTACATTTAAGATCCCAGATATCAAATCACAGTTATTTGTTTCACAATACTGTAGTCCTTTTACTTACACTTACATTCACTGTGAAGAGAAAAAAAAAAAAGGCTTGTACTTCTACATTTTCAGTTCAATAACAACATCTAGCTCCCCCCCCCCGCCCCCATCTATATTGTATCTAGGCCATTATGTTTCAAAACACTTGTCTTCAAAAGCTGTACTTACTTAATAACTTGTCCAACCATTATTTTTTGATGCAGTGACAGAACTTGTCATTATTTCTGTAAGAATTTAAGTCACATGTACTGCTGTCAACTTAATCGATGTGAAAACTATATTTAAAAAAACCCAAACCCACCGAACAAAAAAACATATCCTCTTTGCCATGGTTTTCACTCTGTTGTTAATTTATGGATTTTTACTGGTCAGTCCAAAACAAGACAGATCATTGTTTTTGTGGAATAATACAATCTGGCAGTTAATCATTAAATGAAATGTATCTTTCCAATTGAATCAATGTAATGAACAGATGTCCAAGTACTGTAGATTATAAAGTTCTTCTTTTGGTTTTCAACAAAAAAAGACCCCAAACACTGAGTGGATTTGAAAGAAATATCATCAAATACAATCATAGGATCATCAAATCATCAAGGTTGGAATAAACCCCTAAGATCATCAAGTCCAACCATCAACCCAGCACTACCACTGCAACCCCCTAAACTACTAAACCAGAACACCCAGAGCCAGATCCAAATGGATCAAACACTTCCAGAAGTAGTGACTCCACCACCTCTTTGGCAACCTGTTCCAGTTCCTGACCACCTTAACAGTGAAAACTTTTTTCTAATATCTAATCTGAATCTCCCCATCTCAGCTTAAGGCTGTTTCCTCTGGTCCTCTAACTGAAGGCATGGCTGAAGAGACTGGCCCCCACCTCACTACAAACTCCTTTCAGGTACTTGTAGAGAGTGATGAGGTCCCTCCTGAGCCTCCTTTTCTTGAGACTAATCAAACCCAGCTCCCTCAGCCATTCCTCATAAGAGATGTCTCCTAGACCATTCAGGAGCCTTGTTCCCCATTGCTGGATAGACTCCAGTATCTCCATGTCCTTTTTAAGCTGAGGGGCCTAGAACTGAATGCAGCATTCCAGGTGTGGCCTCACCAGTGCCAAGTACAGGGGGACAATCTCTTCCCTGGTCCTGCTGGCTGCACTGTTCATGATAGAGGCCAAGATGCCATTGGCCTTCTTGGCCACCTGGGCACACTGCTGGCTCTTATTCAGCCAGCTGTCAAACAGCACCCCCAAGTCTCTTTCTGACAAACAGCTCTCAAGCCACTCCTCCCCAGCTGGTTTCATGGGGTTGTTATAACCCAAGTGCAGGACCCAGCATTTTGTCTTATTGAACCTCCTGTAGTTGTCCTCTGCCCACTGATTGTGTCCGGTTCTCTCTGTAGAGCCTTCCTACCCTTGAGGAACTACCCTCACCACTCAAAGTAAATAATTTTATTACAATATCTATCTTTATACAGTATAAGGAATTTGAAACAATATACACTGAAAACAAATTATTTAACTTTTTTCTAATTGTCCATATTGCTTTTACACTTATGCTTTCATCATAAGGAGCACTAGTAAAAAGGAAACATCGGTCCAAACAGTGGTTAGCACTACAAACTATTAAGAATAAGAAATGTAGTGAAGAACTATTTCATTATCTCTTAAGATTTTTTTTATCAGAAGGATTAATTCAAAAGTATATTCATTATTCATAACTGACAAAAAACTCTTTATGCTAATTCATTCCAGTCTATAGATTGTTACAATTTGTTTCAAAAGGGGTCATATTCTCATGTCATAAAGTAATATGGTGAACCATCACCTTTTTTAGGTGTATGCATTATTGTTGTAGCCTTGGGTGACAAAAATTATATTGAGATTATTAGGCTATTTATTTACCACCAGGCAAAGTGGATTATAGAGAATTGTTTCTACTCCCTTCTCTCATCACCATATAATTTATAAATAAGAAAGAAATCAAAGGAACTTTAAGATGTTTACACTATGTCTTCTGTCAAGGATCTCTGAATAAATATATTTTCAAAAGTGTTTGTAAAACTCCCTCTCAGACAATATTCTTACAAAAAGAAAATAGCTCAGAACTATTTTTGGAAACTAATAACAATGGTTATATATAATGTCAGAATAAATTTTTTGTTTGAAATCCAGCACATACTTGAAGATCACTTTTGTAAGAGCCATTAAGTTTGACATTCATTTATCACAACAACATTCCCCCAAATGTTATCAGGAATTGTTCTCTGTTCTTTGTATCTTCACAATGTTTGTAAAGACCTATGTCTTCTCTGCAAGAATTTATGCTGCTAAAACACAACCTTTGGAGGAAAGTTAACTAACATGGTGTTGATCAAAACTTTTAAAGCAGTATAGGCAAGGACAAAGCTGAATTTACAGTGTTATCAACTAGCACTGATCTACATAGTAAAGTGTGGGATATATAGCTTACCAATTTTTATAATAATAGAAACCCAGAAGAATTCAACACAAAACCCCAAATAAAAATTATTTAATCTGTGCTTTGGATATAATTTTGTAAAAATATTTCTCCCAACTCAGGAGGAGTTATTCTCTAAATACTCTAAAGAATTGCATTATTGCTAGAACACCCTGACAGTGCACAAACAGATGAAAATAATGAGTGAACCAGATGTTTTGCTTCATCATTATTTTCCTTTTATTTCCCTTGTTAAAATGGCATTGATTAAAAAAAAATAAAATTGAAATCCCTGTCACAGTGGGGAAACTGCAACACGCCTATCAATCAACAAGGCCCGTGGAAAAGAATATATATGGACCGATTCTTGATAGATGTTTCAGAGAGATGTTTATTTCTCCAGCTGCATGGCTGAGGATCTGCCGAGGAACTGCTCAATCCCGGGACCCGAGGGTCCTTGCCCATGCAGGGGAACACAAAACAACCAATGGGGAATGAGGCTGACCAGGGGGTAGGGAAACCCCGTGTCTCCCCCCCGGGGCCCCTCTCCCAGGACTACATGGCAGGGGGAGGGCCCCAACAAATCCCCACTTATTCTTCATGTAAAGAGGCACAATGAGGAAAGGACTCAATGAGGACTTCAATATCCAAACTTTTCAATCTGAGCACCAATATGCTTTTTGCCCTCTAATACAGTGTATGGCATGAATCCTGAAAGTTAAGTTTCTGCATAAGGTAGGCAGAATGTATTAGAGTAAACTCTATTTGATGATTAGAAGTCCATTTAATTTAAGACATGTTTTCTGTCAAAAATTATAGACATTGAAAAGGACAGTTCTAACAGCTACTTTACCAAGAGTCTTTCTTTGACTGAGAAGTATTTTAATTATTTCATAATTTGTACTATTCTTCAGAGTTACTACTGAGGTGGCTGACCAACCGACTGCAATTTGTAAAATTTGGAAACTGTAAAAATTTTAGGAAAACTGTTTGGTAGGTGCAGTATTGTCATGGGTTAGCAAGCATAGTCCCGGAAGTGATGTTCTTGCAAAGGGGTGCTTACAGCTTCCTCTGTGACCTAACAGAACCTATCAGCTGGCCAGTCTGAATATGGACAATTCTTTAAGCCACTTAAAGTTGTGACTGCCTCTGTGATGTACACTTAAGAATAGACCCCCCCCCCCCAGCTCTCTCTCATTTCCGGTGCTGGGACAGGTGGCTGCGGGCCCCATGCAGGGGCCAGCAGGCCTGGCCCAGACGCTGCTCGGGCCAGGCTGGGCCAGGCCACGGCCATCCTGGAGCCGATGGGCCCTGTTCCAGCTGTGGAACCTCCCCCTATAGCCCTGCTGTGGGCAAACAGCCGGCTCCCCCTCTCCACTGCTGCCAAGATTCAGCTAAAGCTGCAGGGCTGTCTGGAAGAGGTCATGTGACCAACAGAGGTAAGCCACATTCCAGCTGCAAGGCCTAGGTGAGATTAACCCTTTTAGTGCTGTGAAGAGCTGAAAACCTGAGGGAAGAGAAAGAGGAGATGTTTAAAGCTGAAATTCTGTTGTAAAGCTATGATATATCAGAGTACCCATTGTAATTTCATGAAGGCATGGGGGGTGGAGCATTCAACTTGTACTTGTGAGCAAAAGCACCTGCGCTGAGATAGGCAGATGCTGATGCAGCTGTAATTTCATGAGGAGTTTGAACAGGGAGAGATGGAAGCAATGAGGACTTTTGCTCCAAATGGGAAAGGAGAAAATCTCAGTTCCTAAAGATGCTCCCAGAGATAGTCCTAAAGATGAAGAAGACCCTTTTACTCCCAGGGAAGGAGAAGGGCCTCTGTTCTTAGAGATGAAATGCTCCCAGAGATGGGTGAAGAGAACTTTTGTTTCTGAACGGCTCAACCTTAAAATTGTACCCCAAAAACCTTCAAGAGTGGACCCTCAAAAGCAGTTGCGGGAAAAGTTGCAAGTTGGGGGGAAGGGACTCACATGCGAGCAGAGAGACGCCTCTTCCTAAATGGACTGAACAAAGTCATTTGGAAGTGGGTGGCTGTCTCGTTGTGATAATGTTTTCATAGCATGGGCAAGAGAGACTCCTCTTCCTAAATGGACTGAACAAAGTTATTATGGAAGTGGTAAACAGACTGAACATCTCAAGGGTTGTCTTTTTACATTGTCAGTGGGAGAAGGGAGAAAGGTGGGGGGGGAGAAGAGTTCTGAAGGTGTGGTATGACTTTTTTTCCCTTCTTTTAGGTCTGTTAATAAACTTCTTTATATTCTTTCAAGTTTGGTGCCTGTTTTGCATTTCTCCTAATTCTTATCTCACAGAAGGTAAACAGTAATGAGTATCTTGGACCAAACCACTACACTAAATTGGTGTTTCTGCCTGGTTACAAACCAAACCCGCTACAAGTATATTGCCTTCATACATGTCAAGGAATTGTTCTGATTGATAAAAAACAACTTAACTTGAAAAATAAGAATGTTTTTAAAAATATTTTGAAGTACTTGCGGGTTGTCTTTTTTTTATACTAAAATATATTGAAAGTAAAACTGCTTTTTTTGACAAAATGTTCATATGCACATGCATGCATATAAATATACCGATGTATATACAGAAAGAAAAAAAAAGAGAGAAAGATATTTATGTTTTCCTTTAGAATTAAACCAATTTCTGAAATTCTAATATACCCTCAGAAACAGAGTCTGTATGCTGCGATGATCACACAGCTCTGAAATAAACTGGAGAGATGTTGTAGGAGTGAGGGCTAAAGCCATGAGATATTCACTGAGATATGTGGTGAGGGAGTACCGTGTGCACAGTGGCATACTGAGGGGATGACAGGTTATCAGGCTGAAGACCAGATGACCCTTATCGCTGCAATCAGCCATGTGAAAGAGTGAGTGATACCGACATGTTGCTGTTCCATTCCACCCTTGTGCAAGATCCACAGCCATTGTGATGTCTCTTTGTAACTCTCCATATTCCTCACTGTCTTTCCATGTATCCTTACTCCCATTTATGATGCCAGCAACAGGATATTTGACTACATTCTCAACTCCACTTCTCCTAAAAGTATAAATTTGGCATTTGAAATCCTCCATGGCAGTGGATGAGAATACCTTGCAGACAAGTCGATGGGCTTGCTCCTCTCTCCTCCCCAGAGACACCTCATTTGTAAGATCTGAACCTCTGATTATACCAGAGCATACCCTTGCACATAGCACTACACACTTATATTTTGTAGGTGTAGCGCATTTATTTATATGGCAATCTAACAAGAATCTATAGACTGTTACTTTAATAAAGCGCATTATTCAGGAGTCTGTGAACATGAAAGTTCTATGAACCTGACCATACTCATAGTGCCAAATTGATTCTAATCAGAATTTAAGTCCAGATGCACTCAGCCCCTCTGCTCTCTCAGGACCAGGCAGAACACAAGGGAATTTATTTTCTGCCAAATTTCTATACTCTTAATGCAACAGGTGTACAGGCCAAAACCGATCTGACTTGAGAGTCTGAACAATGTTGCAGACAGGCCCTGTGACAAAAATGTTCATGTGGTGGGGCTGCAGTCACACTCTCTAGTGGCCCTAGTCTGAATAAGCTCTACCTGCTATGGTGAGCTGAGGAGTCAGCTGAGTAAGTTGTTAATACCCTGTGAGTTGGGGACATGTACAGCAAGGAAGAAGCTAAGGTTTTTTTGGAATCTAAGTAATATATTCCCATCTGTCTTATGACAGTTTTAATAACTGTTCTTTTGCATACTCCAAAATCAATCTCTTCAGCTTCTGTGGGATGCCTAGGGACTTTAAATTGTCACATATAATTTCTGAACAAAGAATTGGCACCAGATGTTAATAAATTTAAATGTGCCTATAACTATTAAAATGACAGAAATAGAACACCACCAAGTTCAAAACAGCTAAAAAACATGATGAAATGACACTTTTTTCATGAGAAAACTTATAAAAGCTAATTCATCAAAATAATTTAAAACAGCTTGAAAAACATTCCAGCAGTTACAGGTAGGCCATAAAACTCTTAAGGACCTGAATGTTTTCTCAGCTCTGCCTGAGCAAAAAATGAAATTCAGCCCTTCCAGGACATTTTAAATTACTTCTAGTAGAATCTGCTTTAGAAAACAATGAGTATTTTTTCAATCTGCAGCTAAAATTACTTCAGAATTGTTGGAATTTTTCTCTGATACCCAGTTTAAGTGGTATAGTGTTGTGCTGAGCCACGGCTCTCGCCAGGGTGTACTGGACCCCATGGGACAAAAAGTCCAATGGTTGAACACCCCAGGGGCCCAGGAACCATAAAATGGCTGCCCGCCTTGACATGGCTGCCCTCAGGCAGCCCTCAGGCAGTTTGGCCGGAAAAGCCGTTGGCCCTGGTGGGAAAGATGTGCCACCTTGCATGTCTGCAATGGCCACCACCCTCTCCTCCCCTGTTTATGTCATTGTTTTTAATTGGCCCTGGTTCGCCCTCAACGCCTACCCCATCTCCCATCGGTCTCGGTGTATATTTCCCCGCCTCAGTTCCTCCCCTTTGCCATGTCCCTATTGGTTACTTCTGTGTGCTCTGCCTCTGTAAGAGGGGTATAAAATCCCCTGTCAGGGGCCCCTCGGGGCTTTTCAGAGTTTTCCTTCAACCCTCAATAAACCTGCTTCTGTTTCTCCAAAAAGCCTCCCTCGCCTCATTCTTCTCCCTTGCGCCTTGGTCAATGGTGGTTGAAGCGAGCCTCCCTGCAGTTCTCGCCCAACCTCCTGCTCCTCTGTTGACAAGCGTCCTTCACTGCAGCAGCAGACAAAGACTTGCCCAGAGCTCGACCTCAGGGCTAGTCACTCGGTGAGCGTCTGAGGCAGTATAGCATTTTCATTATCTCATTAAGTTAATGTCTGTAACTCCTTCTTCAGGCTATTTTCATCTTTTCTCTGGCCCTTGAGTAGACTTTTCATCAGGGCCTGGAGTAATGTCCTATGAGGTCTTCAGAAGTGCATTGTCATTGCTGGATTTTGGGTTCAATTAAGAGCTTTATCTTTGCTCAGTGAAGTGACATTCAGCAGATTTCTTATTCTGAGACTCTTTAGTGAAACTGTTTTGTAGATACAAAAATGCTGCTAGCAAGGATTTTCTTGCTATTTTCTAAGTCCGTGAGAGACTTTTCTCTCTCACAGAAGAGGTAGCAGTTATGTAAACAACCAAACCACCTGCAACCTTGGAAAGTCTTGTTTATGGTATAGTAGAAAAATATTTTGACAATGGATGTTTTAGGATTTTAGCCAATCACCCCAAGGGGTGGCTGATCCTTTGTCCAATTAGACTATGAAGAAAAAAGTCTATAAAAGAGTTTGTAAAATAATTAAATAAAAAAATCTTGCTGCACAATTCCTGCCTGCTGGATCTTCTGTCCTCCTCCTCCTCCTTATGGCTGCGGGACACGGTGATATACCCTAGGGCCTAGGCCTGCGGTAATACTGTTTCTTGTGTATCTTTTCAATGCTCTCTAGAACTTCATCCTCTCACATTTATCTACTATCCTCTCTTTGCACAGCTTCTATCTACTGCTTTAACAAGGGTACTGATGATGAGATCCCAGCTATTGTCTGCTACCAAGATAATTAGAGTGACTTCCACCCATTCTGCTCAAAATTGCCTTCTAACTTAAATCACTTGCAGAACAGGGTAGCCAGTAAAGTCTTGTGACTATTACTTCTAGCACAATTTAACTTGTAAAAAAGAAACTAACCTTGCTGCTTGAGCTCACAAGTAGTAACGCTGTCCGCGTCATTAATTGTTGTCTTCCCTGATGGGGGAGACGTTCAGATTCCTGCCAGGTGAAAAAAGGAGGTGAATGGGACTGCATGCTTCTCAGTCTCCAGATAGGTGTTTATTAATTCTTATCTAAGGAGTACAAGCCACTGGCATGGCTTAGACATAGCACAGAGCAGAGAATGCAGCAAGAAGACAACTTATCAAGATTTCATGGCCTTTTTAAAGGTAAATTACCCAATGAAAGCTTAAAATGCAAGATATTTTCACTTTTTTACCAGTGTCCAACAAGTTCCTAAGTCACATAGACAGGAACTGCGGAATTCTTTATCCAATCATCTCAAACACTATTGCTGCAAAATATGGAGTTAGTGAAGAAGGAGAAAGAAGATTTTAACTACAACTTATCCTCCATTTTGACGTTTTCTACTTCTATCTATTTACTATGCAAATAGACCTGAAAACTCTAAATATTTCACCCTGTGATAATCTCACATAGTATTCTATCACCTAATTCACACCATTGTAGATTCAAATTCTTCCCAGAGGCTAGGCAAACTTTCCCATGGACAAAGGTCAAAACCAGTACTGTCCAGGGGGGTAAAACCTTTCAAAACAGGCAGAGAAATATTCTCTGCATTCTAGGTTCCCACATCTCCCCCTCCTGTTTGAACCAAAACCAGTTATTTGACAGCTTTGTCCATGGCTTGTCCAGCACAATGAAGCATACAAATGTCTTGGGGTGACTTTATATGTGTATCCCATATTGCTGCCCTACGCCCAGAAATTAATTCTTGTGCCTTTCTATGCCTTTAAACTGAGCCTGACGGGGGGAAGGAAAAACTGAGCAAAACTTTCTCAAAGCAGTTTGCAGCTTGTTCAAGGTCATACAGAGATAGTGGCTTTTTTTTTCAGCTGTGGCAGGGAGGTGAGGAAGCACCCGGCTTGCTGTTTTCCAGTCAGCTTTTGGCCAGTTGTTCAGTTTCTTTTTCTCCAGAGAGAGACTGAGAGTTGAACTTTTTTTTTTCCTTCCCTGGAACTTCAGATTTTCTCCCTTTTCTACTGGACTGCTTCAACATCAGAGCACATCGGGAGGATGTTCCACTGGGCACAGAGGGCCTGGCCCTGGACCAAGCCCAACCTCCAAGGAGACCAAGGGGAGGACTCTAACACTTTCCCAGGTTTTTCCTCCACAGCAAAAGATTTTATTATTTAGCATTATTTTCCTTTTCCCATGTGTTTGTTAAATAAATAGTTTTTCTCTCCTTCACTTTCCTTTTGAGGAAAATTTATTTTTCTCGGACCTGGTGGGGGAGGGGTAGTTGTGCCTTCTCTACGAGGATATATTTCTAAATTTGGCCAAACCAGATCATATTTAGTGGCGCCCAACTGCGGGGCTTGAAGGAAAGTGAAAAACCTGTGCTAATTACATTTTGGTTTGAATTCACTTATTCTGTGTTGGGGTAAAATAGTCACCATGTTGGTTGAGTTCATAACATTTCTCTGGCTTGATATATTCATGTATTTCTGGTCCATAGGCTTGTTTAAGGTATTAATGCCTTTCTGGTCCCTAGGCTTATTTGCCTATCCACAACTTGGTCTGATCATATCCTTGATAAGGAATTTTTGCAGAGCAGGGACACGAATTTGGATTTCTATTTTGATGTGCTCGGTGATAATGATTTATAAGAAGTTGACAGAGGTACAGGCAGCTGTCCAAAGTGTGTATGATAAGTGATTTCTCCGTCCTAATCCCAGTCCTAGCTTCAGTAGCCTATTTTGGGAATTTATTAGTAATTGCACCCGGATTGTTAGAGGAGGAGGAGACGGGGTTTCCCTTCCCTTTAAATTTGATAGGTTATCTTTTGAGAGTGTTCAGTTTCCCCTGGATGTTAAAGAGACCACCCTCCTGGTATTTAATCTGGTAATCTTCCTCTATGTGGTTCACAGCTTGTCTAGAATAAGAGCTCAGATTTCCAGGGTGACTGCTGAGACACCTGACCCAGAGGTGGAAAATCCTGAGTGGTGTGGGGAATGGGAGGATATGGACCAAACCTTGAAGAAATTCTCTGACCCAATGGTTTGCAATTTCCCCCCGAACAAGTTCAGAAACCAGCTGAGGCGGCGAAATATCTGAAAGAGAAATACATTGACAATTCTAATGAGAACATGCTCCTTGCAATATGTTGGGCTTTGGCATATGCCTATCGCACACTGCAGCAGGTGAAGATAGAGGGGCAGGAAGATAAATCAGCAAAGCCTGCAGACACCTCAGTCACTCAGACTGCAGCCAAACCAGACAGCAAGCCCAAACCAGATGGAGAGTCTAAGCCATTGACAGTGGCTCCTGTCACGAGGAAAAAACACACAACCAAAACTGATTCCCCAGTGAAAGATGAGGATAATGCAGGGAAAGGAACCTCAAAACCACCGACTCAGGCACAGAAATCATTACTGAGTCATTGTCTATAAAGGACCTTCACAGCTTAAGAAAGGATTACACCCGACGGTCTGATGAATCCATAACAAGTTGGACGGTCCGTATTTGGGATGCTGCAGGTGATGATGTGATGCTGGACGGTGCTGAAGCGAGGCATTTGGGATCCCTGTCACATGATCCAGTTATTGACCAAGCGATGATAAGGGGGGCTGACTCTGCCATTCTCTGGACACGGGTTTTGACAGGCGTGATTGAAATATGTATGTGTAGAGATGATCTCTACATGCAGCAAACCCCGTGGAAGACCATAGAACAAGGGACCCAGCGCCTGAGAGAACTAGGGGTGGTAGAGATTGTCTTCACAGATGACCCAGGATTGAGGAGCCCAGACCAGGTCAGAGTTAATCCATTCATGTGGCAAAAACTCATACAACTTGGACCACAAGAATATGCTTCTGCTTTAGCAATAATGAAACCAAACTACAGTGCAAATGAGACTGTGCAGGATATGGCAGTGAAACTCCGAGCATATGCAGATTATGTGCATGGCCCAACACATGCAAGAATCGCAGCTGTGGAAACACGTATGCAGAAAATGGAAGATAAGATAGAGAAGAATCACCAGGAACTCAAGAAGGAGATCAAAGAGGGCCTCCTCCAAATCTCGGCGGTACAGATCAGAGATTCTGATACCAAACGTGGACGTTCCCAAGAGAGAAGGTACATCCCACAAAGTGAGCTGTGGGATTTCCTGTGTGACAGTGGGGAAAACATGAGGAAGTGGGGTGGACAATCTACTTCTGTTCTTGCAGCAGTGCGTGAATTGAAGGAGCGCAAGTCTCAGAAAGGAAGTTCTACCAAAAAGGAAATAGCTCCAGTTGCCTGTAGCCAAACTGCCGGAAATGATGGAAAAGATGATGGCATGACACATACTAGAAGAACTACAACAATAATCAATACATACAAACCTATCTTCAAAATTTTTCTCCATAAGGGTGTAGGGTCAAACCAATTGAACATATCGTTCAGTAAAGATCCACTTTCTTCTCCAAGTTTAGCTATTCCATCCTCTAATTGCCATATTCTTTAATGGATGGATTCCAAATGATCTGACAAATTCATACAACACATACCTTCAAATTCATTACATCCATGCACTAATAGAGGACAATCAATTGCTGCTCTGTTTTGCAGAGTCGCTTGTCTCACGCTCGGAACATCAGTTAACATATCGCTCAGTGCGAGAGAGACAGCATGAAAGTTCTTACTTAGCCAACAGCCTAATTGATCCAATTGTCTTAAGGCTGCTCCTGCAGCAGCACCAGATAAAAGGAGAGCTGTAGTAAACCTTTGTCCAAAATTCCAAGCTGTAAATTTGTCATTACAATCAGATGTATATTGCTCAACAAATCTTTTTTCTGTACGCTTATGTTCTTTTATCATTTTTGCATTAGGCATTAGCAAAGAAAGCTTTCCAAAGCTGCATGGACCACCTTTGACATTTGAGGGGATTGCAGGCCAAATTCTGTCCCCACAAATGAGAAACATCCCTTGTGGCAATTGTAATGGAGCCTGGTTGAATGGTGTGTTCATCTTTACTGTCGAATTGCACCAAGATGTCACATTTCTATATATTTTGTAATTTGGAGTGACATCTGTTATCTTGTTTTTATTTTGTTTCAGCCCTGGAGAACTGAATATTACACAAAACTCCATCTTTATTGAACCAAGAATTTCCAATTCCTGAGGTTCATAAGGAGCCTCCAGAAGGGATTTGATCCAAACATCCCAACTTTCCACTGGATTCGAACTGAATCGTGGAAGTTTCAGATGGGCATGTTTTGAAATTGGCCATTTGTCTGCTGGTAAACCAACCAAACATGTTGAGAATGGTTTCTTTGGCCTTGAGTGAGTGAGACAAATGGTATCTAAGCCTGATGCATTGGCCAGAGTCTCCTAGACATTTTCTTTTGGTTGTTTCACTGGGAAAGCTGCATTGCTTAAGGCAATCAGTGAGATGATAAGGCACAAGTCTAATACCTGATTGAGCTTAATGTTCAACAGCTTTATCCCACATAGGAATCTCTGATCTGCAACATAACTTATACCACGCTCTTACATACAAAATTTACACCCTTAGTTTTCTCACACTTTTGCATAAAATTCAGTCCACAATTCTTGCACAGAAAGATAACTAATGTCTGTGGCATCAACAACAATGTTGGCACTGATTCACGTCTAAGTGATTTTTCACCCTGTGATAATCTCACATAGTATTCTATCACCTAATTCACACCATTGTAGATTCAAATTCTTCCCAGAGGCTAGGCAAACTTTCCCATGGACAAAGGTCAAAACCAGTACTGTCCAGGGGGGTAAAACCTTTCAAAACAGGCAGAGAAATATTCTCTGCATTCTAGGTTCCCACAAAGTAGTAACAATACAGATCATTGGTAGTGATTTTGTCATTTCTTCTGTATTGTCAGCATTAATTACAAACCTTTTCTCTCTCTGTCCTGATTATTTTCACTGTAACTCTGTTAAAACAGGCATATTTTTTGGGAATAGATTTGTTTCCACATTTAGTACTTCCATGATGACACCCTCCTCTTTGAGATGGCTTAGGTCTTTTAATATCTTGTACCATCATAGGGTGGCTGCAAACCACCACAGCCTTTTTCCTGCTCTATGGTGGGACCTTGAGGCAGCTGAGTACCATTTGCCTGGGTGCAGTGATACCCATAGATGAATAGGGTCCATGAAAGGTGTCATTCATGGATAGGTTGCTGCTGCTACCTGATCTGCTGTGTTTCTCCACTGGCTTGCGGACTGTTCCTGAGAAGGAGTATTTCAAAAGCAGGCACAACAGGTCACAGACAGCCTGTAATTGCTGGCTGAAGGCTCCTCATGTAGAACATGAAAGATGTGCAGTAGTAAATTTACCCATTCTCCAAAATACCATTCACTGTCATCTTTCTCAGATGAAATCACAGATCCTTATGAGAAAGACGCAAACCATAAAGGCTTAGGCATCTGGCACAGACAGTAATAAACATTAGCTGAACTATACCTGCTAAATGTGTGCATGTTAGCTGTCACACAAATTTGCAAGAAAATATAAATACTTATATGTTAATGATTCATATGCAAGTCAGTTCATTCCATCTCATTTTTGTTCAGAGCCAACCCATAGATGCATGCAGAAGCTCAGCTGGCCTAAGATTATTCAGCTTTGTTCCAGAGTCCTCAAACAGAATATTACAAAATGGGGAAAAAAAAAAAAAAGGAGATAATCAGTCTCAAAAACCCCCCCAGTGTTTGTGAGTATATCAGCAAGTTCCTACAAAGCCCTGTAAGCTTAAATGAGATTCTGAGAAGATTGAGGTTTCTGTCCTAAAACAGGTTTCTGGAATGGAAAAATGAACCATTCATTACAGTTAAGTTATTTTAAGCCAATATTTTTGTTTGGAATTGTTGCATACATGACCAGAAGATTAAGGTTTCTAAGTCTCCTATGCTTATTTCAAAGGATGTATGAATAAATTTTGTTTGCCTAAGTCTTTCAAATGGCTCCCTGCTAAGAGTAAGCTCTAGTCTAACAAATGACCTTTTATTGATTTATCCTGGAACTGCATCCCTGCTTTCAGCCGAATAGAATATGATAAGGTCGAGGTTTAGCTCACAGAAGGAAACCGCACAGGAATCCATTTAATTCACCAAGGTCATAAGCTCACCTTATGTGGCTGCACAGTGGATGTTTTTTTTCAAAGCTAATTAGGCTTAGAGCTAGGCTAGTGATTACACAACCTCTTAATCACAAGTAAAGAAGCATTTCAAGCTGGGAATCATGCCTTTACACCTACTCTCACATACTGCTTTTCCTGCCAGCGCTGCTACTCATCTGCTAGACTGATATGGTGCCTTCTTGCAAATTAATTGAGGACTTGCTGAATAACAGAGCTGCCAGTCAATTAGGTGTTTACAAAAAAAAATCTACATTTTAGTACAGGTGCTGATTCATTCTAGAGAGCTATTCTGTGAGTATAGCACCAAAACAGACACCGTGACCTTTTGAGTTTCAAACCTTTATATTTCTTTTAAAATTGCCACTATGAATACCTTAATAAAAGCTAAATTTAAGGGAAATGTCTATTTGCAACCAAGATATATTTTGCTCTTGGTTTTGAGTTTACAGTAAAATGCCAATGAAAAGATTTTAAAAAGTAACTGCTATTTGTAAGAAAAAGATTTTGTCATTATGATGACAATCAGAATTTAACATGATATAAACAGGTGAGCAGGTCTACCACCCCAAGAATTTAACTTGTTAAAAAGAAGTGATATACAGACTTTGTTTTGTGCAAGTGCCTTCTGAATGTTTTATTCAGGATGAAAGGTGATTAGAGCAAATTGAGGAATTTAATAAAACACTTTACGGAGCTAATAATTAGCCCATTTTGGGGTACTTCATAACAGGAATGGTAAAACATATTATGGTCTAATTTTTAGAACATTTTAATTTTTATAAGTGTCACAGAAGGTAAGATCTACTGGGATATTACATGAGTGACAATGCCCTTAGTAACCACATTCATTATGTGAATTACAGATAATGTAAATCACATGGGAAGAAAAGGGCTGCAGCTGATCTATGGTCTACTACACTGTAGCAGCTGAACAAAAATTTTGATGGTTTTGGTAAGAAAGCAATCTGGGAGAAAAGGTGTAGAAAATGTTTGTGAATTTTTAATAGGAACATTCATTTTTATTAATTAAATCAATCTTTATGAAGTTCTTTAATATTTGAATATTGACTAATAAGTCTGTGGTAGAAATTCTGCTTCCTGGCGTGAAAATGCTTCTTATCATTGAAAGGGCTCTTTTTTTTTGTAAGGTGAACCAAGTTATTTGCTGAGCTTTTTCAGCAAGCCTACTGCTGAGAGGCAGGGTAAGACATCCTGACACCAAGTCTACATTCCTGAGTTAAGTGTACAAATTCTTGCTTGCAGTACTGAAAATGTCCCAGAGATTCCTAATGATGGTGTTATTGTTAATGAAAAATAGTATATTTCTCCTTTTACTGTTCAATCTCATGCTTCTATAACAGTAAATCTTATAGGATACAAGTCCCAGTTCCTTGCCCTATTTCTTTCCCCACATATTTTTTGTCAAGTGAAATATTTTAGTACCCAAATGCCAAAGACTTAGATAAATGATGCCCTAAATCAACATTAGAATGTTGAAAATCCCTGCTTATCTGTTAAGTAATTTATGTGTCTGTTTTGAAGTTAAAGATAATTCAGAGTCTTCAGAGTTGTGATTTTGCATACACTTAAAGCTGTCACTAAAAATCATCATGCAAGACCAAGTGATTGATGCCTAGCTGGGTCTGAATTCTGTCTCAGGTCTAAAAGGAGAATATAATCATATCAAATCATGTAAGAACTTGATTTTCGAGACCCGCCTAAAAAAGTAAAAGAGGTTCTAGCAAAATCAGACCTTTCATATGAGGTACCGAAGTTTTGCTTGCTGTGGTTAACCTTTATTTATGAATATGCTGGTTGAGATGCTGTCATAGCTTAGCAAGCATAGTCCCGGAAGGGACGTCCTTGCTAAGGGGTGCTTACAGTTTCCTCTGGGACCTGATAGAACCTATCAGCTGGCCAGTTTGAATATGGACAATTCTCTAAGCCACTTAAAGTTGTGATCACCTCTGTGATCCACATTTAAGAATAGGCAAACTCCCCCTCCAAGCTCTCTCTCGTTTCCGGCGCTGGGACAGGTGGCTGCGGGCCCTGTGTGGGGGCCAGCGGGCCCGGCCAGGCCCTGCTCGGGCCAGGCCGGGCCGGGCCACGGCCATCCTGAAGCCATGGACCTGTTCCAGCCATGGAACCCCCCCCCCCACTGCCTTGCCATGGGCAGCTGGAGCGGCTCGGCTCTCCCCCCTCTCCACTTCGATAAGAAAAATTCAACATTCCAGCTGCAAAGCTGCAAGGCCGAGGTGAGATTAACCCTTTTTACTGCTGTGAAGAGCTGAAAACCTGAGGGAAGAGAGAGAGGAGATGCTTAAAGCTGAAATTCTGTTGTGAAGCTATGATATATCAGAGTATCCGGTTGTAATTTCATGAAGATCTGGGGGGTGGAGTGTTCAACTCGTAAGCAAAAGCACCTGCGCTGAGATAGGCAGATGCTGACGCAGCTGTAATTTCATGAGAAGTTTGGACAGGGAGAGATGAACCAGATGAGGACTTTTGCTCCAAACGGGAAAGGAGAAAACCTCAGTCCCTAGAGATGCTCCCAGAGATAGTCCTAAAGATGAAGATGATGAAGACCCTTTGCTCCCAGGGAAGGAGAAGGGCCTCTGTCTTTGTTTCTGAACGGCTCAACCTTAAAATTATACCCCAAAAAACTTCAAGAGTGGACCCTCGAAAGCAGTTGCGGGAAAAGCTGCAAGTCGGGGGAAAAGACTCACACGCAGGCAGAGAGACTCCTCTTCCTAAATGGACTGAACAATATTTGGAAGTGGGCGGCTGTCTCGTTGTGATAATGTTTTCATAGCATGAGCAAGAAGAGACTTCTCTTTCTAAATGGACTGAACAAGGTTATTATGGAAGTGGTAAACAGACTGAACATCTCAAGGGTTGTCTTTTCACATTGTCAGTGGGAGAAGGGAGAAAGGTGGGGGGAGGAGGAGAGTTCTGAAGGTGGTATAATTTTTTTTTTCCTCTTTTAGGTCTGTTAATAAACTTCTTTATATTCTTTCAAGTTTGGTGCCTGTTTTGCATTTCTCCTAATTCTTATCTCACAGCAGATAAACAGTAATGAGTATTTTGGACCAAACCACTACACTAAATTGGTGTTTCTGCCCGGTTACAAACCGAACCCGCAACAGATGCTTACTCATACACAGGAGATGTAGCTCTGGCATCTTCTCCAGCCAACAACAGAGGTTGTTTTCAACCTCTGCAAGACTATGCCTTACACAACAAGGTGGATAATAGCCTGTTGTGGTGGCTGATTAGCCTGTAGCACAATTGACAGAGAGAGAGCTCTTGGTAAAACAGTCTCTGGTGCCAGAGACTTACCGGTCATGATGAGGAAAAGAAGTCTCTCCCAGGACGCTTGTTCTGTTATGTTAACCTACCCCAGTTTGGCTTCCCTGGTAGGCTGTTGGCCTCTACCCCTTGTCACGCCCCCAGAGCTTCCCCATTGGTCCCCGTTCCCTAGTCCTGCCTTTTCCCCGCCCCCAGATAAAACCCTGGTTTGCCATTGTTCCCTTGCCTTTGCCTCTGGAACCTTTCACATTGTGAAAGTGATAAAGTGCTCCTATGGAATGCCACACAGAGACCCTTCCCATCTCTTTTGTCACCAGCTTCATACTGAAGCTAGCCGTGCGTTTGTGCACACATGCATGTGACCCCACAGAGCTGGACAGAGACAGTAATAGCCTACTTATATCTAGGTATTTCTTTCCTTATGAAGAAGGTCTTTATACTCTTAATGAACTTAAAACTGAGTTTAAAAAAATCAAATAATAAAAGATCTCAGATTTTAAAATAATCCTGTGGTTCCACAGAGTGTGCCCACTGAAATTTCTGGATAACTCACATGAACACAACAGAAGTTTAGTAAGAAATACATTAGTATTATTTTAGTATGGTCCTAAATAAGATCAAAAAAATAACTGCTAAAATTTTTCCAAACAGATGGAAAACCAATGTGAGTAAGGTAGCATATCTTGTTTAATTTAAGGGAGAAAGATCAAATGGTATTCTAAATTCTGTGATTTCAGGTTTCAAGAAGTACTAATACCCCAAGAATAATTGATATGTGCTGTTTGTTAAATGGTAAATTAAAAAATGTTGGGATTTTAAGATGCATGTCATCAGTCACTTTTAGTTTTCATTAGTTTACTGTTGTGTATAGTTACACAGAGCCTGTTTTCTGTATGGTCCAAGGAAATCCTGAGTTCACAAAGAGGAAAGGGCTTATTAAAACCTCAAATGCAGCATATTTCTTTCCACTTATTTTCCTTGCAAAACAGACTAAAGAAGTGACGCAAAGCTGAGGCTAATACTGATTTTCTGGAAGTGTTCAGCATATTTTGGAATGCATATGGACTAAGTTTTGGGTTTAAAAGAAATGGTGGTTATACATCTTACCCCAAAATTTTAAAGTCCTATCATCACTTGCCCTTCAGGAAAGCAAACAAATATACAGTCTGCCATCTCTTGGAATCTGAGCACGCAGTAATTATGATTAAGATTGATCTGCTAAAATTTTAGCTTTGTCATTTTGTAAAGTGACAAGAGATGCTGATTCAAAAATAATCCATCGGAACGATAAGGCTTACTTTCATGTCTGTATTTAATTTTCTTTTTTCTCAAGGACATTGATGTGCACTCTACTCCTGATTGACTTTGAAATTCTGACATTAAAATATCTTTACCTTACAGATGACTTTCAAAATTTTTTTAAGAAAAAACGAAGGCAGAAGTGGTGCATAAAAATTTGGTGACCATCTATATTTCTATGGATACACCTTCTGACTGTGTTTAGCAGAACTGAAGAAAATTCAAGGATGAATATTACACCCATGGAAATACCCTTCAAATGCTTTTTCTAAAGAGACATCTCAATCTACAGAGTTGGTAAAACATCTCTCAAGCATTCAAACCTTGTAGTTGTATTTTCTAGTTACAACCCCTAGCAGCAACTTACTGATGGTAAAAGAAAAAAAATATATATATTCATATAATTATTTATGTTGGAAAAGAACTCTAAAATCAACAAGTCCAACCACTGACCTAACACTGCCACATCCATCACTAATCCATTACTCCAAGTGCTTCATATGCTTATCCTTTAAACACTTCCAGGGATGGTGACTCCAATACTTCCCAGTTTCAATCTCTGAACATCTTTTCAGTGAAGAAATTTTTCTTATTATCCAAACAAAATCACCCTAATGGAGGTGATTGTCCCACTGTTCTCTGCACTGGTGTGGCATCACCTCAAGTACTATGTGCAGTTTTGGGTACCACAATTTACAAAAGATATAAAGAAATTAGGAAGTGTCCAAAGAAGGGCAAGGAAGATCGTGAAGGGCCTTGGAGGGAAGCCATATGAGGTCACTTGCCCTGTTCAGCCTGAAGAAGGAGACTGAGGAGAAACCTCATTGCAGTCTATAACTTCCTGACAAGAGGAAGTGGAGAGATAGGCACCAATCTCTTCTCACTGGTGATCAGTGACAGGACCTGAGGGAGTAGCATGAAACTGTGTCAAGGGAGATTTAGGTTGGATATCAGGAAAAGTTTCTTCACCCAGGGGGATGGGCACTGGAACAGCTCCCCAGGGAAGTCATCACAGCACCAGCCTGACAGAGTTCAAGATGCATTTGAACAATGCGCTCAGTCATGTGGTGTGATTTTTGGGGCTGTCCTGTGCAGGACCAGGAGTCGGACTTTGATGATCCTTGTGGATGTTCAATGATTCTACCTCCCCTGGTGCAACTTGAGGCCATCTTCTCTTCTACTTTCACTTTTCAGTTGGGTGAAGAAACTCACCTGCACCTGGCTACAACCTCCTTTCAGGTATTGTAGAGAGTGGTAAGGTCTCCCCTGAGCCTCCTTTGCTCCAGGCTAAATAACTCCAGCTCCTTCAGCCACTCCTCACAAGACCAGTGCTCCAGACCCTTCACCATCTTTTCTGGATATGCTCAAGCACCTCAAAGTCTTTCTTGTAGTGCATGGTCCAAAACCAAACATAGGATTCAAGGTGCAGCCTCACCAGCGCTGAATACATGATTTACCAAAATATGAATATCGATCTAATATTGATATCCAACTGAGACAGACAAAAACTCTCTAACAGTTTAGAGTTAGAAAGTGTATGCTTTATTTGGCGCCAGGCACTGCATGGGACAGCTCCCTAAGATTCAGGGCCCTGAAACAAGCAAACACGATACCTTTTATTTCCAAATATTATGAATATCCAAAATACAAATGTATATTCATAACGTTAACACCTCCCATTTTCCACTTCATATGGAAATGAGCTTAAATGTCATTAAGCATGTGTAGTGTGTGTTCTCAACTGAGTCTGTGGACTTGAATTGGGTCAGTGGTCCTAAAAAAGATGAAGTAACTCATCTTCCTCATTTTGACCTTTTTGCCTTTCTGAACTTTAACAATCCTAATTACTTTAGTGACCTCTAAGTTTCCTCTTTCTGACTTTTGGACGGGTTCCCACAAAGGGAGGAAATTGGTGATTGTGCTTGCTCTCTACACCAACTTATCAATGTTTCTACTCCTCATTCTAAGCACAGGTAAGCAAACATGCAAATGACAGATCATCAGTTATTTGGTAATCAGTTACTAACATCTTAAAACCCATTTCAGGTCCAGCTCTCCTAACTATTTTAATTAACTCTCACTGGGCCCAAGTTCTTTCCTATTCCCACTAATCTCAACACAGCTAGCCTTTAACAAAAATCTTTATGTTTCTTCTAAATCTATGTTTCATACAGGGGGACAATCACTGTCCTAGTCCTGTTCATCACATTTCCTTGTACACATAATTGCTGAGCCCCAAGGTTTTACATCATGTAGATAATTAGAATTTTAAAGAGAGGCTTGTCTGTCCATGAAAGTTTGTCTAGAAAAATAGACACTAACCCATAAGTGTTTTCATTTACCCTGGTGTCAGATCAACACCTCATGGGAAGGATGTGAACATCATATGCTGAATCTTTGTGAAAAATTAGATGATTTAGACAGATTTCAGTGCTTCCTTAAGGTTCTAGAGGTATTCTTCTGCAGTAAGTAAATTAAATTTAGATTGCTGCATCCCTATTCCTTTCCCCTTCATTATCCAGGCTGTGGTATATCTCCCCTTTCTGACCAGTTGGTGAGACAGGAGCAAGAAAGATGGAGGTCTTCAGCTGGAGAGAAAAAGAGTGCTGATGACTGATTCCAAATCAGATAGCTGCCTTCTAGTCACATGTTTGATGCCCGAGTGTTTTCTCTTGTCTTTCCATGCCACCTCATTCAATGATAAAGTTCCAAGGCTCAAATAAGAGAATATTTTTTTATTTAGGTTAGAAGAATATGAAGAAAAGAGAACCTAGTGTGAAAAGTGGTATGGTTCAAATAATATCACACTGATTCATATAGATAAATATGGTGAAAAGATTTCACTCAGCTGGGAAAAAACCAGGCTGGAAGTTAAATATCTTCTCTTTCTATTGTTTAATTTCTTAAATAGCTAATTATCTTTATTGTAACTGGTAACTGGCAACTGGAACCATTCAAGGAAGTAGAAGTTGGTTTTATTCTCTGCATTTTCAACAGGTAACAATTTGAACTATTTCACTTACCACTTCTCTCAAAGGGAAGACACGAAATCCAGTTTTGTTTTTTTTTAAACTTCTTGAGCCTAGGAAGATATCTAACAATTTCAGAATTTTGCCTATTAAATATGTCTGTATCTCCACATGAATCCTGTTTTGTCATAGGGCTGAAAGCTTTCAGAGACATGAAGATTTTGTTACTGAAGAGAAATGCAAGTATGACCATTTCTTTAGGAGCAGAAATGCTAATCCAATGTGAAATTAGGAAATCTAAAGTAATTTCAGTCTTCTGGTAATAGATCTGCTACTTTACTCTTCATTTAGCCTTTTTGCTTCTGTATCCGCAGCAAGGAACTCAGAAAACTAAGATCTCTGAACTGATCCAGTCTAGGGATTTTAGATTGTCAGTTTTTGTGCTTGGAGCCTTGTGAACTGTACTAAGACAAGCTGCACTCCTTGGCTTCGACTTGTGTGACAACTTTGCAAGTCACAATCTTCTGGTGATTAGAATTTTTTATTCCATTGGAATTTCAAAAATAGAACATATTCTATTTTTCTTATTCTTTTGCAATTTTTCTTCTGAGGAAGTTCTTTTCTAACACATTCTACAAAAAAAAGTATGTATAAAACAAGCAGAAATAAGTTCAACCAGTGTCATGCTCACTTAGCATTTCAAAACCAGGTGATAGTTGAGGAGCCAAGGTATGCTCTAATTTATGTGAAACAGAAACGAAGAAATTGTGTTTAATGTAGTAAAACAATTGCAACAACCTCAGATTAAAGTACAATAACCACAATATAAAAGTTCTGTACTTTATAAATTGCTGTCATAGTTTGTCATAGTTTTATCTAAATGCTACTTATTTGATTACTTGTGCTGTCAGCAGTCACATTCATGAATATCTTATACTAGAACTGATGAAAGTTAGAAAAAATGATTAATATATATTGAGAAAAGGGCCTAGGATACAGAGATACCACAGATTTGCTGAAGTAAGTTACTGATAAAATCTGTTTCTGCAGCCATTTCTGATCACATTTAGTTTCTAGAGTTCCTTGGTCTGTGGAAAACGCAGAATCTCTTAGTCTATCATTAAATATGAGTGAAGTCATTTAATGATCTGTCACAGCATGTTGCACTGAACATGAGGATTTACATTGTCAGGAACTGCTTTAGCTACCCAGCTTGTGCTCCTGAATCCCAGTTCAATGCAGATTTTTTTTTTTTTTTCCTGTGGATAGGTGCAATTCTTTGGACTTTATTAACTGAGAGAGATTAACTCTTATACCTGTTCTGAAATAATTATATTCTATGGCAGTTTTCTCAACAATTTCCCTTTAATAACTGTTCTCTTCTGTATTGGTAATACACTCTAATAAGGGTGACCTATGACTGCAATTACATCTCTCCTTTGGCCATTTAATGACTCCACCACAAGAGAGAAAAGTACCACTGCTACACTGAAAGTTTTTCTAAAATAACTATGATTGAACATTTTGCACAGATATTCAACCATTCAGGAGCACTTATCTGAGGAAGATCCAGTTTTAATTAAAACAATTAAGACATACTAACCATAATTTCTTACACAACACACACCAAGTATCATGACACTTGTGAGTAATGTTCTCTTATCACATGCAAATCATAGAAATGTAGGAAAGAATGACTTTTGAGGTAATTTGTTTTCCACTAATCTTAAACATTTTGACTTCCGTCTCATGCCACCTCAAAACAGCAGGTTTCTGAAAGCTTATTAAATTTTTCTTTACTCTTAACCAATTTCTTAGTTGACAAATAAGTTCACAATTACCATAAATGTGTAAGAACTTTTTATGCTTCTCTTAGCAAAATCCACATTAATAGATGTGTTAAGTTTCTGTGTGGTGCAGCCCAGATAAAGATATGAGAACACTATAAGCAATGAATAGTACACTAAAGCAGTTAGCCTCCCATAAGAAAACAAGTATTTTGTAATAAGAGAAGATATGTATAAAAGTAATCATTATATATGTTTTACATGACTGAACAATATCTTAAAAAGCACATTTTTATGTTTAGTCAAGACCAGAAACTGTTCAATTAAGCAAATGAAAATTCTTATAAAGAATCAAAACAAAACCCATAGAAGTTACAGTACAATGTCAATCTTGGGATAGAAAAATGAATGGGATGTGTTTTTAAAGTCATTTCAGCAGTCCTATAATTCTATTGAAATAAGGAAATTAATGGAATCTTAACTAATGGATGTTCACTGTATGTTAGCAACTGGCAAGAAACAAGTCAAAAAAACCAACTGTATTTTACAAGCAAAAGAAAAGTTTCAGGAATGAAAACAGGGAAACCAATGTAGCATGTGTCAAGTTACTGACTATGAAACTTTTTTATGTCTGCAAGAGGAATTATTTCTCCTACTTCTTCATAAAAATGATGTGTGGTAGGCATAGAGAGATTGATCATAACATTCTAGAAACTCCTTTTATATAAAGTTCATTTAATGCCTTTCCAGTATTTTAAGGGATTTGATATTGAGTGGGGTAGTATTAATATCTCCATGATACAGATTAAAATTGAACCAAGTAAAAATTAAATGCCTTGCTCTTAACCCCTGACATTACTCATTACTGTGAATACAGCTTTGTCCTCAGGATCAAATCCAGTACAGTATGAAGTAATACCCATTTCTTTACCCATTTGTCCCTGTTGTGGATGATTGGTTTCCTAATGGTTGTTCAGAGCACAGAACACTGTAAGTCAGCCTAACCATGAAGAGCTTTTGCCACAGTTCACAGACATCTATTAAAATCAGAAGGTTTTGGGTAAGATACTGTTCTCTATAGAAGAGTTGTTAAATAGGTACTGCCAAATTTTGTCTGGTTTTGGCATAACAATTAGTTTTTGGATAAGCTTGGGTGTTGTAAACATTTCCAGGAGGTCCTTGCATGTCGTCTTTATCAAGCTAGATTATGAAGCCCACCAGGTATCCAAAAAACCTATTATTGATGAATAGTTAATGTAACACAATAAAATACTTACACATCCCCAACTTCCAACTGGTGAGTGTTGGGGCCCTCCCCCTGCCATGGGGTCCTGGGAGAGGGGTCCTGGGGGGGAGGCACGGGCTTTCCCTACCACCTGGTCAGCCTCGTTCCCCATTGGTTGTTTTGTGTTCCCCTGCATGGGCAAGGACCCTCGGGTCCCGTGATTGCCTCAGTTCCTCGGCAGATCCTCAGCCATGCGTCTGGGAAAATAAACATCTCTCTGAAACATCTATCAAGAATCAGTCCATATATATATATTCTTTTCCATGAGCCTCATTGATTCATACATGTGTTGCAGTATCTGCACTGTAACAAATGGTGGTAATGCGAGCAGAATAATCCCCGATCCCTAAGGACAGAAAATTTGTGAGTAAAAACCACTCTAGATCTCTCTCTTCTCGCCTTGGTTTGGATATTCTCTCGGGACTATGGAAGAATCGTAGGAAATGTGGCTCTCTGAGCCACAGAAAGAAATGTATCAAGAAGTTAAAGTAATCCTTGAACAACAAAACAGGAAAGTATTTGTCCGGGAGATCTAGAACATTTTTTTAACTGGCTTTTCAAAAATTTCTTTTATATTTCTTGAGACTTACTTTTTGATATTGATCCTTCTGGAACTAGTCACGGGTGTTCTTGGTCTGAGATCTTATGTGAGATAAAGGATCAAACAGAACATGCATTAGTGATAGAACCTCTCCGTGCATCCCTTGTAATCAGTGAAGCTCTTGAGGAGCATTTGTATGGTCCCATTACCCCCTAAAGCAGAGGATGGCCGTAATCCCGTGGCCAAGACCGCATGGCAGCCATCCCAGGAGCGCGTGACTGCAGCCGTACCAGTGGAGGTGCCTGTGCTGGACGGGCCCAGCCCCCTTGGGAATGCGCGCCTTATCACAGACCCCATCCCTGTCTCGGGGTCCCCGGCCGCTTGACCGAGAGTGAGGGAGTGACACCACAGGCACTGCGGGTGCCGTGGGCCACGTGCAGCAGAGAGGCGGCCCCCACGAGCAGCCAGGATCTGGGGGTCGGTGTGGAAGCCCGCTCTAAGCACATGGCTCAGAGAGCCCTGTAGAGCGAGAAGAGGCGGCTTCCATAGTGACACGAGAAGCCGTGCAGTGCAGCTCCGAGCCGGAACAAGGCCGCTCTCAAAGCAGCGTGGAGTTAGTGGAGTGGAACCACTCGCAGGGCACGGCGCTGGTGCCGATGGCAACGCGGGGCCACACAGAGCCCAGACACGCACCGGAGCAGCGCTGCTTGGAAGGCGCGGAGCAGCCGCAATGCGAGGCCCTGGCTGAGACATTGGAGTCAGCAAGGCAGCAGCCACGCAGGAGAAGCAGCCACGACAATCACGCAAGCATGTGATAGGAGAAGTTGTAGCAATGAAAATCACAGGAACTGTGAAATGGTACAATGTCAAAAACAACTATGGATTTATACAGGGGAAGATTTATTCATAGAACTGCCATTAAAAGGAATAACCCTAAAAATTACCTGCAAAGTGTAGGAGGTGGGGAAGTTGTACAATTTGATATAGTGCAAGGAAGGAAGGGTTTACAAGCAGCAAATGTTACTGGGCCTGGAGGTATTCCAGTCAAAGGCAGCCATTATGCACAAAATTATAAACAATATTCATCCCAGCAGCTTCCCTACCCACAGCCTACTTTCCCCTTTTACCCTATACCCAATATGAACCCTTTCCTAAGTTTACTCCATCCCCAATTCATCCCTAATCCATTTTTCACCCCATGGCTTCCCTATACAATTTCCCTTCCCTACAACTCCTCTCTGTTGCTGAGTGGGGGATGAAGAGGGAGAGGGAAGAAATTAACTATTGTTGTTTAGAGTTCCAACAGGTACAAATGGAAGAAACCCTCTCCTGCCTCAGTTTCCCCACAAAGCATGCCTGGAGAGTCCTGTCTCCCTTCTGCCAGCCTTAAGATGTTCCAGAGAATCTGTTTGGACATTTAAAGACTCAGGAGGGTGGCTTGTTTTGTTTTGAAACTGTTCTTCTTATGTTTATCCAGTTGTTTTCAATGTTAAGTTTTAAATCTCTTTTTGTTAAAAATAAATGGGTGAAATGTTGGGGCCCTCCCCCCTGCGATGTGGTCCTGGGAGAGGGGTCCTGCGGGGGAGGCACGGGGTTTCCCTATCCCCTGGTCAGCCTCGTTCCCCATTGGTTGTTTTGTGTTCCCCTGCGCGGGCAAGGACCCTCAGGTCCCGTGATTGCCTCAGTTCCTCGGCAGAGCTCCGGCCATGCGGCTGGAGAAATAAACATCTCTCTGAAACATCTATCAGGAATTGGTCTATATATATATTTCTTTTCCACGGGCCTTGTTGTCTGATACACGTGTTGCAGTATCCCCACTGTAACAGGTGAGAGGACAAATACATGTGACTTGCACGCTTTGTGATGCCATCTGGTCATACGATATAATTAAGTCCAGTAGAGTCATAAGGCATAACAAATGCAGTTTTTATACCTCATTCACTATACCATAATTCACTAGCACCTACCATTTAAGAGTAGGCAATAAAGAGCTGATAGGAAGTATGGATGTTTCATTTTTGCTTCACGAGTCTATTCAGGAATCACGGGTAAAATCTTCTGGGGTTTAATACATACTGGTTGCATAGGAAAGAAAAGACTTTGACCTTGCAATGAATCCATTCTTGCTATTAGAAGATTCACTTCATACTTCACTTGCTTGTTGTCTGTCTGTTGTTTGTTCTATCTACTTTTTCTTTTTGCTTCTGTTCCAGAAACCAGTATTTGCTTAGGCACTATTCAGCTCAAACAGAAGAGTGTGAAATGACCAAAGGGTTATTCACAGTTATTTTTTCTCATGTGTACTGCACTCTTGCACACAGATAATATGTCGAACAAGAAACTTTACCACACTGCTTTTATTTGGCAATATTTTCCTTAAGAAAACAAGGTGTCCTTTGAAATATTTGAGACATGTTCTGCAAGAAGAATTTTGGGTGTCTTTTTGATTTTAATAATAATAAGTATTATACAAAAAGGTGGTGTGCCCTTGTGGCCATGAAGGCCAATGATTTCCTGGGTAGTGTGAGGAAGAGCATTGCCAGCAGGTCAAGGGAGGTGATCCTGCCCCTCTACTCAGCCCTAGAGAGGAACACCTGGAGTGCTGTGTCCAGTTCTGGGCTCCTCAGGTCAAGAGAGACCCAGAGACAATGGAGTGGGTCCAGAGGAGGGTGACAATGATGATTAAGGGACTGGATCATTTCTCTTACAAGGACAGGCTGAGGGAACCGGGCCTGTTTAGCCTCAAGAAAAGACAACTGAAAGGGATCCTTATCACTGTATAGAAGCATCTGAAGGGAGGGTGTCAAGAGGATGGAGTCAAGCTCTTCTTGGTGGTGCCAAGCAATAGGACAAGAGGCAATGGGGAGAAACTGAGACACAGGAAGTTCTACCTGAACATGAGGAAGAAGTTTTTACTGTGCAGGTAACTGTGCACTGGAACAGATTGTCCAGAAAGCTTGTGGAGTCTCCCTCACTGGAGATGTTCAAGAACCACCTGGATGCAATTCTGTGCCGTGTGCTCTGGGATGACCCTGCCTTTGCAGGGACATAAAACCAGATAAGCCACTGTGGTCCCTTCAAACCTTATTCATTCTGTGATTCTGTAATATATGTTTACATTCATAAATAAATAATCATTTGTTTCAAGGTTTTTTGCAATGTCTTAACTCACTGAACTGGAAGCAGGATGATCAAAAAACTTTTAATTATCTTCTTTCAAGCATGCTTACTTTTTAATAGAAGTCCTTTCTCTGCATAAATAAACACTTCCAGTTTAGATCTACAATGTATAAACTTTTTGATGCAGTATGTATTTTAGTTATTCTTGTATGTACCCTTTAGGGGTCAGATCTAGGGATCTGCCAGATCTAGTGGGATTGCATGCTGAAAAAGAAAAAAAAATCTGTAATTACTATTCAACATATCATTTATGGGTTGGTAGTAAAGAAGGATGCCTAGGGAATCTCTTCTGCATATCCTCGTGTTTATTGGTTGAAATGTTATGCTAGTTTTAAACTAAACCTTTTCAATTAATCTTTTTAAATAATGTAGTTGTAATATATGGGACGTCTGAGCATTCTGCAGATCTTAAGGCCATATATCTGTGACCATTTGTGAAGAAATTTATATGAACTTGTCTAACCATATTGTTCATACCAATATGCTTGTAAGTCTTGATTGAGTCCATGATATCTACAAGACAGGGAGTAGGCAATTTTCATTCTCTGCAGCAAATATTTGATGCTGTAGTTTCCTTCCTCCATCAGATTAGTACTGCTGTATTTGCTAGACCTCTTTGTTGTGTTGGCTAGCCCAGCACTGAGCAAGTAAATATATCATGATTACAAGTTTAAATGGTATGCAATGGATTTCCATATGCTTATGTTTCTGGTGTAGTGTGGGAATGAATATTATTAGACTGCACTGCTGTAGTTTTTGAGAGAGGTGATGGAATTTTACCTCATTATCCTTGCACAAAAAAATAAAAAAAAGGTAATATATTATAGGGAAGCAATAAAGAAATGAATAATCAATTTTCTCATCTCAATCAAGAATTTACTTACAGGTTAAAGGGTTCCCATTAACCCTAATCTTATCTATATGGTCTCAGAGAGTTTTGAATGCCTTCAGACTTCAGAGTATTCACAGGAGGTTCCTGTGGCTTAATCCGTTGTAAGCACAGATCTTATCGTTCTCTACAATTACCTGAGAGGAAGTTGTAGAGAGGTGGGGGTCAGTCTCATCTCCCAAGCAACAAGATAGGACAAGAGGAAATAGCCTCAGGTTACACCATTGCAGATTTAGATGGGATGTTAGGAAAAATTTCCTTACTGAAAGAGTTGCTAAACACTGGAACAGGCTTCTCAGGGAAGCAGTTGAGTCACCATCTCTGGAGGTATTTTGAAGATGTGTAGATGTGGCACTTGCAGTTTAGTGGTGAACTTGGAGCTGGTTTAACAGTTGGACTCAATGAATTTAGAGGTCTTTTCCAGCCTAAATTGTTCTATGATTCTATGATGAGGAAGGGAGATTCTATAAGAAAATAATGCAGGTAACTTATTTCTTCAGACAGAATTGTTAGTGTGCAGCTTTGTGTTTATTATATAAAATAGACTACAGTCACAGAGCAGGTAAATGAAGCATGTAGTGTGATGCATTTAGCTCAGTATAATACAAAAACCAATTGCATCAAGTTTTAGAAACTGAGATTAGCCTGAAAGAAAAATTTGTCATAGACCTGTTGTTAACAAAAATTATTGATTCAGCGTGGATCCTGTGACTTTTGTTTTTCTTCCTATTAAAGATTTCTTATGAGTGCAATAAAATACAGATAATTGAACTGAATCATAATAGAAATAGTTTTCTACTTCCATGTGGGGTGATGAGTTCCCAATAGATTGTTAGTCCTGGGTAAAACAAACAGACAAACAAACACTATGGATAGAGAAAAATGTTACTTAAGCATAAATTTTAGATGGGGTAGAAAGTTCCCTGTGAACAGTTGTTAGACAAAATAAAACAAAAAAAATCCCTTCTTGTACGATATATACATGTATATGATATACACTTGAAGATGGTTATTTTAAATGTTGCATCATATGGCTGTCACTTGATGACTGAAAACTGTTAAAGCTGAATATTCATTTATGTATATTTACATAGATCAGGTAGGGAAATAAAGATGTTGTTGGGAGTGATTAGAAGACTGACAAATCAGACAGTTTTCAATTTTAAAAATAAATTTTACTAATTTAGTTCAATAACATCACAAATTATGCTAGTGGTTAATTCTTTCCTGTTATAAGTCATCACCATTACACCTAAAAAACTGGAAGAGTATTTTCTTTCTTCCAGTGCCTGGATCTGATGGATGAAGGTGAATTGGCTGAAGACTGATCTAAATGGAATTTGAGTATGTATTGCAAGTCTCTTTGACACCAGCTTTGGTGAAAATGTTTCTTTTTATTAATGCTGGCATTATGAAATTATTTCAAGTAAATCACTGTTTTATGTGTAGACTGTAGTGGTAGTCAAAATGGCATTTCTTTGTCTAAAAAAATGCAATGGTTAGAAATTCTTACATTAATTCTTACATTAAATTTCAGCCTTCTCACATTGAGCCATATCTTCCTTACTTAGAATTAGACTTTTCCATTTTACATTAAGATTGGAAGCAACACTTATATTTTGTCTAGTTAATTCCACCTGTGTCAAATCATGTTTATCTATGAACAAATATGTTAGCTTTTTCAGCAATTTCAGCAGTTATTCAGATGACAGTTGTTGAACACTTTGTAGCCTTGTAAGCCTAAAGATGCAAGAAATGAACTTTTTATTAGTATGTGGCAATGAAGTTTGACAGATTTAAGTGAGCTTGATGTTCTCCAAATGTCAGTTTCCGGCTGTTCCTACTTTGTGATCAGGATGAAGGTGCTTAGAGGAAATGGGTGTCACCCCAGACCACATTAAAACAAAAATTCATTTTTTGACTTCAGACTGCTCAAAAACAGCTCTAGGTGATTTTGTTTGACTTCCTGTGGGTTTTTTTAAGGTGAAGTTAGGTTATGCAAAGGATTATTTTGAGATTAAATGTTACATAAAAGATTAGGCTTTGCTATTAAGAGAAAATGATTGGCTGATCAGCTAATTTGGAAGCTCTGTTGTACTAATGAACTATCATTTTTTCAACGATGAAATACTTATTTTTTAATTTTTGTGAAAGAAAAAAGTTTCAGAGGAATGGAAAAATTTTCAAATATTTGATGTAGCTCCCACTGTATAATGTGTAGAAGAATTAGATTTTATTAGAATAACTTAAAAGCTATAATTTTATTACATATGTCAGAATTTTACAACTGTAAATAAAGTACCAACATAAATCCTTGCCGATAATGTATTGACAATGATCAGTAATTTTTACAAAATTATGACAGTTGGAACATTTGAACTTTTACTATTCTTCTTTTTCTTTTAATTTTTTTTCACTATTTATGGTTCAGCTATGGCAAAGCTATTGCTATCTGAGTATACTACATCTAAATTTCTGATATTTAATTTTACCTAGCAGAACAATTGATAGTTTAATTTTAATATTTAAATATAATAATATGCAATAAAGTTGTATGAATAGTTATCTAAGTTTTCAGGATAGTAAATTTAGTTAATATATTTTTAAATTAATTCCCATTTATGGAACATCTGTGCTAAAAAAGCCATGATTCCTTAACTCTCTCAATAATCAAAAATCCAGAAAACATGCCCAACATGTCACAGTCAGATAGAAAATGTAATGCTTGGGTAAAACGTTTCAACAATGCATTGGTATCTAATTGGATAGGAATCTAACTCATTAGTTGAAAATCTTGGCAGAAATTATCTTGGATGCACATTAATATTGCATCAGGATTGAGGTTTTGAGAGGTTCAGTATTGGCGTTGAATTGCTTTGTGGTTTTGCTTGCATCACTTTGTTCTTTCACTTGCATAAAGTGACTTGATATCCACCTATACCTGTCCATACATGTCTATACTTTTTAAAGTTTTATTAAATTGCCACTTTCTGTATTATTAGAAGGGAATTTTTAAGTAGTAGGTTAAATAGTAAGAGAAGTCATAATGTTGTTTGCTAAAGTATGGATTACGGTGGTGGAAAGTATCTGTAGCTTTCTTGGTTATTAATGAATCTGGAAATGGGTGGTTGACACATCTTGTTCATCATGTATAACTGTCAGGTACTGCAAATTACCCCTCAGCCTTCATGCCAGAGTCATTTCTAGTCCTCAGCAGTAAACCTAAAAGATTTGAAGTCCATGTTTTCCTAAGACATGGAAACAGGAGAGTTGTATCCTGAAATGTATTTAAAAGAGAAAAAAAAAAGAAAAAGGAAAAAGGAAAAAGGAAAAAGGAAAAAGGAAAAAGGAAAGAGAAATTGTGGTTTACTCTTTTCTTTAGTTTCTGTAGTGGACACCAGTGTTGTGACCGTGGATTATTTTGGTTTCACAAAAGTGGAATTTTCTTATTACTGACTTTGTACCTTATAATGAAATAATTGTACCTGTCCACAATGCTCATCTTTCTTTCCTTGTAGCATCTACAACTGAATGTGTTTTCTATGCTGTCAGAGTTATCACAGATATAGTCAAGATTATAATTCCTCTCACTAAATGAAGGTATTACAGAGCATATGCCATGAATCAGGCAATTGAATTGCATCATACCTCTACCAGCTTGCTATAAGACATAAAGCTATCATGATCAAGTATAAGGTGTTTCTCCATGTGTATATTTTATGTTGATTGTGATAGTGGAAACTCTTTCTAGGGTTTCTAAACTCTAGTGTCCTACAATATTAACTAGGTGACTGATTCAGACAATTCTATTAATTTTTTTTTCCTGAGAACATTTAAATGAAACTAATCAAAGGAGAGTCCTGACTGTTTGTTAAGTTTGAGCATTGTTACTTATCTTCTGCCCAGACAAATTATTCAGCAGATTCAAGATGTAAAATGTCATCATTTAATAACAAGCAGTTCTCCTGCTCCAAATGTTTCCTTCTGTGCTGCCTCCTCCTCTTACAAAAGGATTCCTCAAGCAATGTTTGAAGTATAAATTCACACCTTCTTTGGGTTAAGTTATAGAATGCCTTCTGGTTGAAAAGCAAATTTAAACTGGCATTTAAAAAGAAAATTAAAAGGAAGTATTTAAAATTTATACATGTCTACAGGGCATTCTGCCAGCAACACTGGAACCATGTAAGTATGAAGAATTTTTCGAAGCTTATGGGATAAAGAAGCTTTTCAGTTACAAGACAAATTATTTATCAGAGTATTGGCAAGTTAAAGATGCTCTTCCTCAAGTTATATATATATATAATTTAGAAAATATCTAATCTGAAGGCCTATGTTCATCATCCAAAAGTAAGTAATCTGGATTCTTTGGTAGGTTTCTTATCTCCCTGAATAGACCAAACTCAGTATGCAGACTCTTTACTCTTTATCCTCATCTGTCTTTGGAACACTCATGAGGTTTTATTTCAGCACAAATTAAGCCTCAGGGAAGCTTTGACATGTAAGTATACAAGCAGTATCACCATGTAATGCTTCTAGGGTTTGGGAGTCATTTTCTTACCTCAGAGTTAGTAGCTAGTGAAAGTGGCCAACACCACTCTTGAATTTTATTTTTTAATTAAAAATTACAAAATCACAAAAGATTATGTATTTCTAAATAGCTATATTTAGAGATATGCAAGATATTTAGAGATATACATCGATTCCCAAGTCTTTATTCTTTCAGAGAATACATTACAGGTTTTCAAAATAAACCCTTTTGTGAGATTATGTATCTTTGATGGATGTTTGAAAAAAAAGGCAAACTAGATTTCTGGATTATTAACATCACAAATTTGCAGAGCCAAAAGTCTCCACTGGTGTTTCAAGTTTATTTATATCTTACAGTCTTAGTCCCAGAAAAGCAGCTTTAGTTTGCTAACAATATCATTGTTACAAGAATATCTGACCGGTTCAAACACATGTGTGTGAATAATACATTACTAAGTATATCATGCCTTTAGGTATTCAGCATAATTTTTAAGATATCAACCTAGTATTTCTTAATGGGACACTTCACATGCAACTGCTTGGGAATAACATGTCAAACTTTGACAGGTTTCAGCAATTAATAATTCTTGCAACTGTGTGCCATTCACTCTTGGTAACTGGAATTGCTAAGGAACAAATAATTCTTTTTACCTGTTTTTTTCTATCGTTTCATGGAAAGCTGAAGCACAAAAAATTTGTCTTAGCCTAGATGAAGTGACAGCCAGTCAAAAAGATACATTTATTTTTTACATGGTAAGAGAAATGGTATGAGAGTACAAAGTTGAATAAAGGTTTTATCAGCATAAGCACAGGACAGCTACATCAGTCACAAGTGACAAACCCCTTAGTCAGCCTCACAGGTCATCCCATTCATCTGTCAATAAAACCTGGAAAAGAAACCTTACCCAGGCAGTTTTTGACTACTGCATGTGTTGCATATTGTCTCAGATAGCTTTAAAAAAGCTGAATCAGTAATTGTAACACAGGTGAGTATGTGACAAATGCCTGAAAATTTTTTGATTTATAAAATAAATTTGAATTAGAAGAATTGTAAACTAATAGAAATTTGTGTATTATAATTTAATCTCTACCAGTAATTGAAATAATCTTCTCCAGACACTTCCGTAATTTTACTGCCATTAGAAGAATACCTAATGCTGTCTTTCTTCTATGACATGAACTTAACCATGAATTTTGATGAACTATGTTTTTAGAAACCTCTGCTGACTAAGCACTAATGAGAAGCTATGACATAAATGATATTACTTTATATTACTGCATGTATTTAATTCTCTGCTACTGGTTATGTTTGGGTTTTAGTTTTCATACATTAATACTATGTTTATAAATAAGGATATGCAGAGATCTAGTAATGTGTATATTAAGAAAAGTCCTTCATATCTCAGGGAAAATCATGTTTTGGTAGTTTCATGTAGTTGATAATTTGAAGATAGGCTATACATTTTGGATGGTTATCTTTCTAATTGCAATCTGAAGTAAATAAGCTAAATCACAGATGCTTGAGATTTTGCAAAGAGAGTATATGCATAGCCTAAAGCATACCATAAAACATACTGTGCTAGGAGATATTTCTGAATTCAAACATTTTAACTTTAGAAGGCAAGGACAAATACAAACAACAGTAAACTAAACCAGTTAAAGTTATGTGTATACATAAAAGTGAAATAGCCTAGCCCTTGCTTATATATATTGTAAAAAAAATACAGTTTTGGGTAGTTTAAAAACTAATCTTTAGAATTAACTACATCAGATGATGACAATGTCAAATATTATAACTGGAACTTTTAAAAAGTATAATAGTTTTATGACCAATGCTAGTATTTGCAATGAGGCTAGGGATAATAAAATATAACCACTTCTGTATTCACAGTGACAACTTATTTTTAGAGTATGCATTAAATATTTATTTTGTACTGGAAATTATATAGTTTTACTGTTACATTTTTTTGTCATTTCCTAGCTGTCAGAGAAATGTGTCTGAAATTGTAATTCTGCTTCCATAGAACATCCAGTAAAATCTGTCCACGGAATTTCTAGGACATGGAATTGCTTGTGACTTCTTGAAAGAAAAAAGTAATTTCCCGTTTTCATTCACAATATGCTTTGCATAAATATAACATATTTCTATCCAGGAAGTTTGACTGTTTGAATCATTTCACAGGGTATTAGGAATGGGAAAGCACAATTATACCTCTGTCATAGTTTAACCCCAGCAGGAAACTAAGCACTGGATAGATAGCCACCTGCTCATCCATGGTTGCTTTTGAGATAGTATTTTTTTCTAGAACAGAAACCTGAGACAATGTAGCCTCATAAGTAAAATTTTCTGATATTAACAGTAAAGGCCCCCTAGCTATGTGTTTACTTAGTGCAGGAGCTCAACTTGTCCGGACTTCTTCGCCTGAGCTTATTTTAGTTTGCTTAGCTGTAACAGCTAATGTCTGTGTGGATATTTTCTACTTATTTTTTTCTTAAAATTGTATTACTTTATGTTGTAATGCCTACTACAAATAATTTGCATACAGGTGGAAGTAACAGTTATTCACTGTATGTAGAATGAACTTAGAAAACTAGTTCAACATATCAGACTAAAATCATTAAATGATACATGAAGTGTCAAGGCCATCAGCAATTCACCAATCAGTGGTGAATTATGGATATAAAAACAAGTTCATAAAAAGCCTCACAGTTTTGGGTGTAACACAAAATTTGTATAATACATAACCAGCATCTAACTCATATTCAACATATGATACCTAACAAAATCAAAAGTAAAATGAGTTATGGTCTAGTTGTAGTGGTTCTGTTCAAATTATCACTAACTTATTTACTTTCTGTGAGATAAGAAATAGGAGAAAGCAAAGCAGGCACAAAACTTAAAAGAATATAAAGAAGTTTATTAACAGACCTAAAAGGAAGGAAAAAAAATCATACCACACCTTCAGAACACTTCTCCTCCCCCCACCTTTCCCCCTTCTCCCACTGTAAAAAGACAACCCTTGAGAAGTTCAGTCTGTTTACCACTTCCATAATAACCTCATTCAGTTCACTTGGGGAGAGGAGTCTCTCTTGCTCATGCTATGGAGACATCTCCACAAGAAGTTCTCTCATGGCTTCAGTATCACGAGACAGCCGCCTGGGTTGGTTCTCTGCTCGCATGTGAGACTCCCTTCCCCCGACTTACAGCTTTTCCCACAACTGCTTTTGAGGGTCCGAGGGTCCAATCTTGAGCTACTGGGGTACTATTTTAAGGTTGAGCTGTTCAAAAACAAAGGTTCTCTTCACCCATCTCTGGGAGCATTTCATCTCTAAGAATAGAGGCCCTCCCCCTTCCCTGGGAGTAAAAGGGTCCTCATCATATTCATCTCTAAGACTATCTCTGGGAGTGTCTCTAGGAACAGAGATCTTTCTCCTTCCAATTTGGAGCAAAAGGGTCCTCATCACTTCCATCTCTCCCTGTTCTAACTTCTCATCAAATTACAGCTGCTTCAGCATTTGCTTTTTCCAGCACAGGTGCTTTTGCTCACAAGTACAGTTTGAATGCTCCACCCCCCATGCTGTCATGAAATTACGTCAGGTACTCTGATATATCATAGTCTATCACCACCATAGCTTTACAATAGATTTTCAGCTTGAAGCATCTCCTCTTTCTCCTCCCTCAGGATTTCAGCTCTTCTTTCTTTACTTAATGTCTGCAGGCATCTATTCTGGAGGAAACTTACAGCACTAAAAGGGTTAATCTCACCCGGGCCTTGCAGCTGAAGTTCTCTTATCACTGTTGATCATACGATCTTTGCTGGGCAGCGGGGTACCTTCAGCTGAATCTTTGGCAGCACTGGAGGGAGGCGAGGGGGGGGGTTGTGGAGCTGGGCCACACCGTCTGCATGTAACAGGGCTGTGGGGGGAGGCCGCGGGTGGAACAGGGCCGCATGGCTCCACGATGGCTGTGTCCTGGCCCGGCCCTGGCCGAGCAGTTCCTGGCCCAGACCGGACCAAGGAAGTCCCAGCCCACACCTGGCCTGGCCTGAGCAGGGCCCGGCCCAGGCCTGTTAAGTCCTGTATGGGCCAAGCCCAGTTACCTGTCCCAAAGCCGGAAGCCAAAGACCGGGCTTCCCTGGGTTTGTCCATTCTTAAATGTGGACCACAGAGGTGGTCAAAATTTTAAGTGGCTTAAAAAATTGTCAATATTCAAACTAGCCAGCTGATAGGTTCTGTTAGGTCATAGAAGAAGCTGTAAGCACCTCTTTGCAAGAAAATCACTTCCAGGTCTATGCTTACTAACCCATGAAACTAGTGCAGACAGAGCACAAAGCATGTCAGAAGAAAAATAGGACCTCAAGTGAACATTAGGCTGATGAGAAGGAAGCACAAATGTCTTGCTAATCCTTGCAACGTGAAGAAGGAACACCCACAGTTGTTCTCCCTGTGCAGGCTTCCAACAGACGACAACTCACTGTTATCCCTCCCTGGCTATGTAAGAAAGAAGTCCTCAGTCTTAGGACTTGAAGAAGCAGTGTAAACATAATGGTAAACAGCACCAGAGGAAAAAGAGAGTTGACAAAACCCCCATTTTTTATTGTATAACAACTTTTATTAGGGAGATGCATATTGACCAAATTATTTGCTCTGTGTTAGTATCTCTGTACCTGACCTAATAAGCTTTTTTTATGTTTTAGTGATGCCATAAAATTTTTGATTAGACTAGTAATATATTCTTGGCATCACTTGTATGTAGTTACTTCTCTTCTTGTCCATCACAATATTCTGACCACACCATGTTTTCAGAAAGTACTCATAAACTGAGAGCAATAGGGTGCTAGGTGGTGTTGGTCCAAATCTGGGGAATCCTGATAAGAAGCACATTTAATTTCTAAGAATGTGCATTATCTAGTCAAATTCTATTAATTTTTTTGAGGATCTGAAAATCAATATTCACAACCTGTTTCTGAACAATATTATTTAAATAACAGTGCTTATATTTACAGACTAATGGTTTTTTACAGTTGTTGACAACAATATTTAAGTGATTGCAGTTAAAGTTGGAAAATTCAGTAAAACACAGAACAAAATTTTCCAATATATCTTTTGAAAGGAAGGTACTGAAAACGTGCATCTGAGGTGCTCAAATATCCTTATATATCCTAATATATCCTGATATAATGATAAAAACTGGGTCTCAAGTGATAAATTCAAATAATTGAAGAGACTGTTTTTCTAAGTCCTAAAAAAAAAAAAAAGATAGGGACTTAAAAAAAGATAGGGACCTTCTTAATCTTTCTCATAATAGAGCTCCTTCCCCACTCCCAACCTGTAAATACAAAAGAGATATATCTCAGTATGTTGAACTGATGACTAATCCGTTCAGCTCTCACACAATCAATTAGAATCTTTTCTGTAGCTCAAATTAAGGAAAAGTGAAGCATCTACTGGTAAGCAAAAAAATATTTGGGGCTTTCAGACCCATGTATTATAATCACCTATTCAACCAATGTAGCTGCCACACTGAAGAAACGTACCCTCTAGGAAACAAGAATGAAAGATAACAAAAAAAGAGAAGTATTCTCTTGAGGCTAGAGAAGACAAAAGAGCTATCAGCTGCATAAGCAGATGACTGACCAAAGCAGGTCCAGATCTGCTAGCACAAACTGCTGAAGGATCTTGTCAGCCTGTCAAAGAGTACTGCTGGGAAAGAAATCTTTCCTGTCTAGGCAGCTGTACCCTATGATTCAAAGAAACAGGGTAAAAATTGCTTCAGTTTGATAAGAAAAACATAATGTATTTAAGATGCTTCATCTAATTAAGAAAAAAATGTAAAAGAAGTATAAAAATATTAGTGTTCAGGAAACTAGTGGTGCAACAGTTTTCAAGTGCCTATAGAAGTCTCTTTATAGGGGTCTGGAATGAATGTACTTTTCTCAGGTGACAAATGTAATAAAACACAAGATGAGAGTGAAAAAAAAATCCCATTACTAAAGGGAATAGATTCATTAAAAAGGTACTTCAAAACTATTATTTTTTAGTTTGTATACTGTCACTTTATCTCTTGATTTTGGGGTGGGATAAGTGGATAAAACCCTTCCATTCCAAACATTTCAAGCCAAGGTGCTTTCATATCCTGACATAAGCTCTTGAACTATTCACAGGTCATGAAACAGGGTGACATGACTGATAACACTCAACGAGACCAGCTGTAATTCAAAAGCTCACACTAAATAAAAACGAAAAAAATATTCTCTTCCCAAAACCTACATTAAATTGCTGTATGCAGAATTGGTTTAATGTTCCTTAAAAATGCATACAGTACAAATCACATAAATTACCATATGTAAACTGTCCCCATTCAGATTTCTGAATTTCATTAATTTAGATTTAAACATCAAGCTAAAAGGGCAAAGAGCCTTTTCTGTTTTGGTTTCCCAGATGTAATGGGTTGAACTTGGCTGGCTGAGAGATGTCCCCCAAGCTGCTCCCTCAGTCCTCCTCCTCAACAGAACACAGGGAGAAAACAAGATGAAAAACTCATGGAACAGGGAGATCACTCACCAATTACCATCATGTTCAAAACAGACTTGACTTGGGAAATTAATTTTATTTATTGGCAATTAAGATGAGAATAGGATAGCAAAAAAAATCCCTAAACTAAAATCTTCTGCCCCCCATCCCTCCCTTCTTTTCAGGCTCAATGTCACTCCTTACCCTTTTGCCTTTTCCCACCAAGCATTGCATAGGGATGGGAAATGGGACCTATGGTCACTTCATGACATGTCTCTGTTGCTCATGCTTTTCTCCTGCTCCAGCATGGAGTCCCACCAACAGGAGACAGTCCTTCAAAAAATGTCAAACTATTAGTCTTGTTTCTCTCACAGTTTTTCTTCTCTCTCACAGCTGCTGTACAGTGTTTTTTAGAGGTTATCACAAAGGTGCCACCAGCTTCACTGATTGACTCAGTAGGTCCACTTTGGAGTTGTCTGAAACTGGCTCTGTTCAGTATGGGGGCAGGTCATGGTGTCTTCTCAAAGAGGCCATCCCTGAAGCCCTACTGCTAGCAAAACCCTTCCATGTAAACCAAACACAGTACCTCAAGTCTCAGTTATGTCCCATATAGATTCTAGTTGAAATGGTTAATTCAAATTTTCTTACTGAGCAGGAAATAGATATATTTGTATTATACAGACATACTTCACTAGTAGCTATTTCTTTTAGAATTCCCTAACTCATTCTTAAGCAAAAAAAGGGGGTTTTCTCTCATTTCTTTTATCCTGCCTTATGGAGAACTTTGCCTTGGAAGGTGCCACAAGTCATTTGTGAGCTCAAGGATCAGAGAAAAGGCCAACAATGGTGACACCTTGTGTTTTCTGTACACTACTTGTTAAAGGTGAAGAATCAGATGAAACCATTTTGAATTGCTGGAGAAAATTTCATGTTCACATGACATCATTCACATAGGATACACCAACCACTCCAACATCTGCTGGATAAACAGTGTAACAGGTGTAAAGACTCTAGGGAACTTCTGAAAAATACTGAGGAGAGTTTCTTCATGCATATCGTCTATGGGAGAGGATGTGCTGGACCTGTTGCTCATGAATAAGGAAGAACTGACTGGTGATGTGCCTACTGGTGGCAGCCTTAACTATAGCACTATGAGACAGAATGGTCTCATAAGAAATTAGTAAAAAGAAAAAATAGCAGAATTAGACCCCCTGGAGACCTCTGGAGAGCAGATTCTGGCTTGTTAAAGTTGTGCTTTTTGAGATGTCATGAGAGTCTGGCCTGAAGAGTAAAAAGGCCCTGAAGACCTGGTTGATTTTCAAGGTTCACATCCTCAAAGCACAGAATGGTTCATGCTGACATGGTAGAAAGTTGATCAGGGAAGGCAGAGTGCCAGCACAGTTGAATGGGGAGCCCCCGACTGAGCTCTAATGCAGGAAGGAAGTGTGAGGGCTGTGGAGATAAGGGCTGGCCACCTGGGAGGACCACAGAGATACTGTTCAGGTGTGCTGGATTGGAGATCCAAAAGCAACAGCTGAAGAGGAGGTAGAACTCAGGAGGGATGTGAAGTGTGGTCTTCTGGAAGTACACTGGCAAAGGGAAGGGTAAGGTTGAGAGAAATGGTCAAGAGGGAGGCTAAGGGAGATCTTACTGTCCTCTGTTACTGGATGAGAGGCTGCAGTGAAGACAAAGACTTGTCAGAGGCCTACAGTCGTATGACAAGAGGCAAAGGGCACAAGCAACAAAATCAGATACTGTGATTAGTGATGAAAAAACCTTCTTACCATCAGGATGATCAAACACTCCAAGGAGTTGCACAGAAAGACTGTGAAATCTCAGCCCTTGGAGACAGTAAAAACTTGGGCAAAATTATCTTAAGTGGACCTGCTTAAAGACAGGGATTACACCTGGTGACTTCATGAAGTCCATTCCAATCTGTTTCATTAAATTAAATCATAGATTAAATTGCAATTGTACAGGACTGTGATGTCATGAGTGTCCAAAAATACCCCTCCCAATTTAGACTCTCTATTGGTATTACTACATCTCAAAATCCAACAATAATTTGAAGTAGGCACATATTAGGGCAGATTATTCCTTGACATTTCTTGTAACTCATGCTTTTTAAATTTGAGCTCTTTTATATATATTTTTTCTTTGTGATTAAAAATTTGATTAAAGTTAAGGCTTCTTTAAACTGTGTATGGTCAAGAAATAAACTGTCCCTGTCTAATGAAATCATTCTAATTAAATTAGTCTCAGCCTTTGTTCCCCAGTAAGTGCAGTCACTCAACGGGGAAAACACTTGTAGTCACAAAGATGGCAAGAATCACATAAGTCTGTATCTGCTATTGAAAATATGATTCTAAACAGTAAACTAAACGTGTTAGTTCTGCCTTATTTGCAGAACTGCTGCTCAAACTCTTCCCTACTGTGATCAAAAGAGTATTTTATTTTATTTTATTTTACTTTACTTTCATGTCCCAATACAAGCATGAACAAATCCTGCTGGCATTGCCACTGCCATTTTATAGTGTGATTTTGTCACTGTGTCAGGTCTCGCATCTCTGCTTTCCTATTTCAATTTCATCCTGACAAGTAACTTTTAGTTTCCTGTTGCTGGATGTCCAGCCTTGAGTCACTTGAGGGATCCTTCTACCTGGAGGCACATGAGCACGGCACTGGCATCCTCTAGAGAACCTTGTCAATCCTGTACTTGGTCATTCTGATTGATGACTACAGATGTAACTGTCATCATAAAACTGTGGCTTGCAAGTAGGAAATAAAATGACCTTCATTCTGTCTTGTAATTAGGCAGTAATGTTTAAGTTTTTTATCTTTTTATGGTCACTGATTAGATGGAAGTTTAGCATAATTCTTACAATTTAGTTTATTCCTCATTTTTCCTTCACACAGTCACTGAAAGTAAGAATTTAGACTGCTGGAAGTGTTCTCTTCATTAGAAGGCTTAGGTTTTTTGTTTGTTTATTTCAATTTCAATCCTTATCTACTCGAGCTTTTTATGTCAAACTTTGAGAACAATTATTATTTTTGTTTTGTAACATTTACATGCCTTTCTGATTTCAGCTTTTTTTAGAGGGATACTTTCAAAACAGCAAGCTGTCATGTTCACTTGAGGAGGACTTTGATACAAGAAACACAACATAGATTTCTCTGAAATTGTGTTAAAATACTTTTCTCTGTGGTTTTAGTGCTGCCTGCCACAATTCTTGTGCTTCACATTCATAGAGTTGGTTTGGGTCAAGAACTTTTTACTTAATTCAATCTAATTGTAATTGTCATGCATCCTTTCATGAAAGATTCTTTTTAGGAAAGACCAAACTAGTTCCAGTATTTCAATCGCAGTTATATTGAACTGAGATATATAAAAAGATTTTAAAATATCAGATTTTAATAATTGTAGACAGAATATTTTATTCCTTATTTCCTAATGGGTTTAGGAATTCCTGGTGCAATGTACTTTATCTCTTAAACACACAACCCTACCTTTTCAGTTTCATAATGAAATCAGACAACATAACAGTAAGGGCTTTAGTAATATTTGCATATAAGGATATTAGAAGATAATCCATCAACATTAAATAGAAACACAAAGATTCTCAAGTAATCAAATATTGAAATCTCTTTAATTTTAAAATCTACAGATAATAATGATAGTAATACCTGAAATGGAAATTAAGGTGGGAAAAATATAGGCCTTAGTCCTATTGCCACATGCAAGAGAATCAATGGCAACCTTGAGACCCAGTTTCTGGAGCACTGGATGAAAACTTATGAATACTTTCATTGCAGTTAAAAAGGGTATTGACCTCAAGCTTGCAAAACTGACTTGTTGTTAAGTGAGCTTTAAATTAAGGATAAAAGAGGGAAAGAAATCTGTCAAACAGCAGAAAAGAACTGACACAATCTCCCAGCCCACAAAATAAGGAAACACCGAATGCATTAATTAATCTTTATTTCAGAAGAAAAATATGAATATTAATAATATAAAATGATTAGATGAAAAGAAAAACAAGAAACATCATTATATGATTAGCCCATTCTAACACGAATAATAACTTTGTGATAGTTTTGCATAAATGGGTCATCTGTATGTAGACAAAGGCAACTATATTATAAAGATGGCATAAATCAAAGAAGAGCAAGAAAAATTATGGAATCTTATTGGAATTCTTTGGGTTAATATCAAGAAAAGAAAAGAAAAATAGAACTGAGGGAGAGAAACTTTCCTGCAGCTAACCAGAAATTAACAGTTTACAATGCAGCTAATTGATTAGCTGCTAACAAAGGCAGTCAAGCAAACCAAGAAGCTATGTTTCTGAATAGATGTCATTTTCTTATTCAGGGAGACAATTATTAAAATGTAATGTAAATCATCACAGTGATATAAAAATGTTTTTAAAAGCAGTGTTTTTTATTACAACACATTTTGTAAAAGTCCTGGGAAAGATTATGGTTATTACCATAGAAATTAACTTTTTAAAGGAATAATACTGTGTTCCCCTGAGAATCATGAGCTAATGGCTTTAATTGGAAAAACTTTAGCTACTCCAAAAGAAACTATAATTGAGGTTAAACATGCTAAAAAACCTCCAACACAATGTATATCAAAATGAACTTTATTCTGACAGTGATAGCTTTCTGCACCAAAGGGAAACTTAGTCCCAAAAGGTTTAAGCTGTTCAGATGGACTTTTTTAATGTTTGATTAAACTCAATTTTATTAATTACTCCAATTTTATATGTATGTGTACATGTATGTCTGTGTCTACACATCTCAAGAATATATATTCATTGTGACAGCTATACAGAATTCTCCCCTTAAACAGGGTTTTGTTAATTAACTTACCCTCAAATGGGTTAAAAATGAATGAGTTTCAATTCTGTGACACAATCCAAATTAGTCACAGAAGACATCCAGAGAGAGTCATCTGCTTGTAAGTATTTTCAGTCTCTCTCACTGCAATAATTAGGCATTCATTACAAAGTTTAGGAGAAGAGTATATGCCATCCCACTACGATCATCTTTTTTGCACTTCTTAACGACTAGTTATGTTTCTACAGATCATGAAAATGTCACTTTATAGGTATTTCCAACTGTCTGTTTTTCTTTTAATACTTTTATTTTTTTTATCAGCTGAGGAAGGAGCCACCATTGAAATCTTGACGATATTTTTAAAGTAAGTTAATATATTTTTGAGATACTAGTGCCTGATCCATGGTATTAATATATGTATTTGGGCCAGGTGCTTTTTCTAGCTGCAGCAGCATGCTTTCAGGGTGAAAAGTCTAGCTAGTCAAGACAGTTTGTTCAAGGTCACTTATTTATTATAGAATTTGGCATTTTGTAGCTCAATACTTGACCACAGTGAGTGATACAAATAAAGTCTGATACAAGGTGTCCCTTGTGTATGGCAGCTTTTCCTGGATTAGTTTTATTTCTGTATATTTCCTAGCTAATTATCACCTCTACTTAGGTTCAGCAAACAACAGGAAAATGAGATTGTTCAAACACCCTCAGACCCCCATAGGCAAGTCTGATTTTATTTAGAGCAATCTGACATCTTTTTATAATCCTTATTTATGACGAAAGTTGATCTTTTTTTTTATTTTTGACAGCCAAACCTTGCTACAGAGAGGTGATTCTTTGTACATCTACTAAAATTAAGTAGAAGCTATCATTTCATTGGAAAAGATACAGCTCATATATTCATTTATATTTTAGCTGAGTGTATTTCCTAAAGATGTGGAAATAACATGGAGTTAAGCAAACTGCTGAATATCCACCATGAGGACTGATTCAAATTCTTGTTTAATTGAGGTTTGAGTTTTGAATTCCTCAGATTTGCTATATTGGGTAGATTAAAAAATATTAAAAATTTATATGAATATTGATCAAACTATGCTACTTGCTCTGCTGTAAACGTCAAATACTTCACTGTAAAACCTGTGATGCCTTGAAAATAGGCAATTGCTGTCTGAATTGATCTGGAAAACCCAGGTATCTTCAGCTGCAGTTTATCTAGATGTTTCCATCAATCTGTAGACACCATAACTCTCTAGCGAGAGCACATTTCTGATATTATGTAAAATCAAGGGCAGAGCCCCTAACAATTTCAATGGGAGCACAACAGTTCCTGTGGTGCCATGGTCGCTCCTGAAGCCAGATCCCCTCTGGAGAGGGGTGACCTCAACGTTCCACTCATAAGTTACTTGCTAGTAAGGTCTTCACATACAAAAGGTTGAATTTAACCGGAGTGCTCTTTCCTTTCGCTTGGTAACTTCCAAGCAAAGTTTGGATGTGTTTGCTGGTTGAGTTTAGTGCACAATGGGCTGAGGTTTATCAGCTTTTGGTATCCAAGTGACACAGGTCTGAGCTTACTCGAAGAAGTTTGTGCAGTATTGACAGGTGGTTGTCATGTTCATCCATCAGGGTGAGGGTGTTTGGGGTGAGAAGGCTCAGCTGTTTAGGGACCTGTGCCTGTTTTCACGAATTGGAGGCTTGTTTCTCAGGTCACCTCTCGTGTGTTTGTAGTTTCTGTGTTCCCCCACGCCTGCTCTTTCATTTTGGCTGAAGGATTGTTTTAAAGGACTCTGGAATGTGCTTTTGGGAAATTGAAAGCTTGTTGTCTTGTAAGTAGGTTAAAGATGGCTTTTACCTTTCCTGGGTTATAAGTACATACTCTGTATCAGAGAACATCTCTGAGAGAGAGATGTGCCTGTCTAAGGGCTGAAAGAATAAAGTTTCTATGATGAAGAGTAAGAATATTTTCTTCTAAATTTTGTTCACTGGGGAAATGACCCTTCAGTTATGCATTCTTATGCATTTTTTTTTAAACTGGAAATCTAACTTCCTTAGATATTACTTTCTTAAAATTGATGTTCTTTCTTATGCAGCTTCTGTGACTATCTCATGAGAATTTCAGGAATAATTTGAGGAAAATAATCACTAATCTTTCAAGAATATTCCACAGATTATTTTAAGTTCATGGGTTTTTGCATATGGTATGGTTATGTTTTAAAAAAAGCTTTAGTGAGAGTAATTTTTTAATTTGGATACATTTATGGTTTTTATAATATTTAAAGCTTCATCTCTTGATGCAGCTCTAAGGAAAATATGATCATATTCAGCATTTTAAAAAGAAGCTTTTAGAAAAAATAAATCACAATTGTATAGAACAATTATTCATTTTTGTAAATGATAGTGTATGAAAATATGAAGCTTCAAAATGACTGATGACAACATTGAATTACTTACAACAGTGCACTTGACAATGTAAAAAGGTCAACATTATCCATACAAATTATGTATTAAAAATGTTTTGAATTGCTTTTTTTTTTCCATTCTTACTTTTAATTCTCACTGTGTATGTGTTGCTTGGTAACCTTGGAAAATTAGTTAAAATGAAAGCTATTTTTATTGCCTTGTGGAAGATCCCATGGTGAGAAATTATTGAGTGATACCCAAAAGACTACCACAGGAGGCTTGAGACCTGTTTTGCTGTGCCAAGGAACAGAAGTTATTATTAAAAAACTATTAATGAAAGCTCTTCGCCACTGCAAGGGAAGACAACACAGCCTTCAAAAAAGAGAGATCTTTCCCTTTTGCCTTTTTTTCTTTGCCACTCCTCTGTATACTTGGGCCACCATTTTCGAAATTTCTCAGTAGTATTCCAGAAGAGGTTCAGTGTACATATTGCAGGGAAAGATTTTATGGCACCTCACAAAGTCATTTCTCATGTACTTTTTAAAATTTATTTATTTATCCCTATTTACGATATGCATAAAACTATTTTTTATGTTTCTAGAAATGTAAATTCCTCCTTGAACCTGTATCACTTGATTTGGTCTTGAAGAAGTAATTCCCAACATAGTCATATTTTCATATTAACTTACATGTAGGTGATGGTGTTGAACTGATCAAGTTTATCAGAATCAGTCTGTACCCAATCTGACTACAAAGATGGCCATTCCACTATGTGTCACTATGTGACAGAAACCTGTTTGACACTAGCTCCCATTCTGGAACTTTTCAAAGGGATGGACATTGAAATTACCTCCAGCACCTCAGTAAGTTAATGCTTGTGATCTGTCTACTCTTCTCATTTGTATTAAATTTTTTAGGAATCTTTCACATTGTTCAAATCTCTCACAAGAGCAAATCTCTTTTCTGTCATCAGGCTGCTCCATGAGGCTTAATGTGGTCTGGGAATGATTGCAAGACAAGCTCCAAGTGATATATACTGGTTTGGAATGAGACAAACTACAGATCTAGCTACAAGCAGTACATGAACTTCAGGTGATCTGAAATCACACTTTTACATTTCCTGTGCCATTTTTTTTCACCTCAGATATTTCCACTGAATACTTGAAGGTCTCAAATTTTTTCTACAATTGCACTTTATTTTTTGCCTTTGCAAATGTGGCAAAGTAGCCTAAGGGAGAAACACTCAGAGAATTGTGGTTGTTCAGCCTGGAAAACAGAAGACTTAGGCGTCACCTTAATGCAATCTTCTAAAAACTGAAGGGAGCCTACCGGAAAGCTGGAGAGGGCACATAACGACAGGACAAGAGGTAATTGCTTTAAACTGAAAGAGGGTAGGTTTAGATTAGATATCTGGGAAAAAATTCTTTATGGTGAGGATGGTGAGGCACTGGAACAGATTGGCCAGAATAGTTGTGCATGTCTGATCCTTGAAAGTGTTCAAAGCCAGACTGGATGGGGCTTTATGCAACCTGGTGTAGTGACAGGTGTCCCTGCCCATAGGAGTAGGGTTAGAACTCAATGGTTCCTTCCAACCCAAGGCATTCTATGATTCTATGACAAATAATTAACTGTTTGCATGTAAAAATATGTAGCTAATAAAATACAGAGAAATCTGATATAAAAGGTTCCTAAGAAATACTAAAAAAAATTTCAAGACATGATATGGAAAGTTGATCTGGTATTTTATGATAGAATGTAACTTTTCAGACATGACAGAGACATGAATTTAGAAGGTCAACGACACTGACCCTGGACCTGAGTGCAAGGAGACAGTCAGCTGAAGAAAACAATTTTGGTTAGAACATTTCATTGGTCTTTACAAGTTTCATCTCTACTAAATTTGCATAACATGATTCATACAAATCATTAAAATAAAATATGGGCAGAAATATGGTGCAAGATAATGTTGTTAATATGGAGAGAGTTTAATTAAAAGTTGCAACCTTAGGTCACACAAGGTTATTCTCAGTAATGACTCAGACTTTCTAATACTTGGCAATACTTATTAAGATACTTTACAACTGCTATTAGGAATAAATTGCTTCTTCCAGATTATTTAAATAATTTTACTGATAGAGCAGTCCTGAGGACAGAAACAAATAAATAGATGGGTATACAAACCAAATTAGCTTACCAAGCCTTACTGCCAAGTTGCCATTGTTTTACCACCAAGGCATGGCTGACCACATCAATGTGTAAATGATGATGATAAAATATTTAAGCAGGCTCTGAGGTAAGGTTTACTACGGATCCAAATCCAGATCCGCAGTCTTACTGCAGACTTTCTATGACTTCTTTTCCTGAGAATGTAAAGAGATTGTGGTATGAGTTTATCATTCTTTTACATGTCAGTGACTGAACTGTAGCATAAGAGAATCATCTCAGTTCTGCCTCAAGTGCCGTGGACAAGATTTTCCAAAGAAAGGATTGATGGATTTAGCTTTCAATGTGAGATAAATTTAACTGGCTTATTAGTTCAACCTAAACTTCCTAAAAACTGAAGATATTTGAAGTTTTTTGTGCATTTGCCCTTATTATCTTCTTGTAGAGACAAATATACCTACCATTAACCAGGAGGCTCAATCTGTTACATGCAAGAAATCTTTCCCAATGCTGTGCAGTCTGCAGGGTCCAGAAGATAGTCTCTAGGCTCATTTCTACTGCCTTCCCCTCACCCTCCTGCCCCTTCCTGCCTGACGTTAATTAAAAATGGGCTAAAAGGCGCAGTTCTGCTACCTTGTCAATGACAGATTATGAAGGGATAATTTCTCACTTTTCACCATTATTTTAAATAAGTTGCTGGAAATATATGTTCTCAATCTTTTTCTATGGGTACATAATTTTTAACTCTGAAATAAAGGCAGTTTTAGGGTGCCATGACAATTTGTTTTCTTCTTCAATGGATTTACATATGTTTTCTGGACAAGCAAAGACATCCTCATGGGATTTCTGCTCGAGGATATGAAAGAAGTTTAATATTGCTACCATTTGGCATATATATGAATAGTGATTTCTGGTTTCATTTTTTTACTTGGCATGCCAAATATCCCTGAAATGCTACTCTGGCTGTTTTTATAGTCACTGAAGTGCTGATATACTTACTGTGCTCAGTACCAAGAGAATATTGTGTTCTTATACGTATATTAGCAATCTATGATGCCTTTCAGAACACATTCCTGCAAGAAATCCATATATAGTGAAAAGTGTTTACATATATTTAAAAGTGTTTTAGGTTATCATTTATATAGTTTATACTCGTGATAAAGTTTGATTGGTAAGTTTTTTTTCTCACCATATTTTAGATCCGCTGTTCCTGGTTCTTTTTCTCAAAGTGTTCCTTAGAAAGTTTACCCACTAGAAAGATAACTTTTGTTTTATCTTATTTTTGATTTTTTAAAGTACTAATGCAGAAGTGTAACAAGGTAGTGTAACAAGTATATCTTCAAATGAATTCATTGCATCAGAAGAGTTTTTGTATCTGTGGAAAGGTTTCTTTCTTGCTGTGAATTCATTTAACATCTATGTCATTCTTATCTGGCACTCACCCATTTATTCAATGATATCTCATCATTCTCTGTATTAGCAAGAGAAAGGCAGTAGACTTATTTAAGTTTTAACTAAACCTAATTAATTGGTCACAATGTATTTCTCTGGAAGTCCTCTTGCATTTTAATTGAAATATTGACTTTTGTGAAGTGAAAAGCTCATTTTGAATACTCATGATCTCAGCAACTCTTAAAAAAGAGTCTCCAGACGGGCATTAACTGCAGTGTAGACACATGTTCATTCCATATAGAAGATAAAGTGACTTATCCTGGATTTTCCATTACTTTTTGCTCTCATTTTTATAACTTCTGACATATCCAGGTAGTACATACTGAAGACAAGGCATTGGGGTAAATATGCAAATGAAATTATACCAAAAACTTTCTTTCCACTCCCATGTTTATTGTTCTCTTTTCTTACATTTGTATACATAGAATTGGAAGCCATGGACAATTTACAATTTATTTTGCAGGGAATAATTTTCTGGAAAGCTCAATATCTTAGTAAATATGATCCTTTCTGGGTGTTAATGCAGTCACACTGAATGTGGCTACATTGTAACACCTCATCAGCATTTTGTCCTGTGGTTCAGCATGAAGAGTGAGACCCATAATTGTTTGTGACAATAAAATATCATTAAGGAGTGAAGCAGGACACTAAAAACTTTGGTTATCTTTTGTATTTTTTAATGAAAGTCTTAAATTCAATTAATTTGAGAAATAAAGTGAATTTTAAAGTTAATCATCCTTTCTGAGTGAACAAATAACAAATAACTGTTATAACCAAAAAAAGTCCCTTATATTTTTGGACTTAAAAAAGAGTTATTTTCAGTCAATGTTAGTCCACATGTATGGATGTAACTACAAATAAAGGTATTTTTATGCATCTTTTATTGAGAATAAAAATACAGCCAGCATTCAATTATTCAATTCCACTCATCTTACTGAAGTTCTGTGGAAGTACTTTTTCTTTTCTTTGTTAAAAATATGGTATTAAGATAATATGTCTAATGTAATAAAAAAGAAGAAAGTAGACACGAATTGTTATTAAGTCATCTTAAATTTTGATAGGTAACCTGAAATACTGAAACACAGCTTCTAAAAGAGTTAAGAAATTTTCATCATATATCTTTGACAAAAAGGGGCAAAAAAGAAAATAAGGATTTAATAACATTGAGTTGATTCATGGGTCAAGCCAAAGATCATTCAGGCCTTCTGCTTGAAAGTCATTTGAAGACATTTAGGGAAAAATGCAATAGCAAAATATGTAAAAGTGAACACTTTCATCATTTTCTTAAAGGTTTCAGCAATGGCAGGACTTGGACCATCCTGATAAACAGCAAGATAGAAAGCTTTTTCATTTAAAATTTTGATTGATTTTGGACACATTTATGCTTTTGATCTCCAGAATGTTTCATGTCAAATTAATTCCATAATTAATTAAGTGTTTTTTGGAAAAGGTTTCCTTTTGTTCCAGTGTTCTTTCTGATTTTACTGGTTGCCTGATAATCCTTGAATTATGAAAAAATGGGTCATCACTGTCTATTTTTTTTCTTGAATGTACAGACCTATGTTATAACTTCTACTTGTTCTGTTTGCCAAAGTAAAAAATACTAGACTGCTAATCTGTACTCATATGAAAAAATTGCATATTTTCTCATCCTTCTCTGGGCATTCTTTAGTTCTCAGGACTGTAGGATAGTTTTTCATTTTTTTTGGTCATGTTTAACATTTTTGTATATTAAAACGGCATTTTTGAAAACTGTTATGTTTCTAAGATTTCTATTCTGAATTGCAATATTCTAAATTGAGTTCTTTTCTGTAAGTATAGAAGTTTCCTTTTGTGAAAAATTTTGCATCGCTTTTCTGTTTATTCTCCTAATCACTCAGTACTTTGATTTTTTTTTCCATGCTTTTTACAGTGAGCACTGACATTTCAGATCACCTGTAAGCTTTTGTGGTTCAGTATTTTTTGTATTTTACAGGTCATGCACAGATAAAGATATTCTCATACAATCTAAAAAAAGAAAGAATATTGAAAAGTTAGTTTTTCTGTTTGCTTTAAAAAATGGGTCTATAGTAGCTAAAACAGCCTTTATCTTACCATCTTCAGTGATTTCTGACATGAAAACTTCTCCCCAAAACCCCATAAGATTTGCAAAGAGAAGTTGAAATATATTCTTCAAAAATTATATATAATTCACTCCTTTTCAATTTTTTTTACTGGTGGCAAATTTGTCTTCTCAAACATATGACTTTCAACAGAGAAACTGCTGAAAAACTGTGAAGATATGGAAATCATTACAGAACTAGAAGTCTTCTGGCTTTATAATGTATTCTAAGATGTTCTTGGCTGGAAATTAAATAGGTGGTGCACAGGATTCCGATGCTTTAAGAGAAAAACAGTCGGAGAGAATGCATAAGGGGGAATATTTAGTATTAAATTGGGAAAGATTTAGGGAAAACAGGTGGATACAAATCTGTAAATTTCAATTACGACCTGCCCTAAGGGCTATAGTAGTTCATTTTGAATTAGTTGAAAGTATTTATGCATCTTCACAGAATCTTAGAATGGTTTGGGTTGAAAGGGACTTCAAATATCATTCAGTTCCAACTCCCCTGCCATGGTCAGGGAACCTTCCACTAGACCAGGCTGCCTCTTCACTTGAAGCATAGCCAAGACTGCTGTTGTAGTCAAACCTTTTGGATAACCACAAGTTATGAAGCAAGCCATGCATTTTTCATACCTTGTCATAGAAAAATTTACAAGATAATGATGTATCATTTTTGTATTTATTTATTTTCATTCAGTGTATGATGAATATTTAATAATAATAATAATAAGTACTACCATTTCTTTATAAAATATTTAAAAATTAATATACTTTTAACTTCCTTCTCGTAATAAAACTTTTCATTAAAAGTGATTTATGTGATCACTAAGGCTGGTATTTATCCTGAGAGCCCATAATACATTTACAGATAGATAAAACTAATGCAGTCTTAGTGCTACTAGAGCCACTTTCTTTTTCCAAGAAGAAATCAGTGCTCCTAATGTTAAGACATAGTCGGAAAATTACCTGAACTGCAACTACTTTAAGAATGTGAGATGAATATGCAGGTATATGACTGTATGTGTATACATATATGAAAAACATTTGAGAGAATGTAAAGATAACATGGCTGAAAAAGTTTTATTGAGACAGGTATTTTGGTTGGTGAAATGTTACCCCTTTCTCATGTGTAAGGCTGTGTGTGCTCCAAAAGTCATTACAAGATAGCAGAAGCATGGGAAAAAGAAAGATGGTGGAAAAGAGCTTTGCCTTGCTCTTTCCTCAGATGTCAAACATATGTATGTTATTTCAGAAACTGTCTGCTTAACTGACTGCGCACATGCTACAGAAATGGTTTACAGACATCACAGAGACTACTTAATGAGACAAGGTGCAAATAAGGTTAAATGCTGCAACAGCACTGTCTGAGCAAGATGAACAGTCTGTTTGGTATGGTAAGTATGTAGTAAACAGTCATGCAACATAAAATATGTAAATTCAGATTGTCTGTGTTTGCCTGGAGCTTCTGGTACTGTATTTTAAAGGAAACAAAATTCAAGAGGTTACACTCACGTGATCCTGCACTTATAAATATTTAGGAACTTCAAATATGGCATGCCCCCAAAAAGTCTTCCTTTCTGATAGTGATCAATATCTGCTATTTTTTTGGTGTTTTTCTGCCCGTTGTGCACCTTTAGGGTCTGTTTACAGGCAGAAACTCTAGAACATTTGGTATGTCATCAGAGTGAATTTTTTGAGTCCCATCCTTCAGTTTCAAACTCTTTTTTTTCTGAAATTTTTCAGTACATCAGGTTGAAAATTATTTCTTTAGTATATATGAAAGAACCAAACAATATCTTTTATTCCATTATAATTTACTAGTAATTTATTGGTTTCAGCAGCAGATATTAGGTATGCTGTTGTGTTGCATGTCTTTAGAATCTATTCTTCTTAACAACTATTTTTTTCCTTAATGATTTACAGTTTAAAGAATTCAGTGTCACAATTTAAGATTACCTTTATTCTGGCCATATAAATTGTGGAATAATTTCACTTTTTTGTTAGAATAGGGATGGACTAAAAAAAAATGTAGGGAAAGTGGCAGGTCAATTAATGAGATCTGCACCAGATCAGTGCCACTAAGGTCTTACAGTTTGCTCTAGAGAAAAGCGTTTTGTCTTGTGTTACACACCCATACATACCTACTCAATCAGTTTCTTTCAACTGCTGTTCGAATCTCCTTGCCAGAAAAAATACTAATGAAACCTAATTTTGTTCTCTAAGCAGCAATAATAAAGGTCAGGTCTGTAAAAGGCAAAATGAGGATTTTTAGGAACAAATTGTCATTTAAAGAGGAAAATGCTGTGTACAGGAACAATATTGTTGCAAAAGACATGAAACAGCAAACCTGAAAGTACAAAATTCTTTGCTTTAGTGTATTCATTTATAGTATTCTAAAACAGCCTTGAAGTTACAGTTGATTCCTGAACACAGAAGGAAAAAATTGTGTGACTACTCTGTTAATCTCTGAATGATTCAGGTTTGACGATACCTCTCCAGATTTTTCAGACAGAACTTTACTCATGTCTGAAGCAAAATTGTAGATAAGAAATAAACACAGGCCACTCAACAGTAATAAATTAGTATGTCTGTTACTTCAGGTTTCTAGAGGAGATCGTATTCTGCCAAATCTTATACCTATCTGGTACACCTATATTTCAAATTAACTAATACTGTGGAGAAATAGCTTTTGCATCATTAACTAACTAGCAGACAGTGAGTAAGTAAAAAGGCAGAAGATTAGAGCTGTAACTCCATTCCTACTAGCCAGTAGTTGAAACTGCTTGCCTTTCCCCTTCAGAATTAGATCTCTGAGTCAAAGTACACCACCCACTAGGTATGGTGGTCTATTTGTGGTTATAAATATGAAAAGTCAGAATAAGCTCTTGATGGAAAATATCTTGTTTGATTTTAGCGAAGATACTGGACTTTGTTTCATTTTTGTCTTTTACTGAGATATGAAAGATTTTAAAGTCAAGAACAATCCAAGAAATGTACATACATACACACATATATATATTTATGTTTGCTTATTTCTCCTGTTCTTCAAATTCCCCAAAGCAAGCGTGTCTGAATTTCAGTAGGATTTTACTGAATTTGAATATGAATTTGAATGTTAAGAAATTAGTAAAATATTTTGTAGTTAGAGATTATTTCAATTTGCAAACCCTACAATTCTTTCAGCTAATAATTTGCTCCTCCACTGTATTTAAGTGTAGGAACTCCATATGTAATTATCATATAGATAAGTAGTTCTTTTTGTGTTCTAAATTGTCTAATTACTGAGGAGATATTACCAGAAATTTATGAATGTAAAGGTATCTTGGGCTGCAGAGTGAAGAAAGAGTAAGTCTGACATTTTTTTCTGCTGGCCAGAGCTTTAACAGAAGTTTGATTTATCTTTTTTCCTATGCATTTGATTTATATAATTGGTATACATGACAAGATTTGGGTAGCAGAACTACAGAACTGACAGAACTTCTGTCAGCAGATGGCCCCCCATGTCTGACAGACCCACTGCCTGCCATCTCCAAGAAGGACCTGCCACTGGTCAAAGCTGAGTTGATCATTGACAGCAGTAGTGCCTCCATTAAGACGTATTTAAGAAAGGAAGAAAATGCTGTGCAGCTGCTAGGGGAAAGAAAACATGTGAGAGAAACTATTGTGCAGACACCAGGGTGAATGAAGTAGGAGCAGGCCATGGAGATGCATGAGACAGAGCTGATATTCCTCTGCAGCCCATGAGGAGGACCATGGTGACACAGGCTCTCACCCTGCAACCCGTGGAGGACCTCACACTGAAGCAGGTAGATGTGCCCTGAAGACAGCTGCAGTCCGTGGAGAACCCGTGCTGGAGCAAGTTTTCTGGCAGGATTTGTAGCTAAAAAGGGGACTTATGCTTCTGAAGGACTGCACCCTGTGGAAGAGACTCACTCTGTAGGAATTCATTAAGAACTGCCCATGGGACAGACCAACATTGGAGCAGTTTGTGGAGGATTGTCTCCTGCAGGTGGGAGCCTATGCTGGAGGAGAAGAGCAACAGATGCAATGCATCATGAGTTGACCACAAGCCCCATCTTCCATCCCTTTGTTGCCCTTGAGAGATGGAAATTAAAAGAGTCAGGGGTGAAGCTGAGCGTGGGAAGAAGGGAGGACTGGAAAGAATGTGATTTTAGACTTATTTCTTACTGTACTCATCTTTCCAATTGGCAAGAAATTAAATTATTTTCCCTGGGTGTGTTTTGCCTGTAAATTTAATTGCTGAGTGAGCTCTCCCTGTTCTTATCTGAACCCACAATCTTTTTGTTGTATTTTCTCCACCTGTCCAGCTGAGGAGGGGAGTGGCAGAGTGGCTTGGTGGGCACTTGGGAGCCACCCTAGGTCAACCCACCACATTCTAACTGAATGTTTTCTTGGTAAATTACATTTGGTTTTATTACTGTAGCAAAGAATAAGTTTATTTTATTCTCTTATTAAAATTACCTTATAGATTTTAAAAGCACTAAATCTGGCCTCTTAAACTTAGGAAAACTGGAAGATGCCTTTTGTATAAAATATGGAATTAATAGGATCTTTAAAGTGTTTTCTTCATGGATACATGCTTCTCTCACTTATTAATATCCAATTAAAATTAATCAATTTTCAGAAAAAAAGGAATGTATAGTCTTTCACTGTAAAATCTGATAGATGTTAGCGACTTTGGGTTAACCAATGGATGAGGTGCTATTGTAAGGATTTAGGGGTTTTATTTATTATTAGGTTAGCTAGTGCTATTTGAGATAGCTGTATCTTGAACCTCTGCATCTAGCATTGGTATTAAGAACCCTTTTTATAATCATTAAATTTACTCAGGAACTAACTAAAGGAAGAAACAATGAAGTAATGCAACCAGAATTGTATCCCTTGGTACATTCCCTTGCTCATTGCACAATGTTTGAGTACTTAAAGTAATTGGATTAACTATATGAATTCTCTTGCCTTTAATAAAGATATTGGCAGAAAACTTCCTGTTGTCTTTTTAATCCATTTAGCAATTCCCTACAGAATAGCACACTCACTATGATAGGAATAGTAGACTCCTTTGAAAAACAGATAAGTAATTTATTCTTTTGTGCTGTTGTTACTGTACATTCAAATATGCAGGATGATATAAAGTGCAAGAAAAACTTTTTTACATTTATTTTTAATACCTCTGAACAAACAAGATAGTTGCTATATATTTTAATTGAAGGAAAACACTATTAGTTTATCTGGGAAGTAAAACAATTCTTAGGGCGCAGGTCACCATTTTGCCCTCAGATATCATTCTATAGTGAAGAATTAGCTACCACAGATCACTCAAGCATGATTTTTACCCAGTGCTGATACCCTGTAAGAGGCTATTTAATGCCTAATTAATTGAACATCCTGTATTGAAGCTTAAAAATCTATGGAATGTTTAACAGAACAGGTAAACTGAGAAACATCAGGTCAGAAAAGGTCTCGTGAGGGTGAAAAAGGGCCTGCAAGTACTACACACACAGTGGAGGCTATAAAGAAATGGTTTAAAAAATAATGTTCGTTTTTACTGCATTTGTTTCCAAATGCTTTTAGGGATCACTTACCCTACCATATTTTTATATGCTACTGTGCTAGGTTGGCCTTTGCTGGCTGCCAGATATCCACCCAGTGACTCTCTTACTCCCTTCCTGCAGTAGGACAAGAGGAGAAAATAAGATGAAAAAAGTCAGTGATTGAGATAAAGATATAGAGATCAATTAATGCTTCTACCATAGAGGGCAAAACAGTCTAGACCTCACGGAAATTAATTTAATTTATTGACAATTAGATTGGGAAGGAAAAAAACAAGGAAAAAAGGATTACAACTGCACCTTCCTACTCATATTTTTTTCCCCAGGCTTATCTTCACCCTTTCATTTCTTACTCTTTGCCACCTCATCCTCCCTGAGGAGTGCAGGGTGGATGGAGAATGGGCATTGCATTCAGTTCTTAGTGATTCATCTCTCCTTCCTCAGGCTGTTATCCTGTTCCAGTATGGGGCCCCTTATTCAGGATAAACCAACTGCAACATGGGTCCTTCACCAGCTGTGGTCCTTCAGTAATACCTGCTCCAGCATGGATTCTTCATGGGGAAGATCCACCTGCTCTGGTGTACTGACCTCCATGGGCTACGGTGTTGACAGTTGCCCCAGTGTGGTCCCCACCATGGACTGCAGGGGACCCACTGTGGTGGTGCCTGCAGCACCTCAGCCACCTCCTTCTTGTGTGACCTTGGTGTGCACAGGATCATTTCTCGTGTTTGTTTTTCCTCCCCTAGCCATCTCTGCTTTCTGGTATTTTGCCTTTTTAAAAATATCTTACCACAGATTCACTACCCGATTGGCTGAAGAGCTCAGCTGAGTTCATCATGGGTCCCCCGTGTAGGCATGTGGGACCAGCCACATCCAGCTACGTGCACCTCTGCCCTCTGCTCACACAGGAGAATTGCCCCAAACCCTCTTCTAGGTAAATTTAAAATAAACTTCCTTTTTTTCCACAGTGATTGCATGTGCCCTCATATCTAATAATGAATTTAAAGCAAATGATGCTTTAAAGAATTGTTCATTAGGAATCTAAACTTTTTCTGGTGAATCTATATTAAGAACTATTTATCCACAACTGAGCACCTGGTCATCTGAGACATAAAATAGAGACAGATGGGATTTGTGTTGGGGTGGTTTTTTTCCCAGTTAGTCAAAATATCTGTCTGTCTCCATTACCTGCACCAAGATTTCCCTGTACCCATCTCACTGGAAAATTTTTGTGTACAACTGCTGCCCCTCACAGTAGCTGAGTTTCTGTATGCACAAAGAGCTACAAAATTAAAACAAACAACAAACCATAAGATAAAAAAGAATTTTAAAAATCCTGCCATGCACAAACTAAGTTATTTTTCTTCATTACTCCTGTAAAAGTCTGAACACTAATACTCATCGGATAACAGTTATTCCATGATGCTCTGACTAATACCTTTCTGACAAGTTAAGTCACTCTCAGTTTATTTTTGTATTGGTACTGGTATGCAAGACAAGATTCTTCATTCATTACTAAAGTTATCCTTCCTGCATAAAATTTCAACTAGATTAATTTAATGTCTGCCCATGATAACATTGTCATGACACTGTTTTTCCAGGCTTCTGCATTTAGATAATGGTGTAATCTAGAAGATTGCTATCTCTTTTACTGAAGTCAGTACCAAAATTCTCACTCATGATTAATCTATACATTTCTCTTCAAAGAATGTGCCCTTATGAATAAGATCTGTGATAGCTGAAGATATAACTCAATCCTTGTGGGAGAAAAGATTTACATATACTTCCAGGGAAGCTGAATCAGGCTTTTACTATTATTATAAGCATATATGGTCTTTATTGATAGTGCAAAGACAACCTCTTTACAAGTTGTCTGCCCACACCACACCCCAAATTTATTCTATAGTCATCTGGTCTCTACATATCTAGTAGAGTATCAAAATCTACTGAAAGGGCCAAATGATAAAAAGATTTCAAAAATAATGAACATTATGCTTCATGTCTTTCTGAATTGTATGTTTGGAGGGGACACAGCCAGGACAGATGACACTAAATGATTCGAGGGATATCCCAGACCATCTGCTGTCATGCTCAAAATATAAAACATAGAGCTGGGGGTAGAAGAAGGAAGAGAGAGGACATTTGCAGCTAGGACATTTCTCTTCCTGGAGAAGAGGAGGCTCAGGGGTGACCTTATTGCTCTCTACACCTACCTGAAAGGAGATCATAGCCAGGTAGAGGTCAGCCTCTTCTCCCAAGAAACAAGCAATAGGACAAGAGGACACAGTCTTAAGCTGTGCCAGGGGAGGTTTAAGTTGGACATTAGGAAGAATTTTTCACAGAAATAGTGATTAGACATTGAAATGGACTGCCCAAGGAGGTGGTGGAGTCACTGTACCTGGAGGTGTTTAAGACTGGACTTGGCACTTAGTGACATGGTCTAGTGGACAGGGTGGTGTCCACTCATAGGTTGGACTTGATTCTGTGATCCCCAAGTTAATTCTGATTTCCTGGGGATGTCTGAACCCCTGCTTGCCCATGGGAAAGGATGAATTAATTCCTTTGCTTGCACACATAGCTTTTGTTATACTGGTTAAACTGCTTTTATCTCTACCCACAAGTTGTTGCACTATTACCCTCTGATTGTCTCTCACATCCCACTCATGTTTCCAGGTCGTTTTCAATAAATATCTTTGCCAATTCTGTCAGGCAACTAATTTACATGGTAGCTCCAGATTGAACTGCATAGTTTTAAACGTGAACTTTGTCTCCCATCTAAAGAGATTTATTATTCTCATCAAGAACACCATTTGTGAGCAACGAAAATTAAGTTGTGCTTTGAAACAAAAGATAAATGTTTATTCTAACCATTTATTTCCTTGATGTCCTTTTGTAAGGTTCAGCATACTTTATGATATATCTTTTAACACGTTTGTTCCTTTCTAAAAATATCTTTCTCTACTAATTCTTCTATCTATAAATAGGTGGTTTCAGTGTACAGATAGGAGGTTTGAATTACATTAGGCTGTAAAATGCAGTGGTTTTACTCCTGGAATGAAAAAAAATATAATAGTTTCTCTTTAGTAAGAAGAAGTGAATAGATTTTTATTTCCTATAAATAATGCTAAGCATCATCTTTTCCACTGATTGCTAATTTTTTCCTTTTAAATTAAATTTCTCCCAATCACAAGATATTAACACAAAAATGTTAATTAACCTGCAGAGGATTACATACTCTAGATTTTGTTTATAGAAACTTACATACAACATTTACAAACAGACTAGAAAGTGAAAGAACTTAAACATATCAATATAATTCTGTTGTGAGTTTATTTTTAAAATCATAATTTGTTCTTTGAAAGTACAAATATATGGTTAAAGTCTGTACCAGAATTCTGAGTATTTGCTCCCCTGTTTCTCATGTTTTCAAAGTTGTCTTTTCCTGTACCTTTAGAACACATGAACATACTTAATTTAAATTTCACATATAAAGGTTTTTCTGATGCCTGGCCAAATCCATGTTACTGGAAATTATTATTTTCTTAACAATATTTATGATTTAAATTATAAAAAAGTCAAATTTACTTATAGCTTTGATACACAGTAATTGCACCCTCTCTACAGATCATATTTCGTGCCTCAAAACAGTAGCTAGCAAGGCAGCTAGCTAGTGTTCTGTGCTGTGCTTCAGTAGAGGAGGATAATCCACTAACAGGTTAGTACTGTCTCAATTTAACCCCAGCTGGCAACTAAGCACCATGCAGCCACTTGCTCAACCCACACTCAGAGGAATGGGGGAAGAGAATTGAGAGCGCAAAAGTGAGAAATCCTATGGGTTAAGACGAGGAATGTTTAATAATTAGAATATAATAATAACAACAACAATAGTAATAATATAGTCATGAAAAGAAAAATAGCGGAGAGAGAAAAATGTAATCCAACGAAGACTATTGGAACGGAGGTCGTAGCAAGTTGAGGGTCAGCCTCTTCTCCCAGGCAGCTAGTAATAGGAGAAGAGAAAATGGCGTCAAGCTGCACCAGGGAAGGTTTAGGTTGGACATCAGAAAGAATTTCCTCATGGAAAGGGTTGTCAAGTGTTGGAATGGACTGCCCAGGAGGTGGCAGAGTCACCATCCCTGGAGGTGTTCAAGAAATGGCTGGATGTGGCAATTCGTGCCATGGTTGGCAAGGTGGTGATCAGTCAAAGGTTGGACTCAGTGATCCTGGAGCTGTTTTCCAGTATAAATGATTCTATGATTCTGTGACTCTAAGACAAGTGATGCAAATGAAAACAATTGCTCACCACCAACTGATCAATGCCTAGACAGTCTCCAAACCTCCAAATTTGTATACTGACCATGATTCCATGTGTTATGGAATAACCCTTTGGTCGGCTGGGGTCAACTTACTGGCTGTGACCTCTCCAAACATCTCATACACCCCCAGCCTACTTGCTGTGGGGTGAGGTGAGAAGCAGAAAAGGTCTTGAATCTGTGCACTGCTCAGCAATAATGAAAACATCTCTGAATTACCAACATTGTCACCAGCACAATCCAGAACCCATCCCAGTATTCTAACATGAAGAAATTTAACTCTGTCCAAGACAAAAACAGCTCAAGTATTCATCAAAAATCTCTTCAATTGGTATGTGTACATGCTGACAGTGATCAGAAGACTTCTTTATCTTGTTCTTGTATCACCTGAGTTTCTTTAATCCATTACTGTAAAGGTTTTGATACATTTTTTCTGACTTTTCATTTTTGCAATCTATTTTTCTTGAAGATCTGGCCAAAAGCATATACAGTGCTCCTGCAACAGCTCAACAGTGCTTGAATTCAAGGGCAGAATCCCTGCTGTTCTTATGTCATTGTAATCCTCCACTGTTCAGATAGCCAAGAGTTGCATAGAATCATTTCACTTCAGGACCACACAGAGCAATCACATTTGTTAGTTTGCCATAAATACACAAGACATAAGTACAGTGTTACAGGGTAAAGGTCTACCTAGCAGAGAATTTGCATTTGACAATGGCCAAAAGTGCATATTTAGACAAGGATTTAAGAACAGAGCAAACACATATGAAGATTCCCTTGAAAACTCCCCCAGATTTTAATCCATTTCATTTGAGCCTTTCTTGTCTGAGACCTGATTTCTTTATATTTAGTAACCCTCAAAAAGTTGCTCAGCTTTTCCTTCTTCAGAGACAGTTCCATTAGCAGGGAGGTCCACAGCTCAGTCACCTGATGTCTCACCTCCTTCGACTTTTTGTGGATGCACCTTTCTATTATCTTTCATGCTTCTTTTATCCACTGCCGATACTGGAAAAGAATAAAAATAAACATTACCCACCCAATCTCCCCATGACATGTTTTTGGTAGACCTCTTGTATAGTCCTTCTTGTTTACTTTTTTTTTTCCAGAGGGAAGTTTACTTTTTGATATCTAACACAGAAGTCAATACACCCTTGCTGCTCTTGACTGACAACTTTTCCATTACAACATATAACTTTTGTGATGTGAGTACAGACAGGATTAACATAGAAAAATTGATGTTTTCTCCAATATTAGCAAAGGAATGCAAAATTGACTACTTTTTTAAAACTACAATTATATAGTAAAATGGTACTTTGCAAAGCTAACTATCTTAACTCCAATAGTGCACTCATAGTAATAATGGCAAGCTTGGATCCACAACTTGCTGTCTTAGTTTAGGATTGGGTTTTTTTTCCCATGTATGTAATTTATGCCCACTAAGTTTTGCATACTATTTAATTGTTTGATTGCTGTGAGGCACTTCTGCATTTCTTTATGGTCCAATCTTTATTCCTTTGATAGATGAAGCTTTATTACCTATTCCAATGGTACTCTTTTCAAAACAGAGTTCCCAGTCTGGAGGTCTGTCCTGTATTCTATGTCCTTATGTTGAATTTATTGTCATTTGTTTTTATTGAAGAGGAGCTTGTAAAAAGCTTGCAGCTGATTTTAATGATGCCAAATACAATATCTGAAAGTCAAAGTAAAATAGTTATATATTTTTAAAATACCACAGCACATGGAATACAATAAACCTCAAAAGCCTATAGAATTAAACCCACTGATACACCCTGACTCACTATTTTACCTTGTGACAGTATTGGATTCTTCTTTAAATCTTTGTTACAAATTATTTTTAAGTCTGGCTTGTTATTTTTGTCTTTTTGTTCTTCTTTTTCCAAAGTATTGGGGAACATTTTCCTTGGTATTGTCTTGATTAAAGATCATTATAAATCATTCATAATGGTGACCTAATGAAATTTCTTTTATCATTGGTAATTCAGAGTAGTTTTACACATTGGTCATAGAATCTTTAAGTTTGGAAAAGACCTGTAAGATCATAAAGTCCAACCATTAACCTAGCACCACTAAGCCATATCCTTATGTGCCATATACACACATTTTTTGAACACTTCCAGGGATAGTGACTCCACCACTTTTCCTGGGCACCCTGTTCCAATACTTTACAACTTTTGCTTTAATGAAGATATGTTTCTTTTTCTTCAATTTCAGGTGGGTCAAGCAAGACCTGTGTTTCATAAATGCACACTGGCTTGGCCTGATCCCCTGGTTTCCTGCATGTGCCATCTGATGGCATTCAAGATGGCCAGTTCCATGACCTTCCCCAACACCAAAGTCAGGCTGACAGGCCTGTAGTTACCCGGATTCTCCTTAGAACTTTTCTGTAGATGAACCTTATGTTGGGGATGAGATCAAATGCAAAGAAAATTCTAAATGTAAAAAATCAATATGTCTGTGATGGGAAAAAAGATGCAGTGATGCAGTGGTACAGATTTGAGCTATCCAGGTGCTGTTTTTTCTCTCCTTTCCCTTTTTCCCATGTGAGCTCCCTTCTATTTTAATTTCATTACAGAATTTCATTACTTCTGATTGGTCCCTAGGGCCTCTGCTAATTTTGTAACACACAAAACATCTCAAGCATTCCATGCATATGATTGTTTTCAATCACTGTAAGTCACACATACATATGGTTGATTTTCCACCAAAATAGTTTTCCCAGAGCACCTTCAATCACACACACAGATTAACAGAGCCTCTAGGGTCAATATTCTCTTGTTCTAATCTTGGTTTAGAGCCAGGTGTTTGGCACCCTTCCCACAACCTTACATTTGTTGAATCCAGTCAACTGGTAGCTCTCCATTTAAACCAGGACTGCTGGTAAACAAGTCGGGCAGAAGCATTCCTATTGGTGCTGGAAGTGACCAGCCTCAAACTTCCATCTTCAGGGTTTTTGATTACTTGGAGAGCAAGGGTAGACACTGTCTGCTTCTTCTCCACTGCCTACTTATGTACACAGAGCTTTCCTTACATTCAGCAGAGTTCGAACAATTATGTAGTGAATTGTCAAGGAAAAGGGATCCTCACTCTACCTCAGTTTAATATCCGCATCATATAGGAATCAGCCTGTGCTAAATTTCTACCTATATATCTTTTTTATCTTCTTCAATATGTTTCTTATTCTGTTGTGTGACCAGTAGTAGTATCAGAAAGGAAGAGGTGACCAGCAGACATTTTCATAAACTAAGGTCATATCAGAGGTTAAAAAGTACTAATACTTATGATCAACTATTTATAGTTGATCAATAAATTATATAATATAATTCTTTCAGTAAAATGCCTTCCCTTTTCCCTGTGTAAATTACTATACTGTACTCTTTTTTCAAGGTTTTGCATCATTCCGGATTAGCAAGAGCAGAAGGCAGTTTCATTTATTGCTCTATATATCTTGACAGAATTCACAAATTATTTTAAAAAATGAAACTTGACTTGGTGTCTAGCTCAAGAAATATTAGTTTCCCTAATCTATTTCCCTCCATTTTAGAAGATGAATATATATAAGGGTGCAATTTTTAAAATTCAACAGCAATGCATATTTTTTTCACAGCATCTGTTTACATCACCTTGAATAACAAGCTGCTCTACAATATGTATTTTCACATCCTTCCTTGTCTCTTGCTCAGTAAAATTCTAAATGATCACAAGCTTTCCAAATGTCTAACAGAGGAGAAGGAGCTCTCATGCTAAATGTGATAGCTCAGGTGACTGCATTCTTGTGTGTTATTTCTAGAAGGTCAACACATATGGCCATCTGTATCCCACAGACCAATCCACACATTGTGTGTGAATGGGCCAAGAATAAACTTTGCACATTTCATTAAATTGCAGCATTGTGGTTTTGATTCTGAAATCGCTTACCAAACCACTGGTTTGAAAAAGAGAATACATAACAAGTTAGGCTTAAATAATCTTTCTAGATAAGAAAGAGTGCTCAATGCAGGCAGGAATAGAGAGGCACCAGAGCAGTACAGAAGAGGTCAGCAATCAGTTCAGACTTCTACGAGATGAAGTTTCTGTCAAAAGAATACAAGTATATGCAGGCAGCACCAATGTTTGTTTTTGTAATGTGTCTTCAGAGACACATCATAAAACTTTACCCAGAGAGCTCTATATTCAAAGAAAATTCAAGGCCAAATTTGTAATCAAACACCATAACTTGCTGGTTGGTCAGCAAATGGAGTTCTGACACTAGAAAATGGCAGCAGGTATCAACTTGGGCTGCCAGGGCAGTGCTCAGCATTTGGCAGAGCTTCCCTGGGCAGGAGCTGCTGCCAGCTTGCTCTAACAGCAAACTGGTGGCCATGGGACCATTGTCTGGCCTGAACCTCTGCCCAAACCACAGAGCTGAACCTCTGTGATGGTCACAGATAAACAAGGCCAGAACAACTTGGCAGTCACCACAGAACAGGCAGTCACCCATGATGTCCCCTGGAGCTGGGCAAGGCGACACCAGAAGCAGAGCCAATGAGAAGGAAGCAAGGCGTGGTAATGTGAGGCACTGAAAAAAGCCCAAAGCTGAGGAGGAACCATGAACTTTGTACATTTCCTGACAAGAACCGTGGGAGGATCCTGAGAGCTCCAGCTATTTGCTGTGCTTTTTTATGTCCACAAGGTAGTTTTGGGACTAATGAAATGTCCAGTTTGACCAATTCTACAACCTTACCTGTTGCACTTGGCAACAAGCTTGGTTTCTTCCATAAAATTTTTAAGGTCTAACCTGTTTCTACCTTTCTCAAAACATTTCCTTATTGGAATCTTCTAGTTTGTATCTTGGGGATGGGATATAGAAAATTTTACTGATATTTTGTTTTAAATTACAATTAAGTTGCCCAAAGTTAGATTTTTAAAATCAAGTGTGTTCTCCTAAGCAAAAACTTTTCTTTTCCCCAGGGGTAGCAAGTATGTAAGTCACTTATGCTGATGCATATAGAATGGAAGGCAGAAGAGAATATGTTTTCAACACAAACCTGATGAGGTTTTTGATGTAAAGTTGATGTCATAAAAAAGGGCTAGTATTTATATTTTAATTTTGAGGCTCAGAATCTAAGGGATGGTGTGCATATCAAAGACCATTGAACTTCTTGGTCTATAAGACATGCAATTAAATATTATGGACTTGACTCACTTGCCTGATTGGAAACATTTATCCTGCTTGGAAATGACCCAGGTATCCTATTTAATCTCTGAAATTGTCTGAATTTCCCATATTTGACAGTCCCATGCAACTGTTTCAGATATTTAGGGGAACTCAAACAGCATGGAAATCTTCCTTTAGGCAATTGAATGGATCCCTGACTGAATCATCAACTGTGACAAATCTTGCTGAACTTTGTTGCAGTTTTACAATTTACTCTTCACTTTTTACTTCAGGCAGATGGACAAGACATAGAATCATAAGAGCTGGAAAAGACCTCCAAGATTATCAAGTACAATCTTTGATTTAATACCACCATGCCCACTAAATCACACCATGACACACTTTGCAGCAGTTTGACCATTTCACCTTTGTTACTTAGCTCCATTCCAGCAGAACTGGAGAACTTTTCGCTTCCAGCATCATCTGAGAGCCAGAGGTTGTGTTGCTAACGGAGTAAATCACAATATCCTCATTACCTCTCCCCTTCCTGTAACTAACAATATCCCCTCCAACCCAGCCACCTTATTCCCCATATCCACTCATGGCATGAAAAAAAAGGATATGATCTGCCAAAAAGGTAAAACAAAAATAGAGAAGGAATAAGGAAAGAGAGCACATCCCTATTCCTACTTCTGTAATCCATGAGGAAGGCAAGTAGAAAGAAAGGGAGGCATTACCTTTTGCTATCTAATATAATTATTTTTCTTCATTCATTTAATTCTGCCTTTTCTGTTCCTTTCAAAATTGTGGCCTGGAAATAGAATACCCCTGTTTTAGTCAGCTGAGAGAATCTGTTTTCTGTGGCCATTGGTAATATTTGGTGCTACCAACACTGAGCATTAAGCTGTGTTTATACAGGAACTTAAGCACTGCAGTACTACTCATGTAAATAAGCATAGTGGAAATGTGTAAATCAACATATCTTAATTTCATATTATTTATAGGAAAAATGTGAACTGATTTTGTAGCAGGGTATATAGTGCTAAAATTTGGAGTTGCATTTTAATATTACTTTAAAAATTGGATAATGATAGGACTTCTTCAAAATAAGAGAGATACAGTGATCGAGATATATTGTTGGTCTGGGATTTTATATCAGCATGTGTGTACATACATATCATCATTGCAGTGATAAACAATTAAGAAAACCACAGTATTTTCCGTAACAATCCATTATGTTCAGTATTAGCTCTTCCAGAATTATTAAACTGCTTGTTCTTAATGTATAGATGTTCTGAAACTATTGCGTGAAATGAAACTTTTCTTTTTATCCTTTTCAATTATTTTTCCTTTTTTTTTTTAAGGAAAATTGAGTTTTCCAGAAAACTTGTAGAACATTGATTAGTTGCTCTGGAGACTGAAATCCTGTAATTATCTTCAGAGAGGTGAAAGAGCTTCTGTGCATTCCCTGTGATAGCAGGAGGCAGCATTGTAACAGCAGAACGACATGCAAAGCCAGGAAGATAAATCACTGGAAAAGCTGGATGCCTAGCTAAAGGCATGGTAACTAAAAAGCAGGTTAAATATCATTATTTCATTAGCAAGTGGAGTTTGGATATGCAGGATGCATACAAATTCCTGATGTTTAATAGGCTTCACTTTCTGAATAATGCATTATTTTGCTAAACAAGTAAGAAAAAGAAAATTAATGAAGATATGCAAGTAGTTCTACTAACACCTTGGGTTTAATGCACTATATTATTCTATATTAATATTATATGTCAATAGATAATATTAACCTGATTAATATGGTTTTGCCACTACCAAGTTTTGTCAATACACAAATTTATTATTCTGCACTGTAAGTACTGATTTTCTATAAAGGTGGCTTCCTTCAGTCTTTCATTGTTTTGTAAGCAAAGAAAATAGAGAAACAAGAAAGTCAGAAAACATCTCAGGAGTTTTGACAGTGGTTTTAAAGTTTAAGAGATTTTATATTTTATATCTGAAGTCAGTAATTATTTAAGACTAGCAGAATTTGCCTCAAACCCAATGTCATTTCTGTTTAATTTTCAGAACAGTAACAAAATTATAATTATCAATTTTCTTTGAATATAAGCACTGGGATTTAAAAATATCTCATGAAATATCTTCTTTGTGTTTTAATAGTGTTTTTATATAATCTAGGTAATGTAATTTTAATTCCATTTTCTTCTCTCTTACCTTGGGCTGCGGACATTCTTCAGCACTTAGATTGGATGTAGGCAAATGTTGGAACCCTGGGTTCAGAAAATTTAGGTTTCTGGGATATAGTAATATACATGTAACAAGATGGAGGATTTTGGGTGTAGGTTCTTCCTTCTTCTTCACAAGTCTGAGTGATCTGGTATTGGTTCAAAAAACCCGCAGTGAAGAATGTGAATGATTAGTTATTGGATCATAAGTAAAAATAAATTAGTTGGCATTCCATAATTGGGTAGTTTGGGCTTTAAAGGACCTTGGAAGTTAGCACTTGGGGGCCATTTTCACCTTGTTAACTTAGAGGCACATTCTGTTCAGCTGTGCCATAGAAAAGAAATAATAAACATCTGAGTCCGAAGAACAACTCTCTGTTTCCTGTGTTTCAATACGAACTCTGAGTAAAAGAACCACGACATAGGCAGAGAAAGAGAAGAACACAACAGAAAAGTTAATAGGCAAAGAGACATTTTCCTCCCCCCAGATTATTTTATACATCTTCCAGAATAAGAGAGAGGCAGGCAGAACTGAGGCCAGTTATTTAAAGAATATGTATATCACATTTAGTAATTCTCTACAGCATAATAAATTTAAAACCCAACCAATCAAACCAAGAAAAAGCTCCATACTTTTATGTTCTGCTATTTTTAGCTGGACACAGCTTATATACTTTTTCTACAAAAGACAGAGCAGTGAACTTGGGGATATAAGGTGTGAGCTACAAAAATGTAAACATTACAGATGATTGCTTTATATTTATTTACACTGGTAACAGCTACCTCTACTTCCAAAAAGCTTTATGTTTTCTGAAATGAATTTGTTTATTGTTCATAAACTCTTTCTATTTTCATCATTGAAACAATATGACGGTTTCATGCAGGGGCTTTACAAGCCCTCCCAGAGCTACATGACTTACCAGCCATGCCTGATGTTCCAAAAACCCATAAAAATTATGTTTAAAGAGTGAAACCATTCCAGAGGTTACACAATGATTCAGCCAATTGTCCTTTTCATGCAAAATACTATATTGGATAATTTGTTTAGGTTTATTCAATTTAGTTACAGTACTGGTTATTTTAAATTTTTTTCAGAGCATAGAACAAGGTAGAATTTAAACACAATTTTTCCTTGAAGGACTTGGAATGTTGATCACATGGTTTGACCTTCTTGATAGGTCAAATTGCCTTTATTTCATAAAAATTAAATAGCCTTTAAATCAGATAAATTCAACTTCTCAAGAAATGAATGACGCTTCTCAAACTGCTGCTTGAGTAAAATGTTTGAAACACATACAACATCTTTCAGTCTTAAAAGAAAATTATTTGCTGAATATAGAGGTGTTGAACTTCTCCAAACAAGAAAGCCAAGTAAGATTCATCAGAAGGGTGAACAACACTTCCTGTAGATGTCAAATATGTGATTTAAGAATTAACCCTCTCAGATTTCCTGAAGGGTTTTCAGGCAGTGCATCAAATTCCTAGTGGATAGTCAGGAGAATGGATGGTAGTAGCAGACACATCATTCAATATGTATTCAGCAATGGAGTGTCTGTCCTTAGAGCTGTTGTTCTTTGTGGTACTGTTGGTTGTGTTTGAGAGAAAATGTCAATAAATGTTGTGCCTGGCTCTAGAAATGCCCTGCAGAAACTTCATATGCAAGTTTTCAACATACCTGTTTTGGTTTTCACATCAATACCAACACATTTCTCAAAAGTATTGACAGGATCCTGCACTTATGAGTAGTCTTCTACAATACTGTTTTGATTCAGCTACGCCATCTAATTTTGCAGAAGTTTGCAGATACTGGTCTGCATAAAATTCTATGCATGAACTGGAAAAAAAAAGTAGGTGAGAATAAAATGAGACAGTGGGCCCATTAATAGATAAGATCAATGAGAATTGTGGAATTATTGACTTATTTGTAGAACAGTCTCTAAGGTAAACAAATTAAGTGAAGAAGTGGGGGGAGGGAAATGTCTAAGCATGGGACAATAAAGCAAAAATAAATGCAAATTACCAGGCTGACTCTGGTAATTGCTGATCAGGCTGGCATGATAGCCAAAGCCAGTAGAAGTATTCCACTCAAAAAATTGAATTGGATTAAATACTATTATTGATAGTAGCAATAACAGTAATAGAGCCTTGTGTGCACACAGTCATAAACAAGTGACCTTTTGAAATAACGGGGTAGGGGACATAATCTTAAATCATTCTGTGCATATTGATTAAAGTATTTCACAGAATAGTTTTGGAAAATTTTCCCATACAAAAACCCCTGACATCCAAATCTAAGTTACCTGTAAGCACTAGGAATTGCTGTGAAGATAATTTGTTACTCAAATTAGCTTCTCTAAGAACATGAATCAGGAACAGAGCCAATTTATTTTAACATAAGGAATTCAACTAAATGGCAGTAATTAAGGATTATGTTGCACCTTTTACTCCTAAAGTCCATCTGAGTTAGAAAAGGTGAATCGTTAGGTAAAGCCTGTGTGTTGTATTTTGATAAGATCTGTGAAAAATTTTGGAATTAGAACATTTAGCTTTTGTATTTTGTATACACACCTCATTTTTCATATGTATCACAGAATCAAAGACTTTTCTTGTCTTTTAATTTCAACTTTCTTCCCTCAGATTTTTTACTTTCATTATTTTTTTTCCTGAATTTTTTTTTTTTGAAGTAATAGTCCCTGAGAGACTGGAATTTCTGTGAAACTCTGAAAGTGTTTAGACAAAATCTTATTATTAAAATGCATTTGTTTTATAAGTATACGTAAATGTTTCATATTTATGCACATTATGATCATCATAATAAAACATCTTAGTGTTTAACAAAGTATACAAAAGTACAAGAAAAAAAGTGTTCTAAATGCAGTTAACAGAAACACTTCTTAATGTGTACACAAAAGAAATTTTGATGTCATGTTACTAATATTTAAAGAGAGGATGAAAACATGATCCTCAAGAGGAAGTTTGAGGCTGGAAATTCCAAGGCAGTGGCAGAGCTGTCCTGGCAGGGCATGAGACCCTGAGCTTGGAGAGGGAAAGGGCAATACCATTCCTTCCGCAGTTTGTTTTTTTTTCCCTAAGGGAGGCCAGAGGAGATCAGATGTAGAAGTCAGGAATCCCAGTGCCCATTATTTTGGTCCTGTTTCTTTTACAACATTGATCTTTTTTGACCTAACAATGTCTTTTATTCTTAATAGAAATGATGTTTCCAGTTTTCCCAAAATAGATTACATGAGATGCTACAAGTCAGGTCTGAGTGGTGTTCTCAGTTACACTTCACAAAAGCACAGAATTACGGAATATCCTGAGTTAAAAGCAACCCATCAAGATGATTGAGTATAACTCCCCGCCCTGCACAGCACCATCCCCAAGAGATACACTGTGTGCATGAGAGCTCTGTCAAACTTGGTACTGTGACCACTTCCCTGGGGAGCTGTTCCAGTGCCCAAACACCTTCTGGGTGAAGAACATTTTCCTGATATCCAACCTAAACCTCCCCTGACTCAGCTTCACACCATTGCCCCAAGTCCTGTCACTGGTCACAAGAGTGAAGACATTTGTGAAACTCTGTTCTCGGTTTGGAAAGGCAAATTAAGAAGTGAAGGATTGCATTGCAAATGGAAGGTTTGGCTTTAATGTTTTTGTCATCTAGGTTATCAGATGTGATGTCTTTCTTCCTGAAAATTCTCAGTGTTCAGTAATAAATCCAACTTGAGTTCTTCAGGTACCTAACAAATTATTTTCTCTACGGGGTTGTTGCTGCCTGTTCCGAGCTTCCCTTCCCCCTCCCCAAGACACTTGCCTCTGCCATGCGTTCTGAACTCCTTTGTTCCGAGTGCGGGCAAAACCAAATGTAACTCAAACTCTTCAGCAGTGTCTGATTGGCCGGTCACCCTGGGTCTGCCCCCAGTCCTCCCCTTTCCCCTTCTCCAAATCAAAGAAGGGACCAAGGTGGGGGGGCTGCACTCTTTGGCTTTGCAACTCTTTCTGCAAACATCTCTTGCCATCTGTTTCTTTTTGAAAGCTCTAGTTTTGGAAATTAGGCAAACCAAAAAGCTATATTTCTCCCTCTTTGCTTCTGCTGGTGATACCAGCTTTGCAGCCAATACATTCACCACTTTTAGAGCTACTGAAATGTTAGATTGCCCGTGCTACCTCTCTAGACGCCCGAGGCTTTCTAAAGCATTGAACTACAAGCCTAGCCGGTAAAAAGCTGTAAGTGTATCTCTGCATGGGGTCTCTTTTTCCTCATCCATTAGTCAACTATTTTCTCAAAATATGTGGGAAATTTATATCTGCGGATTCAGTACTCCTCTAAGAAACTGAATTGGATTTGAAATTTCCAACGATTAAAAAATCAGAAGTGCAAACTGAATGCAAAATCCTCAGATAACGCATACATACACACACACACCATACATGCATAACTGTGGTTTCTGTTAGAATCCTGAACAAAAGGTGATTTTTGCTAATTTATGCATTCAGTATGCATATATAATTTATTTTATTTAAATTTATCAATTAATAAATTTGGACAAGCAAAAGGGGAAAGAAATCTATTCATCATGATGTTCACATCAAATGTACGATAAAAAAACCAGATTTATCTCAGCACAAAAGCTCTTCAAATCCTGTAATTGCTTTATAAACTCCTCTGATTTTAAAGTAATTGTAGCTTTCAAACACAAGCCAAATATAACCAGCACATCTGAATACTTGTGAGTCTTCAGACAGCCTAAAATTGAGAGCTGAGCATGCCTCACAACCCTAGTAGGTGATGTTATCACAATTCCCTGTTCCTGTTCAAAAATTTGTCAGCAACTCCCACAAAACAGACTGTGAGGGTGTGGCAAAGGTAGGAAATTTGCCAATTAACCAAGCAGACATAGTCTGGCTGTTGACCTCTCTTAGATGGGAGGTTTCTTATTGCATAGAGGGCAAAGGGAATCACTGATGACTTGCAGTTTCTCGTACCTGAGGATATAGCAGGAAGCTATTGCTGTATTTTCTGCTACTCTCCTAGAGTGAATAGCTGTTGTAAAATAAAATTGCAGAGTTTTTAGTGTTGGAAGGCCCTAATCAGGCCTTCAGTTCTCAGGATATGAGGCTAGACTTGTCTGTATAGCCATAGAAATCTGGGGGTTTCAAAGTATCAAAGAAGGTAGAGGGAACACGTCTCTTGGAATCATCAGTTTGTTGGGGTTTCTTGCTTTTGTTTTGTTTTGTATTTTTGCCAATGATCACCATCAGGTACAATATACAAACAAAGAGGAGTTTTGGGAAAATATTATCACTGTTCATTATAACCACTTTCTATGGCATGTTCTGACCAAATCCAGTATCCAAAATGGAAGAGGTAAGTTTTAATTTTCCTATTTGGTTTTCCTATTTCACTTTCCATTGAACCCAAATTCAAGGAGCTAAGTCATTTTTAAAAGGGAAATGGTTAAAGTATTGGCTAAATCTAAAGTAGTAGTCATTGGAAAAAAATCAATATGATCCAGTATAATACATAATTAGTTAATTAGATCTAAATTCATGTCAACATAGCGAAAAGTGAAACCTTGCATAATTTTTATTTCTCCATCCACAATTTATGCTGTTAACATGAATTTATCAAATGTTTATGAATTCTATGATTTGCCAATTTTTTATTATATCTTAATTTATATACTTATTTTTTCATCTTTAATTGTAGCTCTTACTTCTTAAAATAAGAACTTCATTCCAGACAGCAAGAAACATGTGAGATTTTATGAACATGAATTTACTTTAAAAGACAAAGGAGACGAATAAAATAACCCAACAACCTTCAAGACCTGTTTTATCATATTGCTGAATTATAATGAATTGTTCGTAGAGCCTAAGAGAGCAACTGACTGAATAGTGAAAAAGATATAAAACTCGATTATATTCTTGTTTAATTCAGGCCTCACCTTGAAGGATATTGTTTTACAACAAAAAATACTTCTTATGGTTAGATTATTCAAGACATCCTTAACTGAATATAGACAAAAAATTAATAGTTCATGTAATATTTTCCCCTGCCATTTCCTTGAACTACAGCTCAACCTAAAGGTCTGGTGGGATTTTAAAAACAAATAAAGAGAAGGTGACAGTACAGTCCACTATTTTTTTTTAGGAAACATCTCAGAGAGTGTTTATGTTTGTTTTATGAAAAAAAAAAAAACCCAAAATGTTTTTGATACTGTTACAAAATTTAAAAAAAGGACTGTGGGTAAAATAGGTGCATTTTTTTACTCACAAAAGAGATTGGATGCAGAGTTATACTTTTCTCTCTCTCTCTGCTTAAAATTCAAGTCTTTAAACTGAATTTATACATTTAATTGTGAATTCCCTGAAGCAAATGGTGTTCCCTTTGGCATTGTAAAGACTTTATAGTTCTAAGCTCCTCTTTAAGTAAGATCAACTGTAGATCAAAAATCACCTAACACCAGTAGCACCAGAGTCATAGAAATGGTCTTCATATTAGGAAGGGAAAAGTGCTTTGAAAGGACAAGTAAACACATCACATGGCACAAAAGAGAATAACTAATACTCAATGAAGATTCAGAGGTCTTTAAGGAGACCCAAAGAATCTCAAAACCCTCAATGTTCAAAATTTCCTAGAATTCAGAATAAAAAGAACAATATAGTATTTCCCCTCCTATATTGACAGTGAATGAAAACAATTCAAAACTGTTTTAATAACATTTCAAAATAAATATACTTCTCTTTGTAGCTAGCTATTTAATACGTACAGACCCATATTTAGCATGTCTGCATTAGTAAAGGCACTGCATTATTTATTTATTGTTTTAAGGAGGAAAATACTCTAAGAAGATCTCTTTTGAAGAGTAAATCAAATTTGTTCTCTAAGATAATGAAATGTTATGCCAGCCTGAAAGAATTGATCCCACATCATTGTAGCTGTGCAACTGAATTCATATGGAACTAATTATGTTAGGTAACTAACTCCAAAGCAGATTTCCTGTAGAAAATACTAGTCTTACAAGAAGAAACTATTTAAAAGGAGAAAAAAAAAATACTAAAGATATGATCTGATCTAAAGATATATTGAATGACTGCAAAATGTGGTGCTACTAATAATGAGAGTATCAATGTATACTTAGCATACAGATAATTAAAATTGAATGTAGGATACATGACAGAGTAGGAGAAGCAATAGAAGAATGTGTGATACAACATATAACTAATTTACTTGGCAGACCTGTGGTGGCACAGCTGGTTTTGTCAGCAGCTGCTGAGAGCCATGATGCCAAGCTATCACACTGCCCTGACAGCGAGGTAGCAGAATGTCTCCAGGGTCAGGTCTGGCTTCTCCCCAGGCAAGGGAGTGTCTGACCTGGGGGAGGCATGACAGGGAATAAACCATGGGTCAGTGTGAGGGACTGGAATGGCAAGGGTTAATGACTCAATCAATTGGCCATTTGCAAAAGCAGCAGGTGCTTTGCTGAGGCCAGGTTTGCACACACACACCCCCAAACCAAAGGGAGGACCAGAGTTTTTGAGTGTGGTGGTGAAACCTCTGATCTGCATAAGAACAGGCCAGGCGCAGACCTCCACCATGGAGGATGGCCACAACAAATCTTTGCTTAGCAAAAAGCTGGGTTGTGAGCCAAGTAAGGCTGATAAGAAGCAGATCCTGGAGGTGGGATAATGCTTTTTATCATGCTAATGTCCTCCTTTACACAACTGGCCCAGGTGTAAAACTTCCCCCCCCACACACCTCTCCCGGAAAAGTGTCTGGGCATGCACATTCATACATAGGCCTGAAGGTATTCATCCCTTCAGGTGTGGTGCAACTTGCTCTACTGAGCTGGCTGGTGTGAGAGGCAGCTGCCATGTCTTAGAAGGTGTCATAAACTTTAAAAGACTCCCAACGTACCCCCAGACTCATTTCTGGGGCCATCCACCAGAGGACTGTGCATGATCCAGTATTATATCAGACATTGTAAACCCCCTCTGTCCCAGGGCAGGTGCCTGGGTGTTCCCACCTGAACACACTGAACATTATGTTTTATGAGCTTCCCCAACCCCTGCTGGATCAGGAATGAGACCATCATTTTGAATACAGGACATAGAAATTGTAGCAACAAAGTCTCATTGCTGGATCCATCGGTGGTGATGTCTTTCCCCTCTGCTATCTATTCTTAACCTTTCTTTCTCTTTCTTTCTTTTCCTTAAGTCTTTTTTAAATGGTATCTTTATACTTTTATATTGTTTCATTTCTATGGATAATAACAAAAACGGCTACATACCTTCTTTCCTTTGCAAGCAAGTTGTTCTAAAATAAAGCTGCCATAGATATGTATAAACACCAGTCATTCAGTGTCATTTTACACTAATCTGCCCCAAGGGATCTATTAACAAGAACCTCAATTACCCTGACTTCAGGGGTGGGTTGTAACAGTCAGGCATGAGTAGCTCATTGCTGAGCAGCTGCACCTTTGGGTTTTGGTGGGACCCGGCAGTACTGGAGTGAGGAGCAGAGTGGATAGCAAAAGAAGACAACAAAGAATAATCAATACAACTGATTTTGTTGACTATTAGCAGAATTCTCTGTCCCTTTCTTTGATCTCTGTTGTAAACATAAGCTGATGGTATCGTTCTCACCTTTAACCCTTCCTTTGAATGTAAAGAGATCTTATCAGGTTAAATAGGTTCTGCTTAATGCTTATGGAAAGCTGTTGTACTTTATATCATGCTTGGCAATTGTTTTAGATGTGGCTCCAAAGCTGCAGATCACGTCTTATTTGGCACACAATCTTGTGTTTTGCAGGTCCTAGACAAACTTTGCTTGAAACTGAGTAAGGGTCACCTCCCCAGATGACCAACAGAGACCCCCAAAGAGGCGCACACAGGTGCAGTAACAAGTATTGAATAAAGTTACACAAGCTGGTGGTAACTCTGTATTAGGTATGTGTGTTTATGTAAATTTTTGTGTATAAATTCTTTTGCTTTTTACTCTCTGGTGTGCTTGATTTGTGGAAAACTTCCACCTTGCACAGAATAAACACTATCTCCTTTTTAAAGCTGACTCTTTTCCATGTTTAAGGAGTTCCTAAAATTTGGCACCAATTTGATTTAGGATGTGCAAAGAAAGGAGAACTTAATTTGCGACTACTTAACTTTAAAATATTCTTACATATTTAAATCAGGAGATGCTACAAAATTCCTTGTTGAGTTTCTACAGCTCTGCTATAATAAGAAGAATTTATTATTATAAATAATTTCTACTTCAGGAATTTTTTGCATTACTGGAAATAGTGATGTATCTCTTACTATTGTGCAGTGCAACTCTATACCAGGACAGGCATATACCTGAGCTGTATCTATAACTCTAAAGCTAGACTCTCATTTATCAGTTAATATCGAACCAGAACACTGTCATACATCAGTAATATTTTATCATATTTATGGCAAGAAAAATGATGTTAGAATGTAAAAGCTTTATCACTCTATTACTGATTTAAATTAGCCTGAAACAGTGCTTTAGAGTCCATTATTCTTCCACTGCCTAGTCTCAGACTATTCTACATCATCAATACATCAGCTGACAGTGTTCAATCGCAGTAAAAAAAATAATCAAGCTTTTAGTGGCTGTGACTGAACTAACTTCTCATATGTAGTCTCTTGCTAACAGAGGTCTATTAAAAGAACAGCTTGAAAAATTCTATGCTGCATCTACACAACCAGTTTTCTGACTTGTGAAATAAAACCACAATTTTAAATTCACCTGCCTGTAACTCCCCTGAGCCACAACTTTATATTAAAGTTAGAATTAATGTAAGTGTGTTTTCTTTCAACTTAAAATACAAAAAGTACTCATATTGCCACAGAAAGTACATGATCAACTCTCCCTCAATTTTCCCAAGTGAAATAACTTTCCAAGCGAGGTCCTCAGATGGCTAAAATATATATTATTACATTTGAGGAGTTAATCCAATTTCTTATCATAATCTAGAATAACATTTTCAGCTTTTCCATAAAGTATAGCACCACTTCAATGCACCTCAGGTGAAACAAGTGAATTTGCCAATTCTATTTTAAACACACCATCTGTGACGTTTCTGTTGTAAATGTTGGCAGTATACTGACACCACATTACTAAAATGAATGAGACCTGACACATGGAAAAATCCCAGGTTTCTGTTCCAGCTAATATATACAGATATAAATAGATATATATGTAAATTAGCTCTTATTCAGAATTTTTTTCTTTGGAAAATGTCAATGCTACTATTAATAGCAATGGTGTGGACGGCGCTACTATTCTAATACCTGTTTAAGCTGTTCTGATCTTGTCAGAAATTAATGGAAGAGATCTTGCTGCGTAATGATTCTTGGAATGGTAGAGTAAACCATCTATGTTCCTTTCCTGACTCATGCTGTGAGCAGCAAAAATTTAACATGGTCAGGTTTTTGTGACAATAAACTGATGGTGCTTGGTCTCCTGAAAAGTTGAAAGAAAAACAAATGTTTGGCGATGAAGGAGTCTGCCTTAAAAATGTGTGCATGAATGTGACATAGGCAAGTAAAATAGCCTCTTAAATGGTTTTTTTTCATCTGATGCCTTACATTACCTGTAAAATATTTGTAATTCTGATAGCTAATAAAATTAAATTATTATACAGCTCTTCAGGTCACTTTACTAATATAACTAAGTTAATGCCAAACCATAGCTTCATTGGAAATTTAGATAGAAATTTGCAGTTTTGCAGATTTTCCCAACATATTTTGCCTATTAATTTGCCTTAAAAGCTCATCTCTTTTCAGAAATAAGATAGTTCTTTTCTTTCTGAGTAAAGGCAATGGGTTTCTTCAGAGAACAGACATTTCAGCATTCCTGAATATTACAGCAGGTGACAGGGGTCAGCGGCTCTGACCCAGGAAGAGGTGACTGGTCTGGGGAGATGGTCCCGAGAGGAATCGCATTCCCGAGGTCCGGTGTCTTCCCTCAGCTGCTGGCAGGAGGGCCCTTGCAGAGACTGTTAGCTCTTTAGTGACTGTCAGTTTGTGATTCCAGTTTAGCTCTGCAGGGCAGCCTCCAGGCCAAGCCAGGCCAGAGAGAGAGAGAGGAGAAGGCTCGTGTGGCTGGTTCCGCACAAAGGTAGCTTTATTGTGGGTCCCCTCCGGCGAAGGGGAGAGCCAGGGACGAGAACCCTCTCTCTGAGCCACAGGGGCCCAGAGGGCTTGCTTTTATAGGGATACAGGGGATCAGTAAAGGCCAATGGGTTACAGAGGATCTGGGATGGGAACAGACCAATGGGTTACGACGAAATCTGCACAGTGTCTCCTAAAGGATTGTGGGTTTTGTCTTTTCTCGCCGTGACCAAAGTGGTTGCCTTTCCAGGGAGTCCTGCTGGGCAACTGCAAAATCTCTTATCTCAGCAGAGATCCCTCCAGGGCAGTGGCTGGGCACACCCTACACCTGAATATGAGGCCAAACCTATTTTAGAGAACAAATATAGTTCTACATACTTTTTTTTTGGGGGGGGAGGGGGAGCGGGGGCACTTAGCTGTATAACCAGATAGTACAATATATGATTATCAGAAGCTCTGTCACAGTAGTATCCTGTTCATTCTAGAAAAAACTCCTTCCACTGTTTATAGATGGCTCCTACATTTCTGTGGTCTTTTGAAGCAGAAGGTACAAAACCTGAGTGTACAACAGCAGAGGTGGAGAAGCAGTTTAATAATCCACAGCAAAAAGTTTATTTAGGTCATAGAATAATAGAATCATTCAGGCTGGAAAAGACCTCCAAGATCATCAAGTCCAACTGTTAACCATCAACCAAGTTCAACACCAAACTATGTCCCTAAGCACTATATCTACGTGTCTTTCAAATACCTCCAGCCATGGTGACTCATCTAGTTCCCTGGGCAGCCTGTTCCAATGCTCTGTAAGCCTTTTGGTGAACTTTTTTTTCTAATATCCAATCTAAACCTCCCTTGGCACAACTTGAGGCTGTTTCCTATGGTCCTGTTGCTTGTTACTAGGAAGAAGAGACAAATCCCCCCCAGTCTGCAGAACCTCCTTTCAGGTAGTTGTAGAGAGCGATACACTCTTCACTCAGCCTCCTCCAGAATAAACACCACCAGTTCCCTCAGCCACTCCTCTTAAGACTTGTTCTTGGTCCTGTCATCCCATATGCAACTCTCTGTCCATCCTCCTGCTACTGCTTACACTCATAGACATGTGAATTCTCCTGCAAAGGCAAAGGTGTAGAGTGAAAGGTGTAGAGTGTGGGGCTACCACAGGAAGGTTTTCAGACCCATTTGTGCTGGCAACCTTTGAGTCAGTTGTCCTTCATCTATTCCCTAGACCATGGAGACAGCACTTTGTTCTCTCCCACTGGCATGCTTTTATGAATTCTCAGTCAAACATTATTTCTAGCTTTTTCTGTACATCCCTATCTTGTAATGCAGACAGAATAGAGTTTATATTGTTCTATTTTTCTAATAGGATAAATAAAATATATATCCTAGGAGTCTCTCTGTTCCTATTAGGTAATTTCCTATCATCTTTCACTCCCCAGTGCCACACTGGCTGGTAGCCCTGCTAAGTGTGAGTGTTTTCTTCATACTGTGTCATAAGTTGGTGAGTACACCTCAGAACAATGTTAAGATGTGTCTGTTATGTTCCAGCTGTGACAATCAGCACTGCAATCATTGCTTTATATTTTCAATAAGCACAAAGTTCACCTCCTTGTACTTTTTTTGGAGTATGTTCCAGCTCCATATCTAGATGTAATGCTAACAAAACAGAACAAACAAACAAAAAATACACAAACATCTTGATATTAGGTCTGCAGATGTTGCTGTTGTACTGGGGATGGCGATAATAACAACATAGAGTTCAGGTCCTGGAAGAATGGGATCATTTATTAATTTACAGACTCGTTTATATAACTTGGTTTGCTTGAATGGCATAAGGTTATTGGTCCTTTGACCATCCACCTCCCAGAATGACTGGCTAAACGCTATGACACCCATTTCAAAATATTTTCTCCAGTCAGTATCAACAGACCGTGTATAACAAGCTTGCACCTGTGAGATAAAGTCTCGGTTTACAAAAACCTCTCACTGTTTTCAGCTAGCCTGCGTGAGAAAGGCAAGACTTTCACAGGATGCTGGCAGAAAGCTGGAAAGTTTCTCTGCTTCAAGCTTTTCAGCATCCACATGCACCAACTCCAACTTTTAACTGATTAAGTTTATTGACTTTTAAAAGATATCTGTGCTAGGCCCCTCTATTCTTCATGAATTGTACATTTTAATAGGTTTCCTTCTATATTAACCTAAAAATACAGGAAAAATACAAAATAATTTCCTAAAAAGTATGCCTACCAGAAGTACCACAATTCCCTGCTCAGTCCCTTCAGTTGTCTCTATTCTTAAATTTTTTAATGTGTTAAGCTCACCAATTTTAACCAACTTGAGAAGTGTAGAAGTCACAATATGTTTGAGAACAGTGCATGTGTGACTCTATAGAATTATATTTGCAATAAACATAATTTATCTGATAACTTCTTGGTGTTGAAACTAAGTGACAAGGTTTTGGTAATGGTGGAAGCTGCAGGGATGGCCTTTGTGAGCAGAAGCCAGGGCCTGCTCTGTGCTGGACAGTCAGTTCCAGATGGCTCCAAAATGGACTCACAGCAGGACACAGCTGAGCTTGGCAGAGGAGTTTGTGGTGTCTCTGGGAGAATTTATGTAAAACATGATAAAAAACCACTGCACAGCAGGGAAGAGGACAAAGTGTGGCAAACAATCTGGCTAACACTGAGGTTAGAGAGGGAGGAGGAGAAGATGCTCTAGGTGCTCTAGCAGAGACCACAGTGGAGCAAACATCCACACTACAGACCATGGAGAATCCCATGCTGGAGCATGTAGATAAGTCCTAAAGGAAGCTGAAGCCTGGCAGTCCCCACATTGGAGTAGAAAAGCACTGCAGCCCATGAAGAGGGTGCATGCTGGAGCAGAGGAAAGTCTGAGGAGGAAGTAGCTGAAAGGAACTATTACAGACTGGCTGTAGCACCCATTCCCTCTGTGTTGCTTGGGGGGAAGGGAGACCATGTTGTTTTGCCTTAATTTCTCGCCACTAAACTCTGTTTTTAACTTGTTATAAACTAAATTTTCCCCATGTCAAACCTCTTTTGCCTGTGATGGGAATTTGTAAAGGATCTCCTTGTCTTTATCTCCGCCCACAAGATTTTCCTCCTAATTTCCAGGGAACTCCAACTGAAAAGGGGGTTGAGAGTTGCTGGGTGCACATCTGGCAATCAGCCAAAGTCAACCTACCACAGTTATAAAACGTATTAAACAGAAAAAATCTCAAAAATCTCAAAAACCCTATAGAGTACTTAAAATCCAAATGTCAACATTTGGATTTGAAAGAACATCTTAAAATGTTACTCTTCTTTAAATTCATAGAATGGCAAAACATTTTTCTGCTTTAATTTTTCTTACAGGGTTTCTAGAGAAATTCACAGAAAATGTGGTGCTGTTGCATCCAGTCCTTCGGATCAAAGAATCCTTTCATCTGAACAGTAGTAACACCATTGATTCTCTCTTTTCTAAAGCTTCCTCAGTGAATCCACAAGTACTGGCAGCAGTTGGGGCTTGGATGTGGCAGGTGGGTGGGAGCTACAGGATGTGTTTACCCAGCCGAGCAGCCTCCTGTGGGCTGTAGTGCATGCATCTGCTGTGACCTGACCTTAGTGTAAACTGAAACAACCATCCACCCCTTCAGATCTTTCTCAGTCAGTCCATTTTTATACTACTTTTAGAGATTGATTCAGGGCCAGAGGTGATCTCCAATCTCTCTTGTTCCTGTCTGAAATAAAAGACCTGTGAACTCCACCTAAAACCCTCCTAAGAAGTAGTCCCTTGAAATAATCAGAGTAAGGGGTGCTTATAGTTAAAATAATGCCAAACAGGAGAGTGGTAGAACTGCCTTTTCTTTATCAACAGCAACCTCCCTTCAGTCCTTGGTCTTTATTTGGTGCAGATGCTAATTTCCAGGATGTCTTCCATGACAAGACACTATTCCAAGCAGCAAGCACCTTGAATACTTAGACAATAGCATCACAGCTAAAGGTGAACAGATACAAGCCAAAAAGACAGTTGTAACATGGTTCCTGGAAAAAACATCCCCACTGCGATCACTCGATCACTCTACACATGCCTTTAGGGGCAAATTATTTATGGGAAATTTCTGTAAAGATTAGCAGAGAACACAAATCTCTCCTGAGACTTTTAACTCTTCATAAATTTTAAAAATAAGAATTACATGCACATCATTTTTGAACAAATAAAATCCTCTTTGAAAGGAAAATAGTATTTCTGTAAATCTATCCTGTTTCCTTGTTAAATCCCAGGGATTTTTCCATGAAGTTATCTGGTGTACAAGCATGTCATGGGTTAGCAAAGCATAGTCCCGGAAGTGATGTTCTTGCAAAGAGGTGCTTACAGCTCCTCTATGACCGGACAGGACCTATCAGCTGGCCAGTTTAAATATGGACAATTTTTTAAGCCATTTAAAATTTTGACCACCTCTGTGATCCACACTTAAGAATAGACAAACCCTGGGCAGAGCTCTCTCTCGTTTCCGGCGCTGGGACAGGTGGCTGCGGGGCCCCGTATGGGGGCCTGGTGGGCGTGGCCCAGGCCCTGCTCGGGCCAGGCCGGGCCGGACCACAGCCATCCTGGAGCCGATGGGCCCTGTTCTACCCGCGCCCCCCCACCCCCCAGTTGTGCTACATGCAGATGGAGCACCCCGGCTCCCCCTCGCCAGTGCAGCCAAGATTCAGCTGAAGCTGCACCACTGTCCGGCAAAGATCATGTGACCAACAGTGATAGGCGAAATTCCACCTGCAAGGCCTAGGTGAGATTAACCCTTTTAGTGCTGTGAAGAGCTGAAAACCTGAGGGAGGAGAAAGAGGAGATGCTTAAAGCTGAAATTCTGTTGTGAAACTATGATATATCAGAGTACCCATTGTAATTTCATGAAAGCATGGGGGGTGGAGCGTTCAACTTGTACTTGTGAGCAGAAGCACCTGTGCTGAGATAAGCAGATGCTGAAGCAGCTGTAATTTGATGAGAAGTTTGAACAGGGAGAGATGGAAACGATGAGGACTTTTGCTCCAAATGGAAAGGAGAAAACCTCAGTTTCTAGAGGTGCTCCCAGAGATAGTCCTAGAGATGAAGATGAGGAGGACCCTTTGCTCCCAGGGAAGGAGGAGGGCCTCTGTTCTTAGAGATGAAATGCTCCCAGAGATGGGTGAAGAGAACTTTTGTTTCTGAACGGCTCAACCTTAAAGTTGCTCAAGATTGGATCCTCAAAAGCAGTTGTGGGAAAAGCTGCAAGTCGGGGGAGGGGACTCTCACATGATGCGAGCAGAGAACCAACCCGGGCGGCTGTCTCATTGTGATAATTTCTCCATAGCATAAGCAAGAGAGACTCCTCTTCCTAAATGAACTGAACAAGGCTATTACAGAAGTGGTAAACAGATTGAACATCTCAAGGGTTGTCTGTTTACATTGTCAGTGGGAGAAGGGAGAAAGGTGGGGGGAGGAGAAGAGTTCTGAAGGTGTGGTATGATTTTATTTTTTCTTTTTCCCTCTTTTAGGTCTATTAATAAACTTCTTTATATTCTTTCAAGTTTGGTGCCTGCTTTGCATTTCTCCTAATTCTTATCTCACAGAAGGTAAACAGTAATGAGTATTTTGGACCAAGCCACTACAAAGCAGAAGCTCTATACTATGGTAACAAATGGAAAAAGAACCTTATCTTCAGCTACTAGCCATATATACATATATATATATATAAATTCCACATGCTTATCTGATGTTACCACAGCACTAGCAGATCTGATAGTCTCAGTAGTTTGTATCTCTTACAGAAATAATAAAATTTCAGTTCTGCAGAGAAAACCAGTAACCTGCATAGGATATCAGCAGCATTGTGATGGCTCACTACACAGTTTGAAAAAGCTTCAGTTTTCCCACTTTGTCAGGCTGCTTCCAACAATTGACCAGCACCACTTTCACCTTCTCAGAACAGATTTTTGATTTTTTAAATCTATATTCTGTCAAGGGTTGCAGTGATGGGAAAAATTGCTGAATGCATCTTGCTTGTGTTTGTTTAGAAGATGGATCACTAAGAAGTATTGTAAAGTAGAAAGGGTAAACAAGAGGTCTACATTGTCTATGGGAAAAAACACAGCTTTTTATCTATATCAGTCATAGAGGAAATTATTAAGGAACTAAGAAAAATAAAAAGCAGATTTTGTTTTGAAAGATTTCAAATGTAATTTAGAGGGGATAAAATACTATACAGCAATGAAGAATCTAGATATTCCATCTATTGCCACCCTGTAGCAGAGATGCCAAATAAAAATTAAAAAATCTTTTTTGAATTATTTTGAGTCCTTTCAAACAAAATTCATATGAAACTTGTGAGTGAAATTTGACTTTCGCCCCTGCTAATGGTGATATACATCATGTGTATATTTTATTTTTTTGTTCAAATTCAGCACTTCTGCCTTCATATTCTCTTATTCAATATGAAAAACAGAGATGAGTTTAAAAACTGTATTCTTTCCTCTGAAGGCTTTATTCCCTGAGATTTTTTCTTCCTGTGACAAAATACAACATTGTTTTCTCTGATTAAATGTTTTATTATTTTTCTGACTGTTATTTTGTACTGTGCCTTCATGGTACAAATGTAAGCATTCACATGACCACGTCTACGAGTGGTCTACGAGTCCCATTAAGTGGAGGGATGTGGATTCAGTGATGTCAAAGGGCAACTTCAGTCCTAGGGTTTTTAATTTTTTTCCTTCCAGTTCTGAAAAACAAAACCAGAAAATAAAGTTGAGCTAATGTAACTGTACATACGTTTTTGTTGAAAGTGGTAGCTGGCAGTCAGGTCAAGGAAGGAATTGGAAATGTCAGCTGACTGGTCTGAGGAGCCAACAGAGGAGGGATGGGACTGGGAATGTCCCCGCATGGCAACAGTGACAGAACTGGGACTGAGCAGCAGTAACACAGCACCAGCAGGGCTTTAGGAAGGCAGGAAGAGGGTTAGAATCAGCAATGAGTTGAAAGGGTGTCACATTATCAGTCTCTGTCTGTGTTGCAGTATGTCCATGTCTGCAATCCCTCGCACATCCAGGGTACTTGCAAACAGCTGAGTTAGTTGCCCTTATCATGGACCTGAGTGCAGAGATTCCCTGTATAAATGCAGGATAGCTATATTATGCTAAGAAATACACCTGACAAACAACCTTCTGAGTAGGAATAAGTTATTGTTTCATCAGCATTCTGTACCACAGCAGCAGCTCAGAGTAGATGAAAACCAAACAGAGGAACAAAGAGGTTTAGAAGAGTAGACAAAAGGAGAGCAATGAAACCAAAAACATTGCACTTAATGTGCTCAGGGAAAGGTAGAGGGCAGGGGCAAAGCTGGAGGCTCTGTACTCATGGGATCTTCCTTCCAGCACCATATGTGTTACAGAGGAGCAGATAATGCAGAGATCAATTTTTTATTGATAGTGGATGAACAAAGGGGTCTTAGTTCTGTCTCTGATATCTGGAATACTATTATCATTCTATAACCTGTGTAACAGAGTTTTCTTGAATGCTTATGTTTCTTCTCAGTTTATGGTATTTTTGGAAATGTGAACTTATAACTGGAACTCAGTTATTTTATTTGGACATAAGCGTGTAACTGACAAAGAAATTACAGTACAGTAACATTTGTGTTTAAGTATGATGGCTATCACTCACAAATCTGATCAGTGAAAGGACCTCCCTCATCTGAACTTTTGGCAGAAGCACGCAATGGAAAGGAAAATGCTCCATAAAGGAATGTTGATTTCTGGAAAAAGTTTATGTGTCATATTTTATGGGAAGGGAAAGATCACTTTTACAAGCCTTTTAAAAAAATATTTTAATTGAATTGCATAATTAAACAATTTGGGTTTCTATACAGAAGGAAGATGAGAAAAACACTTGCCCTTCACAGGGAAAACTTTCTATATTAGAGTTTATAGTGTGTCTGACAGTGTATTTTCTACATGTCTGAACAGAGTTGTGTGCACAAAGCAGTTTGATATACATAGTCTGCAATACATGTCTAACTCTATTTTATTTAATGGGCAGTTAGGGTGTCTGTGGATATGATGGTAAAACCTGGAGATACCAAGTCTTTCAAGGAATCTCAAGCATCAATGAATGACTAGCACCAGTACCTCCATGAGAGAGCTTGAATATTGATCTTTCCCATAGTTTAGCCTTAAGAACAACAACAAACAGGTGTGTTCCAGTCTAAAAGGAGAGGAAATATGTCTGGAAACAGCAATGGGCAGCAGGAAAGCAAGTTCATGGCACAGAAAGTGTGCCTTGGAGCACAGGTTTTTGATTGCAATATCTTGGCATAGCATAGTCTCAGTAGCATAAGTAACATAATAAACAACCATACAAGTTTGTCATTAGCAGCCTGTAAAGAACTGAGCTCAGAATCTAGGTGCTCCCAAAGAAAATATCCAGCCCAGTTACCTAAAATGGGTGATCTATCTATCTGTCTATCTGGTAGGTTTGAAACACTGTGTATAGGACTTAACTGTGCCTAATAATAATAACAATAATAAAAAAAATACCCATGTAAATGACACAATTTCTTTTATAAATATTCAGCTTTTTAAAGCATAAAAAGCAAAACAGTGGTCCCTATACTCCTAAAAGATAATGCTAGAAGTTCTGAGGCAGACAATTATGGTACAACCTGTGGACAACAGAAAAAAAAAAGAAGATTTTGTCCTTCTAGCAAAAGTGACCCCTGCTCATGTCAGGAAAATTGGACTAGATGACCTTTAAAGGTCCCTTCCGAATCAAACCACTATGTGATTCTGTGATTTTATAGATGATTCTATATCCTGTGTTGTCTATAGCACAAAAGAAGTGCCATTCTGCCTATGGATAGAGCACCACACAGGTCACCACATACATTTCAGAAATGTTGCTAACTACTCCTCTATTTCTGGTTTAATTTTAATTGTTATGTTCTACAAGTTAACCAAAACTGAGACTAATAAATTTAACATCTTGAACACCAAGAACTTCCTAAGCAGCTAATCTAGATGGGTAAAAATATTAAAAAATATGAATAAATTGCCTTTAATGACGTATTTAAGTCCCTGCAAGCTTAACTGTTAAGTAAAAGTTCACGTCATACATTAATACAACATAGCATTTAGCTAAATAAGTACCTACAGGAAGTGGCAGACCATAACAAGGCAAAAATGTCCTCAAAATAATATGCGAGTATCATTTTAATTCTACCTAGAGGCCATAATACAATAATATGAAAGAAAGAGGAGAGATTGAAAGGGAAAGCAGCCAGCAACTCTCAGACTTTGGTTTGCTGTTATGTAGATCTCTTTTCCAGAAAACAGAAGATAGTTCTAAATTACTTTTTTCTTCCCTCTACAATCTCAGGCATTGATTTTTTTCTCCTGAGTCTTTAAGGTCTTAATGATCTCTTACAGTTTTGATGTCAAAACTTTCAAAAATGTAGATCTCTACATTCCTTAGGGGAAAATCTGGAATGTCTCAAAATATTCGGTAGGTTTTAAGGACAAAATATTGAAAGTTTAAGAAATATAAAATATGCTTCTTTGCTGTAACTTGAGTCTTACGTATACTGATTAATGTTTCAGTCTGTACCACAATGTAAATTCACAAATGAGTACAGCATAACCTGAATTTAACTTAACTCACCTATGTTTAGGTGTCTGCACAGATGTCTACGTATAAACACACATTACATCTTCAATACAGCTAAGTCTGATGCTAATGTCACATACTGGGCAAGGCCAGGCTGCATTCACTGAGCCTGAGGGAATATGGTACAATATGGTTTATGCCCATATGAGTAAATTCTCTTCCCCTCCCACTCAGTGCCTTGTAAATATTTTCTTCTCGGCTGGTCCTTGGATCAGTGTCACATGAAAAAAAGGAGATTTCCACAACACTTGGAGTCTTATTTGTCTGTCGGTGTCCCAGGAAAGCTGAGACCCTTGTGCCCAACCAGTCTGTCATTGTCCCATTACAGGGACCCTTCATTGAACAGTCCTTCTGGGTCAGAGGTTTGTCTGACTGACTTAGGCAGGGACACACACCAAAAGCACAAAGGAGACCCCTCAGTGGGTCTTCCCACTTTATTTGAGTGTGTTACCTGCTGCCGGTGACTGCTTGTGCCCATGAAGGATTCACACTAACAGTTTATGGAATAATACTCTTTATTTATATAAAATTGTAACAGGTTAAGGGTTGAGGATTGCCAATGATAGTATCTGACTGCAAAAATGTATTCCAAGTAATATCTCTATTCCCCAATAAAAGTATTCAGCCTGAATAGAGTATGGTTCTTACCCAACAGGCATCCCTTTGGGGGAGAAAACAGGTTCAGCCCATTGACTGGTCCCAGCAGTTACGATGGAGCAGTCACCATCAATATATGACAAAAACAAAACAAGACAATGGCTTGCCTTTTATATGGTAGCTTTTTGAACATAATACAGGAGTTAGTTCTCCGGGACCAGATTAAATTCATGCTTAAATGACAACATCTCCAAATACTGCAAGTTTTACTTCTTAGCTCTAATGAATGAGATGGCTGAAGAATCTGACAGTGTCTTTCTCTCAGATTGCTTTACATTTTACATCACACTGTTGACACCATATTTTGTGTTCATATGTGTTACAAATACTTGTTACCATCAGGGAAAACCAGTTTTATATCCATAATCTGCAGTCAGTATGTCATTGTGAACACACTCTTCTGCCCATTTCCCTGAAGTGTTGCATTGCATCTTTATCCTATGGTGGTCATCCAGGTTCTTTGACTTATTGCCAGTCCAGCCCATTCTCTGTTTAGGGGCTTCTCCTTACAGTCTGTGTCATTCTCCCACCTCAACACTCTGCCTGGACTTCCCCCTTTTTCTCAGCTGCTTCTATCATATTTGCTAGTCACAGTCTTGATGTCCAACCAAGTCCAACTTTCTTTCCTTTTGTTGTAATTTCTGTTTCATGCTGTTAGAGCTTTCTTTCCCCCTGAGTCTTAGCTCTATCCTGCTACTTTCAGCAGATTTCATGTCCCACCTTTTATTTTAACTCCCACACTTTGAATTATCACCCTCTGTTTTTCTCTATCAAACTATAAGTGGTCACAAAGAACACAGGAAGGGCAGGGTCCCAGAGCCATACTTTACCTCCAAAGAGCACGATGAAGAACTTTCAGCAAAGGTCTTCAGTGTTTTTTGCTTTAAGTGGCCTCCTGTCCGGTTGTTTGTTATGGATAAGGCATGTCTTGGGCTTCTGTTCAGTAACATAAATTGAAAGAAATTCAATTATGATGTTGAAGAAGAGATGTTACTAGATGCTCTAGCTAAGTTTTTCTTATCAGGAGCACATTGTGACTATTCAGATATGTCTGAAGTGAGCAAAAAGATTAGTTTTTGCAGGTTCATGAGTGTACACAAGAACAGCCAAACCATCAAAACTAAGGGTTGCACAAACATTATCATCTAATTTATCCCATTAATATTTTTCTTCCTTATTTTACCTCACTATATCAAATAAAAAAACTCTTAGCTGAAATAAAAAATTAGGAAAATCACCCAAAAATATTAACAGGGATGTTGTAACAATAACTAGTGTTTTTATCCAGTGCAAACTGGTGCAACTCCCACCACCTTCTCCAAAATCTTTCCTTGTGCAGTAAGGAATTCTTTATCTGATTTCCTTGAAAGTTGTTATGAACTTAGCTGTAAGTTACTTGCATTTTGTTCTTATTATTTCTTATTTTTCTCTCCTAAAATAATTAAATTTTAAACTATTTTCTTAATCAATACAGATATTAATAACAAAAACCAAAAACATAAGATGAAGTAGTTGTGCTTTTTCATCTTAACAAGTACTTGTTTTAATAAGTAAATTCCCCTATTAATTTTTTTCCAGTGTATTTTAAAATTAAATATCAATATAATTTCACATTATATTTCAGGTACCTTAACAAAATGGAAATATATCAGACAAAAAAAACAACCAGAGAGTGAAACAGCAGCAAAATTAACCAACCTAAAATACAGAGAAGTGCCATTACTTTAGAGGTTATGGTTTGAATCCTTTCTTTCATTAAGAAGAGGAGTTTTGATACAATCTGTAGGAGACAGTTGTCCCCACTGATTTCAGTTGTAGCCTCTACATTTTCTTTAGGTACACTAGGATTCAGGTAATGCTAAGATTAAATATTTATCTATATATCTATATATAAAATGCATCATAAGGACATTTGACTTATTACAGGAATTGCTCTTATTTTGAGTGTGACCCAGGGCAGTGTGACCCTAAATTGACACACTGTACTTTTTCACTATTTGACTATAAATAGAAGATTATCAGTTTCCTGGCTTGAGAATCTGTTGACTTATAAGAAATACAGGTGTGTAAACTGCATATATTACCATCAAAGCTCCTATAAATGTCATTGTTTTTCCATCTTGAACGCCTCTTTATTTTTCCTCTTTGCACAACAGAAAATTATAAAATTGAGAAAAAATTAAGAAAAGACATTTGAGAAAAAAATAAATTATTTATCATAGTACTAAAAAAATCCCAAACTTCCAATGCTATCTGGGCTTCCTAAATATGATAATATTTTAATACTGGCATGAGAAAGGCTACGTAGTTTCAGTTCTTATGTGCTTATCAGTCTAAGTTAAATAACTTGCAAAATGCTAATTTTGAACTGAAGGACAAACAAGCAACAAAATTCACTCTGTTATTCTTACCAGACTTCACATCTATCAAATAAAATGTAATTTGATATTCCAAGAAGCAGATCTTGAAAATGGTGCACAGGGAGCTACACAAACAAATCTCTTTAATGTAAATATGACTTGAGCCCATAACCTCCCAAGAGGGATTTATAAAAGGTACCCCTCATCATCTCTAAATGTATTTGAGTCAAAAGGTGCTCCTGGGAGGATAGAAAAAATTTTTGTTATGTTAATTAAAAACAATATCTCCAGCAGGTTTTTTTGAGCCGTTAATATACGAAAATGAGAGAAAAACATAGAAAGAATGAGGGAAGGAAGCTGCTATTTTGTGAGGCTAAGGAAAGGTGTTTTATAACTCTCCAATAAAGTAATGACCTGCATATAACCAGTCTTGAAAATATCTTTTATTATGATAAGTTAGCACTAGCTTGTGCTGTAATTTTTTCTGTGTATGGAAAAATCTTTAAAATTTTCAGATGCTGTATTGTTAATTTTATGTAAAGGTTACTTAAAATACAGACTTGACATGTTTAGAGCAGGTGAGCCTGATTTTATTTTGCACATTTCAGGATGGAGAAGGTCATTTGCACTCAATTAGTCATGGAGAGTCCAAAACTTTTGAAAGTCAATATCTGCTATTGCAGATACAGAGCAGCATAGTATTGCTGTGGCTTTTGTTCCAGGACACTGTTAATAAATAAGCAAATTAAATAATAAGGCTTATTAGTGATTAGGATGAAGAAGTCATTCCATATTGAAAAAGAAAATAGGTTTTAGAAAAGTATTTCAGAATAAATGACATTCAGGAGTGATAAATACTCAAATCAGACTATAGAATATGATAATAAAGGTGTAGATAGTAAAAATAAAAAAGGAAGAAAATGTAAAATCCATCACAGACATGACTTGTTCAGGCTAGTGAAGTAAAACATAATTAGAAACTGAAAGAACATGACCGCTTATGGTAGTTGAGTGGAGAGCAATGGACATTATTTATTTTTATTTTAGTAAAGTTTTAGTCTCCTAAAACATCCTTCTAGACAACCTGATGAAGTATAAATTATCACTAACCTGGGCTCCGTGGCTTCTGTCCTGGGGCGCGAGGTGCTGCAAACTTCCAAAACTGTCTCTAAGGCGCTCGGCAGAACCAGCCACACACTCACACACACGTGCATACACAAATGCACAGATAGCTTCAGTAATATGCATCGACGGCAAAGAGGCAGGAAGGATCACCACTCAGAGTTCCATGGACAGAGATTTATTGCATTCACACCATGAAGGAGTCAAGAGGCAAAGACAAGCAACAATGGAGGGTCCAGGTTTAAGTATGGGGGGGAGGTGAGCACCAGAGATCAATGATCTGAGGGCATGGGGGTGGTAAAAAGAGGGACTAGGGTAAGGGAGCCAGTGGGGAAGCTCTGGGGGAGTGGTGAGGGGTAAAGGCCAATGGGGGAACCTGGAGTAAAGAACTTTCTAGGACATAAAACACATAAGGCAGCAAGGGGGCGGGGCAGCCAGCGGCCAACCAGGAATGCAGAACTGGGGTACATTAACATAGCAACACAAAGCATTCTGGGAGAGGCTTCTCTTCTCACCCTAACCTAGACAGAAGCCTCTGGTACTAGGGACTGTCTTACCCAAGAATTCTCTTTGTTCCTGTAGCGAGTTCAGTTTGTAAACCAGGCAGAAACACCAATTTAATGTAGTGGTTTGGGTCAAAATATCCATTACTTATTTATTTTGCTTCTGTGAGATAAGAATTAGGAGAAAGCAAAGCAGGCACAAAACTTAAAAGAATATAAAGAAGTTTATTAACAGACCTAAAAGAAAGGGAAGAAAAAAAAAAACCAGACTAAACCTTAAGAACACTTCTCCCCACCTTTCTCCCTTCTCCCACTGACAATGTAAAAAGACAACCCTTGAGATTTTCAGTCAGTTTACCACTTCTATAATAATCTTTTTTTCAGTTCACTTAGGGAGAGGAGTCTCTCTTGCTCATGCTATGGAGACATCTCCACAAGAAACAATTCTCGCATGGCTTCAATACCACAGCAAGACAGCTGCCGAGGTTGGTTCTCTGCTTGCATGTGAAAGTCCCTTCCCTCATCTTACAGCTGTCCCCACAACTGGTTTCGAAGGTCCAATCTTGAGCTACTGGGGTACTGTTTTAAGGATGAGCCGTTCAGAAGCAAAGGTTCTCTTCGCTTATCTCTGGGAGCATCTTCAGCTCCAGGAACAGAGGCCCTCCTCCTCCCCTGGGAGCAAGGGTCCTCATCACTTTCATCTCTAGGAACAGAGGTCTTCTCCTTCCCTGGGAGCAAGGGTCCTCATCCAATTACAGCTACTGTCATTTGCTTATTTCAACACAAGTACTTTTGCTCACAATTATAGTCATTTGCTTATTTCAGCACAGATACCTTTGCTCACAGTTGGAATTTGAACCCTCCACCCTGCCATGTTTTCATGAAATTTTCATGAAATTACAGCGTGTACTCTGATGTATCATAGTCCATCACCATAGCTTTACAACAGAATTTCAGCTTCTAAGCTTGAAGCATGTCCTCTTTCTCCTCCCTCAGGGTTTCAGCTTTTCCTGCTTTACTGACTTTGGTGTCTCTTTCTTCATGTGCCCTCACCTTCCCTCTTCCTCTGACTTGGGAGAGGATTGATGTCTGCAGGCTTCATCTGTTCTGGAGGAAACTTACATCACTAAAAAAGGGTTAATCTCACCCAGGCCTTGCAGCTGGAGTTCGCTTATGGCTGTTGGTCACATGATCTTTGCCGGGCAGCGGGGCATCCTCAGATGAATCTTCGGCCGCACTGGAGGGGGGGAGGTGGGGAGCTGTGCTGTGCTGCCTGCATGGAGCAGGGCTGTGTGGGGGGGGCCACAAATGGAACAGGGCTGCACCACTGCTGGCCCTGCTGGGCCACCTGCAGGCCCCCCCTGCTACCTGTCCAAAAGCCAGAAGACAAGAGAGCTTTCCCGGGCTCTGTTCGTTCTTAAATGTGGATCACAGAGGTGTGTCAAGCTTCTTAAGTGGCTTAAAAAGTTGCCAATATTCAAACTAGCCAGTTGATAGGTTCTGTCAGGTCATACAGGAAGCTGTAAGCACTTCTTTGCAAAAGAATCACTTCCGTGGCTATGCTAGACCATGACAGTTCCTTATACCACAGGCTCACCAGCCACCACAATAGATTAGATAAGAAGACAGTGAAGGAGATTGAAAACTGTCTCAAATTCCAGGCTTAAGTGATAGTGATGAGCACCATGAAGTCCAGTTTGAGAGCAGTCCAAAATAGTCTACCACAGGGGTCAATATTGGTACCACTAATGCTTACTATATTCATTAATTAGCTGCTTGATGGAACAGGGCATAAATAGCAAGTTCTCAGAGGATGCAAAGCTAGGAAGAGTGACTGATACATCAGAGGGTTGTCCCTCAGTTCAGAGGGACCTCAACAGGGCTGAGAGGAAATTTATGAATTCAGCAAAAGAAAATGCTAAGTCTTGCACCTGGAAAGAGCAAACGCATCCACCAGTACATGTTGAGAGCAGAACAGCTGGAAAACAGCTTTACAGAAAATGGTCTGGGAATCCTGGAGGACACCAGGTTGGCCTTGAATCAGTAATGAGTTCTTGAAACAAAGAATGTTAATGGTGTTCTGGGTTAGTGGCTATTGCCTGCAGGTTGAGGGAGATGATCTGTTCCCTCTGCTGAGTTCTATTGAAACTGCTTGGTTTTGGGAAGTGAGAGTCTCAGTTTTGGGTTCAGTTTCATTGTGTAGGAGAGGGGCAGTGGGAGAATCCTGCCAATATGTATAAATGCATCATTGGGGAAGCAAAGAAGAGGAAGCTGCTTCTTCTTGGTGGCATCCAGTAAAAGAACAAGACAATGTAGGCTGCCACATGTTGAAATACTATCAGTTTAAGATTATCACAGTGGTGTGTGACCTATATGAAATTCTGCCTTATGCATTTAAGTTTTCTAACTGGAAAACACTGATTGCAGGTGAGGGAATGATGGTCTAATCTGTCTGGCATTTCAGCAGGGTAGATAACTTAAATAGGAAGAGGAACTTTTTTTACCATTAAAAGTTTGATAAGGGGAGAAAGGAAGTAATGGGATTGAGGGAAGAGAAGGAATACCTTTGTTTCTTATGCATGTAAGAGAAAACTAATGAGAAATATCAAGCTTCAAACTTACAAAGCCACTATAGCATTCTCATGAAAAAATGAGATGAAGTTACTTGCAACAAAACAAGCAAACAAATTCAACTCATATACTCAGTCTGAGCAGATGCTACAAGTAATGCATATATTTTTAGCAAAGATCTAACACCTATATGTGGACCAGTGAAGGAAGGAACTTTATGAACTGCTTTTTCTTAAGTTACTATTGTATGGTAAATACTTGATTAAAAAGATAGCTAAGAGGAAACATTATTGCATATCCTCACTAGGAATTAGAGAATGGTATGTTTGCTTCTGGATCATTTTCATGTTGCTAAGTCTCACTCTTTCCAAGCACATGCTGTTAATTCATGTGTATGTCCATGCACATCCTTGTGAGTTTATGTTCAATACTGTAAAATTGTTTTTATTTAGGCTACAGCCTTTTCTTCACTAGCACACATTTATGCTGTGAGCATCCCTGAATAGGACTGATGGTTTTTTCCCCCAAAAAATCCTGGATATGAAATCCATTACACAATCTTACCAGCCTAAGAAGATGGAGACTGTAATAGTGAGTCAGTCCATGAAGGTAAAACATAGTTGTAGCTTGCACTGGAAGAAATAGATGAATACAAAGCCCTGATATTTTCTGTGAAAAAATTGCTATGTGGGAATGATTTGGAAAAACATGATTTGGAAAAACTTTCATCAGCTCCAGTATTCCTTATTTTTTATTAATTTGTGGCAGCTATAATAAATTATTGAGTGTCAGCTGAATTTTATTTATATTATTTATATTATTTATATTATTAAAAAACCCTATTTTAAATGTGACTCATCTTCAAAATCAGAGGTGGCATTCACTATACCAAAGCATAAAAGTCAGCTGGCCTGTAATTTAATATAATCACATTCAAATAAAGTTCTCAATGGATTAGATAAAGTGAATGATTATTAGTTTTCTCTCTTTGTTTTTGTTTTTGCTTTTGTTTTTGTCTCTCTGCACTGCAAGTTCTTTTACTCAGAGTTTGGATTAAAATGCAGGAGATGCCAGGCTTTTCTTCTAATTGATGTTTATTATTTTCTTATCTGTAGCACAGCTGCACAGGATGGGCCTCTTAGGTAACAAGGTGGAAAACGGCTGTGAGTTCTAACTTTCAAGGCCTTTTAAAGTCCAAATCAACAAATTATGAAATACCAAGTAATATGTTTTTACTTATAATCCAATAACTATCTATTCATGACCCACTGTGCGGGTTTTTTGAACCAATACCAGAACACTCAGATTTGTGAAGAAGAAGGAGAAGAGAAGAAGAGCTAATCCACACCCAAAGTCCTCCATATTGTTACACATATGTATTATTATATCCCAGAAACCTAAATTCTCTAAACCCAGGGTTCCAACAAATGATGACGTCTTTATCTATCATAAATATACGTTCTTATTTAAGTTATCTACAGTCTGGCAGAGTACTTTGAAATATCAAGCAGGCCAATGAAGTAAGACTTTGACGATCAAGAATGAAATAAATAAGTAACTAAAATTGCTGTGCTTCATTGTTCCTGTGATTGGATTTTCTCATTTGAAATGTCGGGAGATAAAACCATTTTCCTTATTTAGAATGTGCACCACTTAATTAAATTTGTACTGTATTGTAGAATCAAAACCCATCACTATTTCATTTCTAGAAATTGTATTTGGATTATAAGCAAGATAGAAAAGAAAATATTGCAACTTCCTTTCTGGTTTAATGAATTGTCTTTCTGAAAGCCTCAGTCTTAACTGAAAAGTAGCAAACATAGTACAGTAACTGTCAGCGAAGAATATGCATAGACTGATGATATACCTATGTTTGAATCCCTGAATATATTAAAAATTACAGTTGAAAAGCATTCAAAGCTTTATTCCTGAATATCAGCAAATTCATTCTGAATTAATTTTTTAAAATAGTTTCAATTTTATTCGACTGAAAACAGTATTTTCATTAATTTATTAAGCTATCATGTGTGAGACACCGTCATGTGAAAAGTGGAGATTTACTCAAACCCTCAGTGTTTGATTTGTCAGCCAGTACCCCAGAAAAGCTGAGACCCTTGTGCCCAGCCAGTCTGTCATCATCCCATAATGGGGACCCTTCACTGAGCAGTTCACTGACTCTTTCAGGATCACATGCCAAACAGAGAAATCCCCTCCTGGGTCTCCACACCTTTATACACTGCCGGGGACTGCCAGCACCCTTGATGGACTCACATGAGCAGTTTACAGAATAACATTCTTTATTAGTAAAATCATAACAGGTTAAGGTTCGAAAATGTGTTTAGGTGGAATATGAGTGACTTTAGTCATACATCATATTCACTCAGTGGTGTTTGTACCTGGGGGTGGGTATCTCAGCACAGTACCTGCAATAACCTTGGGATGGGCTTAGGTGTCAGTCCAAGGAGAATGATTTCACCACAGTTGCTGATTCAAGAGGAGAATATCTGCCTTTATCTCCCTTGGTTTTCAGCTGCTGTGTGGCTTATGTGCTAAAAAGTACCACAGAGCTCCCTCTGCAGGGGTTTCAACAGAGCCTGGCCACAGTGTCTACCCTCTGTTCCACCCTCCATTTGGTCCCATTTAGATCTTATTGTGTATGGGAGTTTAGGTATGCTGGCCCTGTTCCATTCAGGGAGTAGCAACCATCTTTTTCCATATAACTTCTGTACTGTTATCTTTTTACCCTCAGTCATCTTCCCACGCCATCATAAATGTATCATTTTATCATATTGATTATTGCCATGCATTTATCTCATTGACTGATGACAGAATACCATGTAGTAATGACTTCAGAGACTGATGGGATTTATTATATAGCATAAGAATATTCTAGATAAGACTGAGCATCTTATTTTTCTCATTTAGAGGGTGGTTAGAGATATTGCCTTGGAAAAATATTTTTAGTACTGTTTTAAGTCCGTTAGAGCAGAATTGTTTTCAGTAGACTTACTGCAAGGAGGAGACTTTTATTTCAGTGTTTTGCTTCCTGGAAAAAGAATATTACACACTGGATAATATCCAGTAGCTGAACTAAGTTACCAAAGTGGGCATTCTTCCATTTCTTGAAATTTGTATTGAATCACTGGAAAACATAATCGTCTAAATCCTGAAATACCCTTTGTCTGTTGCTTTATAAAAAGCCATTTTTCACAAAGAAAAGGAGTACATCCAATTGCAATGCTCCTGCTGGCAAAGAGATTATTATTTTCTTTGACATGTGAACATCAGAAACTATTTCTTTAGACTACTGAATCAAAGGAGAAAACCAAAAGGTTCAAACTTCAACAACTTAAGAATTGTTGAAGCAACATCCCTAATAACTGGCCAGTATCCCTGGTTGCTGGCCAGTATTGGGGACAAGCGGTCATTTATTTGCCAAGGATGTCCAAAGAAAGAAACAAAAACTTCCCAGGGTTTATATACATTGCAACAAAAAACGCTTCCCATAGTCCCTCTTCTCGTTGTCAAGTCCCAGTTTTTCATCTTATTGTTCCAACTACTACTAAAACATTTAATCCATCTTTAGTTAAAGGATAACTTAAAGCTCGGCTTCTTTAATAATATTATTTTTCATTTCTTAGCTAAGGAATTCTCAATTAAGTTCTGCAGGCAGATTATGTTTATTAAAACTTTACTCCCTAGTTTTCCTATAATATCTATCATATTGTATTAGAACAAAGTTATCTATTAACTACAACTAAGAGCAGCTAAAGCAACAAGACTATAAAAACTAAAATAGCAAAGTTACAGAAACACAAATTTCTTAACTAATTTTAATACCACTCCTAAAAAAATTTGAGATTATTAGGTTTCTTGGCTAAATACGATATGGCTCTCTTTCACTACTTGTTTTTGGGTTTTGGTAATGTTAGTAAAGGATTTTCCTCAAATCATATTTATTAAAGGATCTTGCTTCTACCATCAAAAACTATTTTTGTGGCTTTTTCAGGTGCTTTACCTTTCATTTTCTTGTGTCAAATGACAATGGAATAAAACCAGTATTTCAAGTAGAACTCATTTAGATTAAGATTTGTTGATTTTGCTAGCTAAATAGTATTTTGCATTGTCACAAATGTAAAGACAAAATCATGAGGAAATTCTAAATGTGAGCTGCTACTCAGAATTTCATTATTCAAAGATTTGTATTTGACAAGTTTATATAATGCTGTCTGTGAATGTTTTAAGCTGCAGTTTCATATTTAAAATACATCCATATTCCAAATGTGCTTACGAATATGTAGAAGTATGACCTTAAGCTGTGAGTATTCCATTAACTCATTTTGCTGCGTCTTTCATGTTGTTTTGTATAGATTTGTGCCTTCAATACAGAAAAGAAGCACCTGAAAACACCTGAGGCATTTCCTATTGTTTCTAAATTATTTATTTCAAAGCTACCTTTTAAAAAGATCAAATATGCTGCATATATTTATTTCTATTTAAAAATCCAAAAGTCATGGCAAAAGAAGTCTGAAAATATAACTGTTATGACTCTTTAAGAGGATGGCATTTATTCTTTCTCAAACAGCAAATATATTTTATGAATTTCAGGATAAATTGGGACACAATTGAGATATGAATAAATTATTTCATGTGTGCAGCCACAGATTTCATATACTTTATTACATTTTCTTTGCAATCAGTATATCTTTTTTTTCTTTTTTAAATATAAGAAGTCTGTATTTATGGCAAATTCAGAAATACAAATATGGTGTACATAAATTTTGCCATTGATAATCTTTTTTTAGCAGTCTCTTTAAAGATTTGATTCCAATTTGATAAAGAAAATTGCTTCATACCTATGAATTCATTCCAGATTCTTTTTCCAATATGAGGTACAGTTCAGTCCTCTGTTTCATGTCCTTTTTCTCTTTCTCAGATTCAATTCCATACACCCGTTAAAGATTTTCTTCCTCTTGTAGGTTGCCTTGGCTGGCTACCAGACTCCCAAGCAGTTGCTCTCTCACTCCCCTCTTCCACAGGACACGAGGAGAAAATACGATTAAAGAATTCCCAGACTGGGAAAAGGACAGGAAGCTTGTTTGCCAATTACCATCACAGGCAAAACAAACTTGACTTAGGTCAAGTTAATAAATTAAAAATTAATTTGATTTATTCCCAATTAGAGTGGAATGGTAAGAAAGAGAGACAAAGCCAAAAATATCTTCCCCTCCCCACCATGAATTTTCTCTGTATCCAGTTATTAGAGTTTACTAAACTGTATTTTACTGAGCTTATGTTTTGGAGTAGCTACTTAAGTAGTTGGATTTTTATTATAAATATAAAAAGTCATAGGGTACTTGCATTGGGATCTAGATGTTCATCAGACTGGGGAATTCCATGATCACCAGGCTGTACTGCCATTCTTTCTTATCTTTGTATATTTAATAATTAATTTAAAGATTAATGGTTTCAACAGTGGAGGTGGATGTGCAAGAATAACAGCCTAAATAAGGTTTTCCTGGATGAAAACACAACATGTATTTTAAGTCTTCCCAAAAAGAATATTCTATGATCTTCTCCTTTATGACTTTCTGACTGCAGTTTTCTTAACTGAAATCTGAAAAAAGTTTGAAGTCTAAATTCCCCACAGAGCCTGAAAAGGGTGAGTGCTTTGCTGTATTTTTAATCGCTGAAACATTTGATTAGAAGTCTCACAAGTGCTTTCTGCCGCATAGACGGCTCCTGTGCACTAAATCTGCTCTTCTGTCCCAGCCCACTAGGCAGTAACTCTGTTTAATCAGAGTGCCATATGAGGTCTTCCTAAGTCCTTTGATCACCATATAGAGAAATGTAATACTAAATGTAGTCAGATGGTAATAATGCACAAAGTAAGAGTACATAGAAAATACAACTTAGTGTATAATGTTTAAAGAAATATGCAAGGTAAAGTAATACACAGTTAAAATGCTGATACATTGTACTATGTACTTTTTCTGAATTGTGTATAAATTATGCATAATCTACAGGTGTGAACACTTATATAATTTTTCCTTTTTCCAAGCAAGTAGATGACATGCTTGCATATTCACATGTTTTCACACTCTTCTGTCTGTGGAGAGCTAACGAAAGTTTGCTGTCTCACCCCATTCTCTGACACTGTTTCTCACAATTATGTAATGCTACTAAACCATATTACATTACTGTACACAGAAGTTTTCTTTTGGGTAAAGGACAAATAGGAGAAAAAAACATACCTGACATTAACTTGTCCCACTGCTTAGTGCCCTTCTGAAAGAAAATCTGGTACTTCAGGGATGAGAATAGTATAAGTAGTTACACATAATGTCTGTGAGTGCATTGTAACTCAGTGCTGAGGAGCTTACTGAGATGGAATGCACAAAATATTTAACTAAGAGGTTTCAAATAAATGTGACTGCATGATCCTCCCACACTCCAGTGAGCCAGGGTTTAAATATGCCTAAATAGATAAACCACTAAAAAATGCAGCCAATGCTTCAATGTCTTTTGTGTCTTTAATAATGCTTGTACCATCAGGCACCAGCATATATGTACGGTTTTTTTGTTTAAATGCGTGTGTAAGGATTTAGGTTGCGTTTGGACAGAACTACACCATGAATTATTTATGCTCACCTCAGGTTTGTGTCTAATTTATAGAATTGCTTAAATATGTCAGTCTTTCTAAATGAGAGAGTTAGATAAAGCATTTTTTGCTTTATGTCAAGAAAACAAATTTCTCCTGGAGATGAAAATAGCAGCACAAATCAAAAAGGGGAAGGTAAGAATTGTGATTATAGGCTTCTAATTTATCCCACTTCAGGACCCTATTTTCTATTTTGTGTATATGCCTGATATTTCTTTGGAAATACTGGTCTGTTGGGGAAGATGAAACAGGAAAGCCTTATAAATATGATTGCCTGACAAAAGATTTTGGGAATATGAAAACTACAGGCGACATCGAAATGAAAGCCACTTTTGAAATACCAAATCTTAGTTACTGAACAACTGGAAAACAATAGTATGGCCACTGAAGATAATCCCCTCTTGATTGAACAATACCCTCTGCTTGCAGGCAGGTCCAAGGGTCAGAGCAGACCCTACTAGCTCAGCAGAAGGGGTCCAAAGAGTAGTTTTTAGAAGTTAAGATGTAACACTCTATGGTAATATAAGAACTCTTATAGGCTGTATGTAAATGCTATAGGATTTGTATCTTGTATTAGATTGGTTAGTGACAATTAGAATATTCAGTACAGAAGATGATTTATTGTATTGTAACCAAGACTTCACCATTCCTCTTCCACTCTGCACACACTCTCCACTCTCACTCTCTCTCTTACTCTCACTCTCTCTCTTACTCTTACACACTCTTACTCTCTCTTCACACACACTTCTTCGCTCTCATTCCTCTCGCTCTCTCTCTCTCTTACCCGCTTACTCTCTTGCTCTCTTGGGCCTGCTCAGAGCTGCCAGCTGCAGCTCTAAGCAGTGCCCCTATACCCACGCCCTTTGCAATAAACCGCATGTTCCAAGATCTGACTATAGAGATCTCTAGTCACCGACCATCTACGCCCAGTCCAGACTGAACCCCAAAGCTCCTACAGTCTGGCGCCCATCGTGATTGCTGAACCCCCCCAGTACCTACACTGGTCCTGTTATTTTATGGTTTTTTACGTTCAAGCCTGAGGTGGTACTGGTGGAAAACCTGTGGCAAGCTTTAAAAATATCTGGACACTTTGAACATTGCTGTCACAGTTGTCTGATCTGATTAGATATTAAGCTCTTCAGGGCAAGGACTGCACTTAACCATGCACCCAGTACAATGGGATTTCAAATCTTAGCTTGAGTTTATAGACAATGGTATAATAAAAATTATTAAGAGGAGTAGAAGGTTTAAATAATGCTGATGACATGGCTTTGATGACCTCCCTGGAGAGATTATTTATCACAGTTTAATGAGATCATTAGGAGGAAAAGTTTCTTGTTTCAGTATACAGACAACAAAATTTTGATTTGATCAATGCAAAATCCAAGTGGCTGTAAACTGTAATGGTGCTGCTATGGTGACTGTGGGGAAGAAGATTCATAAAGGAAGCCAGATCTTTGTGACTTCTTTTAAGTAAATCTTCCCTTTAATTGAAGAATACAAGAAGGAAAGATGGGGAAATGGGATATGTTAAATAAATCAATAAATAAAGACCAGGCTCTAAGTCTCAGAAAAAAACCCCAAAACCAACCTTATGAAAATACTTTTGAGAGCGTAGTAAAACTCGGTGTCATGGTTTGATGCTGGCTAAGTGCCAGGCACCCATGGGGGAAAAACCCATTTACTTATTTTCCTCTACTATAGCTGAGCAGAGGAGGGGGAATTGAAAACTTCATTTTCATGAGTTGAGACAAAAATTATTAAAAAAAAACCCCAACAACACTTTAAGGCAAAACAGGTTCAAAACTTAAAGAGTATAAAGAAGATTTATTATTAACAGAATAAAAATTTAAAAGGGTAATGAGAACCAAAGCAAATCTTCAGAACACCATTCTTTCCCAGTCCCTCTCTCTTTCCACTGACCGTGCAAGGAAACAAAACATGGGGTTTTGGTCACTATTTCACTTTGTAAAAAAATGTTTCTTCAGTATTCTTAAGGAAAAGAGTTTCTTCTGCTGTGCTGTGGGATCCTTCCAACAGGAGGTTATTAAAATGCCCTTGGGTATATTACCGTGTCCCACAGCCATAGGGAGGAGGAGAGAAGATCCAGCAGGCAGGAACTGTGCAGCAAGATTGATTTATTGAATTATTTTACAAACTCTTTTATAGACTTTTTTCTTCATAGTTTAATTGGACAAGGATCAGCCACCCCTTGGTGATTGGCTAAAATCCGAAAACATCCATTGTCAAAATATTTTTCTACTAGAGTATAAACAAGACTTTTCAAGGTTGCAGATGTTTCATTGTTTACAGAACTCTGCTACTATCTTCTGTGAGAGAGAAAAAGTCTCTCACAAACTTAGAAAATAGCAAGAAAATCCTTCCTAGCAGCATTTTTATATCCACAGGAGATAGCTCTCTGTGAACTTTTCTAGTGTGGTTTTAACTTCCACCAGCAGCAGTCCTGCCTGAACCTACTGCAACATGAGTCTCTTCCACGGGCCACGCAGTCTTCCCAAAACTGCCTAGCGTGGGCTATTTTAGTTTGTGTGGTTAGCTGTTCTAGTTTGGAAGCGAAGGCTCTCTTTCCTCTATCTCTAAAAGCAAGGGTCATCTCTCTTTGTTCAAGGTCCTCACTAGATTACAGCTTTTCAGTATCCACGCTCTCCAGCATGAGTACTCTTCTTCATGGACTGCACGTGGATATCTGCACCCCCCCGTGTACCTCATGAATTATGGGGAAACAGTTTGTTGTATTATAGTTCTCACCACGGGTTGCAGGAGAATCTCAGCTCTGGTGCTTGAAGCACCTCCTCCCTCTCCTTTGTTTCACTGACTTTGGTGCCACCATGTTGGTTTTCCTTACGCGTCCTCACTTTTCCTTTTTCTCTGACTTGGAAGAATGTTGGTGTCTGTAAGTTGCAGTTGAGAGGTTGATCTCGTCTGGGCTCCACATCAGGGAATTGCTCGCCATGTCTCTCGCTGCTGGCCACGTGGTCCCTGCTGGCACCGCACGGCCGGCCCTGGTCCTCGCCGGCACCACAAGAGCGGTCCCAGCCTTGGGAGGGCCCCGGCTGGGCAGCCCCCACTGGGATGCATCCCGGTGGCCGCCTCACCACACCTTGGGAGAAGAAAGAGAGCTTCCCACAGTTTTTCCTTTCTTAAGTATGTCATTGTAGAGGCACTATCAACTTGCCTAATTGGGCTAGTAACCTGCCCATCGTCAGACCCTTCAGCGATTGGCTCTGTGTCTGACATAGAAGTTTCGAGCAGCTTTTCTCCTGCCCCCCACAAAAGCCAGGCTGTGCTAAACCAACACACTCTGTCATAATGTTATTTCAGCTTGTGACCTCTATGTGTCACTCAAGCTGATAACCACTACCTAAGAGATATATTGCCTGAGAAACTCCTATGCAACTGTACCTGACAGTGGTCATCATTCAGTGAATGATGGCTTTCTTTCCCTGTGAGTCAGGATTGGATGGTCACCTAAGTTGAGGGAGAGGAAGACACAAAGTTGGTGCAAGTAACTTCACACAGAGAAAATTATAAAATTATTATCCTATTCATCACATATGTTCATTGGAAATGTTAACATTTCTTCATGCTATACTCTGTCCAAACCAAGGTTGTTTGGGTTTTTTGTTGTTTTTGGGTTTTTTTCCCAATTTACAATTTACACTATTGCTTGCATTAAATTGGTAGAAAGCCCTTGTTAACCTTTGTTAATTCACAGCTATATTTCATCACAGAGGTATGATTGGGTTGTGATACCTAACAAAGTGGCTGTATATACAACGTACTTCTACTTTACTAGTTATTCATAATTTTCCTTTATTTTTAAATGAAAACATTGTTTCAGAAAGGTTTAGCAAAATCCCAAATCTCGGGGTGGGGGGAGGGTATCAACTATATTTTTTATGGCAATCCCAACAACTGAAGTAAAGTCTTCAAGTCTTTGACCTGAATGCAATATTATTTTTTTTTAAGTAGAATTTTTTTTGAGCAATACCTGTGTAACAGTTGTGGAATTGGCCCTGATGCTTATCTAAAGAAATAAAAGAATATGTTATGGCAGTTAAAACAAATAGCAAGATAGATAAAAAGATAAAATTATTCCATTTCATGTGTTAGTCAGACTGTGAATATTAAGTTTAATCACTACAATTTTCCTTCTAATCTCTAAATTCTAGAGATAAACATTTTAAAAATACATGGATTCAAAAGTACTTTGTGTCATTTTTCAATGCAATATCTTCAAACATAACAATAAAATCAATTTTAGGTTTTTAAAGCAAGAAATCACAGAGACATTCTTACTTTATGGAAAAACACTACATATATTAAAAGTATATAGTACTCAGATTTACTTTCCTTCTCTTTCAGTGGTATAACTTCACTGTTGAAAAAACCCAAAGTTCACAGGACTGATTTGGCAGTTCATGGAATGTTACATTTTCACATACAGAACAGTAGCTACTTGCAGTAGTAATTACCTTACTTTTAGAAATGAAAATTTAGGCAACACCATGATAATCTCACTTGTCTTCTCTACAGCAAGTTGAATACAAAATGACACCTTCTGGTGCAGCAAGAAAAGAGTCTATTTGAAAGGCTAGTAAATAGAAATTTAACCTTAATAGAAAAAAATATCCTATGAAGAATTAAAGTTTAATAATTCCATGGCTAACAGCTAGAGGAAGACGTAATTAACAACTTTCATAGATGAGAAAAGCTTAGCCTAGTATGTACCTAAAGTATTAAACCTGATCTAATGTCTAGCTGGTGGCCCTTGTATTTATGGAAGAGTCATTCTTGTTTGATAGGCAGAGCAAAGAAGTTGAACATAAAAGAGAAAGGAAAGGTTGTCTATAGGAATTATTACATAAGTGTATTTGAACAGTTTGTAAAGCAGAAAATCCGAAATGTATACAGACTGTTTTGGTTCCAGAACTGTGCTAATAACCTTGCATGAATGTTGAGAATTACATGTGTAAGAGCCTTCTGAAAATAGTTCTTTTTAGAAGTGAAAATGTGACAATCTCACATCAGTGGTGGATAGCCAAAAAAGTCTTATAACAAAAGCAAGGGTTTTAGGTTAAGTCTTCCATAACAGACATAACATAGTCTTGCTCATTCTTATATTGATGTTTAATATTTTAATTTCTGGTATTGGGGAAATAACTAGAAAGACATAGCAATTCCTTTTGTATATTTGAATTTGGTTTCATTAATAGATTTTGAATGTATTAACATTCTGATGTATGGTTTATATGAAAGCTTTCAGCATAACGGATACAAGTGGCTACACAAGCATAAACCAATTATATTTTTTAATTACTTACCTAAGTCCTATTAGCTTTTTGTGGCAGAAACAAATGTATGACCTTGGACAGAAATATACGGTAGCTATACAAGAAAAGGTTTATGCTTTTAACAGACGCAGTTAGCCTGTTCATTTAAAACATGTGTTGAGAAGATAACAATTAAGTGTTAATACCAACGTTCATTATAAGCTTGTTGTGTAGTGAGGCTGTGTTCATATGAGCAGCAATTAAAATAATTATTCATCGGCCAATTTTATTTTAAGTACAGTGATATTGCAAAATAGAGTGCTATCAAAATAAGGTTATCAACAGAATTAGATTAAAAAATACGCTTCATTGTAGTAAATAAAAATTGTAATATACATGTGGTCTACATAATTTCAGAAGAGCAAAGAACACGAGGAAGAACATTTAAAGAAAGTAAAACTGATATCATTAGTCTCTGTAATGTCTTGTTCCTGACGAGCTGGAGGAGCTGAGAAAGCTATTGCAATTAGAATTGTTTCTGATAATGTTAATATAATATTTTACATCAGTAATAAAATATGAAATTGATATAATCCAGTGACTGGAAAAAATGAAATTAAAATATAATAAATTAAATTGATGTACTTTCATTTAACAGTCAAGAAGCAGGGAGCGTTTCTGTTACATGATAGGCCTTGAAATTTCTAAACTACCTTAGTGGAAAACTTTTTCATCATTGTGTCTTTGCTCATTTAAATATATGAAAAGTTTCAGCATGAAATGTTTTATGCTAGAAGAATATCTCCAAAATTTTTATTCTGTTTCAGTCAATATTGTGAAATTTTGACTTCTGTGCTCTGATTAAAAAATATTCTGCAGAATGTAAATTTTATTCTCTGGCCAGTACTATGTAAAAAAAACAAAAAAATGTTGAGATTGCTGTATTAAAGAGAAAATGGGAACTAGAACTAGTCTACTCTTGAACCCATATAATAGTACATTGTCTAGTACAATACCAAGACCATGTCTGAGGTATTTGTATTGTTCATATTTTTCAATATGTTCCTATTTTTGTCACTAATGCTACATAAGTTATACACATTTCCAGCACTCCCAAAAAAAGTAGATTTACTATTGGAAACCACAAGGAAACACGTAATATTACTCAGTGTGGCCAAGAAATCATTAGTTTCAACAAAAGACAAACATTATACATTGATTTTAAGAGGTGGAAGCAGTTAAAGAAAAAGGAAAAGAAAACTACATTATATGTCTTTGAAGACAGAAAGGAAGGCACACCTACACATTTCAGCTTCCTAATTAAAAAAAAGAGATTTGCAATAGTACAAGCACCACCAAAAAGGAGTTACGTTCATGCATAAGTATATCAGCTAATAAGAGAACAAAATAAAGTGATAGCCATGCCACACATGCTTTTTACTTACAATTTTTCTTTAGTTCTTAGTTTGAGACACTCATTGGAGAGGCAGGAAAAGCATACTCTTCATGTTACGAGGACTTAACATGTAAAAGATGCAAATGTTGCATCTTGATGTTGTTACCTTCCTGTATTCAAGAACATCAAAGAAAAGCCATACTTCCTGGTAAAATTTTGATGTTTTCTAATTTATACCTTTACCTCTTCTAATACAAGTCAGTATGAATATCAAGGGAACCAAAAGTGTATTATTGTGGTATTTCATAGACTGACTAGTTATTTAGCAGAATCACAGAATAAGCTGAGTTGGAAGGGACCCACAAGGATCATCAAAGTCCAACTCCTGTCCCTACACAGGACAGGCCCAAGAGTCACACCATGTGCCTAAGAATATGGTCCAAGCCCAAAAGTAAACATATCAGTTCAAAATATTACGAATGAAAAAAGAATGCTTATATGGACCTTATATGGTCCATAAGGATCATTCTCAGAAAAAAAGGTAATACATAACATTATTTTTTAAATCCACTAGGAGTTCATAAACCCACTGAACACTAACGCCAGAAGTGAATGCTTTGAACACTGCTGATATTGGCCTCTGCATCTTGAGTCAGTAAAATATATCCACTAGATAATAGTGTATAGTGTGAGATTGTTAGATCTTTTTTCACCCTAAAATTCATTTGCACTTCTTTGTAGTAAAATATGGACACAGTAAGTGAAAAATGAGTATTTTTATTTATTTATTTATTTAATGCATTGTATGTGATCTATTTCATCAGGGAATGAGACTGCCTCATATGTACCTGTGAGTTTTTCCTACAGTGAACTTAGGCTAAAAAAAAAATGTTTAAACAGCTGTGTTGCTCTGTATAGATCTCTCAAGAAGTAGCATATTTTTTAAAAAATCCCCCACACACTTAACATGAAGTTTTATTTTGCTGCAGTTCATTTCATGAAAGGAATGATTTGTTATGATTGTCTTCAGAGACGGGGAACCTTGTGACCAAGTGATACCTTCAAATATTTGATTCCTGTGGAAAATGAGAATTTTAAACTTCTGGAGGAGACTTAAACACATGCTAACCCAAGTTTTTGAGCTTTGCCACAGTTTTGGCTGAATCATCTTTCTGTAAAATTATATTGCAAATTATATATTTAAGAGTTGACAGACAATTTGATACAGAAAGTGCAAAGGCTTGAGTAGTAATGGCGAGCAAGTAGATATGCCAGAAACTATGAATTCAGGGAATTACCAGTATGTACTGCCAGGTAGACAGAGCATTTCAAATAAAGGTTTATGTGCCTTGATTTTAATAGTGAGTTTTGTAAGTCTAACCACTGAAATATAGAAATCCCAGACAACTAAAGCTGATGTGAATAATCATGCATAATAGGTGCACATTTATGCTTATGAGAACAGTTTCATTAATTCCAGCACAATGTAAATTCAAGTGATACAAATACTGTTGTAACATCTTGATGTGATATTAGGCACTAACTGAAGCTTCACATTCATGCAAAAATTTATAGATACAAAAATTATAATGATTTACTCTCTCTCTGGCACACAGAAATTTACTTGCATGTAAGAATCAATTCAGTATTTTTTAAGGTGGTCAAAATATCAAATATGATGAGGGTAAAAATAATGTATTTTTTTCTTTATGTTTAAACAAGCTTATTATACTTTTTATTTTGCAGGTGATGCTTGATTTGTTCATTCAAGATTAAGTTTCTGTTGTAAGAAAGAGCAAATAATATTTTATTTTTATTTTCTCATTCTTGTTTACAACTTTATAGTACATTGCCAGATTCAATCACCTACTTATTGAGCTGAAGAATCCTGGATTTCCATATATTTAAAGCCTTATGTACTACTGAAGAACCTTGCCATGCTATTTTATATTGTGTATATTTTGAGGAGGTACCACAGCTTTAGATAGCAGCATATATATTTTCTATTCACTACTTAATCTCAAATTTTACTTGCCTTTGAGCCAAACACGTAAAGAATTAATATTTATCAAGAACTTCCAATATTTCCAGAAACGGTAACATCCTCTTCATTCCTTATTTAAATTCTTATTGAATGTCTCAAAGGTTTAAAATAATTTTGAAGTTGACTTTCTTAACAAAGTATTATTTTTTTTCTAAATATTTATAGATTCTAAAGATTCTATGTATCTGCATTCTCTGTTTGCGATATATAATTTTCTGATTTTCCTATTGAAAATCAGTCTTCTTTTCCTATATTTTCCAGTTCTTCTTCAGAGAAATTTTTTAAATTTGCATGAATGACCATCCATTCCTGTTGTCCACAATAGGCTGAGTAAACAGGTTGATTATATTTTTATATGGCCTATGGTCCAAATAACTTGAGTTTATTCATTTTCACCTTCAGGAAGATATTATTCCTTAAGATGGTACTACCAAGAAAGCCTCTGGAAAGAAATTGCCTTTGACTAGTTTGTATTAAACTCCAAGGTGAAGAAGTGTATTAGAGTTTCTTTCACCAATTTCCTTGGATGATCCTTTTCACCAATAACCCACCAGCCCTCAATTTCTCTCAAGTGTTTCTTACAAAGCTGTGAAAAAGATTTTATTTGTAGTTTTCACATCTCTCCTACATCTTCTGGCCTCAATTTTCACAGTTTTACTGTTAACTTGTCAGAATATTCTTTTTTTTTTATTTTACATTGTTTGGGAATGACTTCCACTTTTTGAAGGACAGACTATACTTCTAAGCTTCCCCTTTATTCTGCTATGTAAGCTTTTATTTTGTCATTTTACTTTTCCTCTGCACTTCTATTATGGTGTGTCTAAAAAAGATTCTCTTAGACTTGAAAGTGTTTTTCCCATTCTGCTCTTGTAGACTTGCTTGTGCGTCATCCATACCTTTAACGAAGTTCCCTTTCTGAATTAATTATGAATGCAGTTATTACCTGAGACAGTAGTAAGTCATAGTGGTCTCAGCTTACTACAAATGTTGACTAGTCGAAATACCTCTCTAATCTTAAAATAGATATAAAATTAAAGAAAGTACCTAAATTGTAAATCCTTTCCTATAAAAATAGCCCAGAGTCAGTTTATTTTCTATTTATAAAAAAGATTAAATATATGCTGGAATCTTATTAGGGTGATGCAGGAGAAAGGCAAAGGCAAGACAGGCAAGGCAAGGCAGCGTAAGCAAGGAAGGAGAAGGCAGCTAGTGTTGAGGTTCATTGTTTCTTCAAAGCAGGATATATTGGATTATTTTTGTTTTGTAATTTGAATCACTGTTATGATTCCCAAATATTTATCACTTATTTTTGGTAGTGAAAACAAATTCATTTTCTCACTGTCTTTTTCTGAGAAGCTCTTCATCCTGAAAAGAATATCCAAGAAAAAAAAGTTGGAGGAAGCAGAATAGATCTTTTTGCCTACATATACAAACTTGCTTAAAGAACTAAAGGTCACCAAAGATCTTGCTTAGCATCCCTGCTCAGGACAGTGTGCTCAGGGACAGCTGTGAACCTACGTCTGCCCTCTGTTCCTGTCGTTTCCTCATACCACCTCAGCTTTTTCTTTGTACTTTTCTGTCTGATAGATTAAGAAATCGCAAACCCCATTTTGCACAGCTTGATTCACACAGGACTCTCATTACCTATTCTCGCATGTACACTCCCCTTATTTATTCTCTCTTCTGAGGAAACATCAGAGAAATGACTCATGCACAGAAGGGAGCACCCATGCAGTTATTCTGGAGGGAACTGATAGACCCACTACCTGTTAAACGATCAGCTCTGTTGCAGTTGCTTCAATTCAAGAATATAGTCACAACATGTGGGAAGAAGCGTGAATCAGAAATTACTAAATTCAGAGCTATTACATGAATCAAGCTGTCACCTCAATGCAGGAATTGTCATTCTAGTGCTGCTCCCAGCATGCAGAAAGAGAGTGAATTGTATTAATTTAAAAAAAAAAATGGCCTTTGCAGAGTGTGATTTTCATAAATATCTTAGACCGATAGGTGCCACCATTGCACTGTGAAAGTCACACAAAGTCTGAAAGAAAAAATGAGAGGAACTCTTTTGTTTCATAGTTCAGAAAATGCATTTTCTGGGGAAAAAATAAGCAGGTGTTTTTTTCCCTTCTGGAAAAAGCAATTTTAGAAATGTAATTTTCTTGTTGGGGTTCTCACTTCTTTTAGTTTCTTTTCCTTTCTGTCTTATTTTTTCTGTCTGATTTATTCTAGCCTCAATGTCACAATCTTGACATTTCTTTGTAATGATTCAAAGCCTTTGATCACAAGTATCCAAATTAAGCTTTAGTAAACTGTGTGGATATGCCTTTGTGTCATTTTGCTGCTGAACCAACACTACCACAGAATAACTTCATTTGATTAATTTCTCATTCCTTTGGTGTCCTAAATAGGGCTGCTCTTACAATTCTTTATTGGATTTTTTAATGGAAGTCACACTAGAGATACTATTGCAAGTTAAAAGGTACCATGGAAAATTCTATTGAGAACAGAATGTTTTGATATTGGCACTCCTTGGTTCCCAATGTAATGAATTCAAGTATGGGTTTTGGATATATTACTGACTTCTGTGCCCATACTAGATGACGCTACCAAGCCTCTGAGTACTACTGTTTACTAGATAAAGATTGAAGAGAACAGCACTCTTCACAGTTAAAAATTCTGGAACTTACTTATTGATCCACTTAGATGACTTTAGAGTGTACTATATGTAGCGGGTTGAGTTTGAAACCGGGCGGAAACACCAATTAAGTGTAGTGGTTTTGGTTCAAAATATTCATTACTTACTTATTTTCCTTCTGTGAGATAAGAATTAGGAGAAAGCAAAGCAGGCACAAACCTTAAACAGTTGCAGTACAATGAAAGAGTTTTATTACTAATAGAATTAAAAGTAAAGAGAAAATAACAAGAAATTAAAGCAAATCCTCCCCTCCCCCACTCCCCTCCTTCCCAGCACTTTTCTCCTTTTACCCAACTTGCACAAAGGATAACAGAACATGGGATGTTAGTCAGTGTTCCAGTTCTTGAAAAGTCTCTCTCTTATGCTTAAGGAAAAAAGGGTTTTCTTGGGTTGGACATGGTTCCCAAACTGCCACCAACAGCAGACCCGCCTGGAAACAATCAATCTGCTGTGGTATTAAGCATCTCTTCCATGAAAAATCTCACAGTTCCTTCACACTGCAAAACATGGGCCATCACATGGGGTTATTAATCTTTTTAAGGATAAGTTATTTTGGCCTGCACACAAAGGGCTTTTCTTCGCCACAAGTCTCTAACAGCCTCTTACTACTTCTATATAGCCTGGCATAGGCACTCTTCACAATCTTCACAGGCCACACAAGGACTCTCCATCCCCCCATGTACTTCAAATGGATTAAAGAGACAAACAGTTTGTGGTATTACAGTTTCTTACCACGGCATGCAAGAAGGTTTTTAAGCTACACGCGAGAATCGCGGCACCGCCCTCTTTTCTCCCGTCGCCATTTTCAGCTTCGTCCCACGTGACTCACTTTCTCTTTCTCTCTGACTCCAAAGCTGCCATGTTGAAGAGTGTTCTTGTTCAGGCTTTACGGTGGAGAAAGCCTCGCTCCCTCTGTGCTGCTGGCTGCGTGGTGTCTTCTTCAGTTCAGCGCGAAGTGTGCTGGCTGCAGACAGGAGGCTCTGCTGGCTCCCGTTGACTCCGCCGGCTCCGCATGGAGAGGAGAAGGACCCGCCTGTCCCCAGAAGCCGCGCTGGATGGGTTTAGCTGTGAGCAGTCCATGGCTGGTTTTAGCTACCTGTGGCTCTGGGACAGTCCCCCCCAGTGACCGAGGGTCCGTGCCGCGGTGTTGGGAAAAAGAGGGGAAGGGGCAGTGGCCCCGGCCCGGCCCGGCGGGGCCTGGAGGCTCGGAGCCCCCCCACCTTCCAGCAGGCGAGCTCGGACAAAAGGGGAAGTCCCGCCTTTCCGTGCGGTTTAAATATGTAAATTGTGAGAAGAGTCATTGGTCTAAAAGACTGCCCATCAACTCAGGTTCAACCCACTACACTATATTAGATGCTTTTTTTTTTTCTATTTGTAGATAACTGTAATATCATGGCACTGAGAAATGTCTTATACACATACATATACTTGCAAAGTCAATTTAGATGATAAGAACGGAAGTTTCCTGTATGGCCCAATTTACTTGTCCAAACCCCAATTTAGTTTGCATCTCCAAGATGAGAGGCAAAATCTATTATCAATATCTTTTCAGTTCTGAACTTTTGGTTCTTTACTCTTCTAGATGAGTCAGCAATTATTGAAGGTTTGTGTGTTAATAAAATTGATGTAGAAAATATGATAAAGTTACTTCACTTTGTTGTTACTTCACTGTAGTAATTTGCTCTCAGTAAATTAATACCAGTATGACCTGGATTACACCAAACAACATAAAGATGAAAGACTTGCCCTACTTTCTTTGGTTATTTAGTCTTATCTGCATGACTATATTTTATTAGTTTATCTTTTACTTGATCCTGTAATATATCACTTATGTACTAGTTGGAATGCCTCACTCACTCAGATTCACTTTGTAAGTATCTGGGGAACCTAAGTCTTTCCCATTAAACATACCAGTTCTTCCACCTTTTCCATGAGACAATTGTCAGGGAAGAAAAACATCTATAATATTTCACATCTTAGTGAGTCAATGCCAGTGTGGTGAGGAGTGCTAGGGAAGACCTTAAAAATACCTTGCTTTTTTTGGCTGACAAAAGAAGCACTTGCACAGATCAGTGCAAGCACAATGTCAAGACTACTATGCATTATTTAATAAAAAGAGTTTAATTAATCAAAATTCATTTGTGCTATATGCTATATCTCTGCCTTATCCAAAATAGGCATTCCATATGTTGTTGGTTGGGGGTTTTTTTCCAGTAAATTTATGCTAGCTCATGTATCTCTGCATTGCTTTTCCCTACAGAAGGCTGCTTGGAAACATGTGCAACAGTAAACTAAACAGGATAAGGGAATGTGCTGATACACCATTATTTTTATCATTTGCTCAACTACAAATCGGCAGTTTTGGTCTTTGTCAGCAGTACAGCAGCATCCCCCAGGCAGTGTCTGGCTGCAGCCTGGGGGTTGGCTCAGTGTCATGGTTGGACACTGGCCAATTGCCAGGAACCCACGAAAGTCGCTCACTCACCCTCCCCTGCCACAGCTGGACAGAGGAGAGAAAAATTTAACGAAGGGCTCATGAGTTGAGATAAGGACTGGGAGGAAACACTCCAAGGGCAAAACAGGCTCATCTTACAAAGTGAGTTTATTACTAACAAAATCAGAGGAAGATAATGAGAACTAAAAATAAGCCCAAAGAACACTTTTTTTCCCCTAACCCCTCCCTCCTTCCCACCAACAGTGCAGGGAGACAGGGAGTGGGGCTTTTGGTCAGTTTGTCCCCCAAGGTTTTCTTCCACTGCTCAGAGAGAGGAATCCATCCCTTGTGAGACTATGGGGTCCCTTCCCACAGGAGACAGTTCTCCATTATCTTCTCCAGCGTGGTTCCAATGTCACGAGCAGCAGTCCTACTACACCTGCTGCAACGTTGAGTCCTTCCCACGGGCATACAGTCCTCCCAAGCCTCCACTGCTGCGGCATGGGTCACCCTTATAAGGGGTGCAGTCCTCCACAGACAGGCTGCTCCAGCCTGGAAGAAAGGGCCCCCTCTCTCCATGGGGTGTTCCACTGGATCACAGCCTCCTCCAGGCATTCACCTGCTCCAGCACGGGCACCTCCCCCACGGTCTGCAGGTGGATCTCTGCATCCCCTGTGGATCCCCACAGGCTGCAGGGGCACAGCTACTTCTCCATGGTCGTCACCATGGCCTGCAGAGGAGTCTTGGCTCTGGCACCTGGAACACCTCCTCCCCCTCGTTCTCCACTGACCTTGGTGTCTGCATGTTGTTTCCCTCACATGTTCTCACCTCCTCCTCTTCTGTGGCTGGAATTAAACTGTGCTGCCTCTTTGTTTTGATTTTCTTCTTAAATATGTTATCACAGAGGTCTTACCATCATCTCTAATTGGCCCAGCTTTGGCCAGCAGTATGTCCATCTTCAGAGCCATCAGGGATTGGCTCTGTTGGACATGGTGGAAGCTTCCAGGAACTTCTCACAGAAGCCACCTCTGTGGCCTCCCTGTTGCCGAGAATCAGGCTGTGCAAAACCAACACACTCAGGAGGAGTACCACACCTGGGAGAGAGAAATCCAAGTCCAAAGAGAGGGAAACTTGAAATGTTTCAACACTGGCAGTCAGGCTTTGGTCACAAAACATCTTAGTGCTACTGACATGTTTTTATTTCATATAAAATGTTTCATGATGCACAAACCCTCCATGGCTTCTGTCGGCTAATATTTTCTCTAAAAATACATGTAGCTTTTGCTGAGGAACTTTCAGAATCTGCATCTGTCTGTCAGCTCATACATCAGGAAAGGCAGGCATAGCATCAGTAAGTAATACAGAAGCTCAACTTGGTTGCAAAAGGCAAGTTTAGAGGAAAAGATGAGTCAGTGAGGTGAGCAGTCAAGACTATTTAATGTACCACCAGGCTGTCAGCTCTCTGTGAAGTTGTCTGGACATCTAACTCAAGGATAGGGTAATAATGAAAGACCCTAAACATACCAAAACGCTTATCCTGCTCTGCTTTCTAGTCTGTGCTCTGGCCTGAACAACCAATTCTGCTGCTTGCATGCTCACTCTTGCACCCAGCCTTTCCTTCTTAATTTGCATCAGGAAACAGTCTACTTTTTCTAAACCACTAACACTTTTCTAAAGTGTTACAGGGGTTTGCTTTGGTTAAGCATTTCAATGGTTTTCCTACTAATTGCAAGAACATGTAATAAAATAATAAGCCAGAAAAATCTACAGTGTGTTTCCAAATTCTACTTGCAGTAAACCCCCTTACAAACCCAAATCTTTTGTTCAGTGCACTAAATGTTGCTGCAGAACAATTATAGAAGCCTCTCTGTCCTCTTTCAGTAACATAGTTAAAGCTCTTCTAGAACTGTGTTGTATACCAAGGATTATCAGTGTTGATTCCTAGAGACAGCAAGGTTAAAAATAAAAGAGACTCTGCTAAAGTAGATCTTCTGAAAACAAAAGGAGACATCTAAAAACCAAAAGTAGTAAAATATTTTAAAAGAAATATTATAGATTCTTGTAGCTCATGGACAATCATTTTACAGAACTTTCTGATACACTTTTGATTAAAATTATGATATCACTGAGACAGCTGTCATACAAAAATAAGTGTTCGGGTTTTAGGAGTTCTCCTTTTGTTTTCTTTCTCTTAAGGAATTTTCCCCCTGATGTGTTGCTAGGAGACAATAATGACTGGATACGTAAAAGAACAAAAGAAGTGGCCACAACTCAGGGGAGGGGTCCAGCCGGCTACTCTCTACCTGGGGTTTCTCATGGAGGGCAGGGATACAGTGAGATCTGGACTGGGAAAACGCGGTTGGGTGCAGCCCCTAGCTCTCTTGTTCTCTTGGCATTCCGAGGGGAGAGAGGCTTCGGTCACTGTGGGGAGAATTCGTCACCACTGCGGGGTTCTGCCTTTGCTGCCTTTCTTCTACCGTGAGTGGAGCTCTGCTCCAGGGAGTGGCTGTTGCACTGAGACCTTATTAACACCGTGCCTCACTAAAAAAGGGACTTTTCACCATCTGCTTGCCTGCCCCAGGGGTAAACCCCAGGATCCCGAGCCCTCTTCCCCCCCCACCAGGGCGCTTTTCCCTTCCCAACTCAGAGCCAGGCTACCACTGTCCTGCCCCCACTTTTTTTTTCCCCACTGCTCTGAGTTTTCACTACACTGTAGCTCTGCACCCCCTACCCTGCCACAACGCCCTGCTGTTCCAGCCCTGCCTCCCCGCAGTTCCAGCTACAGCTGCAGAGTTTCTACCACCTCCTGCTTTCTACCTTGGGTGAGCCTGCCCTGCTGTTCCAGCTGCCGCTCTGACATTACTGCTGCAGCCCATTGTCACCATTCAGCCCATCCGCCAGTGCCGCGTGGTCCCCGAGCTCGCTGTGGAGCGCCCCCTGCAGCCAAGGGGGAGTGATCGCACCTGCCCTGCTCACCGGGAGCCGCCAGCGCCCCTGCTGGCTGCGAGCGGAACTGCACCCAAGGGGAAATTGCTCAAAGAGTGGGAAGGGACTCATTGATGGGTTTTTCGGGTTTATTTTTCCTTTTGTTTGTTGTTGCTGACACTGTTGCTGTTTGTTTGCCTTGTTATATATACTAGTAAAGTTATATAAATATACTTGTTATATATACTAGTTATTCCTTTTCTCATATCTTTGCCTGAAAGCCCCTTAATTTCAAAATTATAATAATGTAGGGGGAAGGGGGTCATATTTTCCATTCCAAGGGAGGCTCCTGCCTTCCTTAACAGACACCTGTCTTTCAAACGAAGACAATAAGTAAATTGGTTTTCTGTATTTCCATAGTATATGTCCTTCCTCTTGCAAGTCTTTGTAATTACCAGTATTTTGAAGCAGTCCTTTGCTATTTCTGTCAACACTTTAGAGAGAAGTATTTAAAGCACATTATCCTGCCATTTTTTTACAATTTTTCTTTCAGGTTACAGCATAAGTGGAAAGATTTGCCAATTTTATTTTTTTCCTGGGAAAAGATTTTAGTTAATGGAATGTTCAAATCTCTTTTCTAATCCCTTCTCCTGTATCTCTGCATTTCTCTCTCTCTTTTTTTACTTGAATCAGTTTCGGGAAGCAGGTGAGCAAATGATCCTTGTCATAAAGAAGATGTCATCTGATGTCTAAACCAGAATGCATGCATAGCTTTAGCTGAGTAGAAATTAGTTAGGTGCTTAACATAAACCAACTGATTAAAGACTTATTTTGTATCTATATGGTTCAAACCAGAATCTATCCTTCTTGTCCAGTTAAAATGTAGACAATCAGAATGTTTATTGCACTGGTATTCAATATCACATTTCTTGAAAACTTTCCTTGTATTTAACTTCCATGTATGGATGGTCCCATTGACATGAGAGCATTTGATCACATGGCAAAGCCTTGTGAAATATTAAGTAATCTCAGACCCTTTTGTATTACTAGGACATCAGAGTGCTGAGAGTTGAATGATTGGTTTTAGTACACTCGTTTTTCAGGATGTCTGGGAGAAACCCTAAATGCATCAGCAAGAATCAATTCAACTGCTCAGAGTGAGGCATCACTCTCTTTCACTGTAATTATAGATTAGGTGTTTCTTCATGTGTGAAAAACTCTATAAGGAGGTTTTCATAAGCATGCATTTGCTGGGATTTTCGTTTGTTTGTTTGCTTTTTTTTCTTTCAGGATCTTTTGATAAGCCTTAGGCACCAAAAGATTCAGTGTGAAGGGTATTTCTGTTCACAGTCCCTTCAGATAGACTACTGATATTTTTTCAGTTATATTGTTTTACATTTTAACAGAGGTGAAAGAGGTTTCTAAAAAAATAAAAACAATTATCATAGGGGCAATCATTGCAATGCTATGGCAAAAATACCAGTCGCTGATAGCTGATTAGAGTTACACAAAGCATGTTCTTAGTTACATTATTAATGAAACTTTGTTCATCAGAGTTAACCCAGGAAATTTAGCAGAGTGAGTATTCATGAAACTTTTCTGTTCAAAAGGTCTTCAGTCTTCAAACCAGAGTCTCATGATGACACTTGAAGGAATTTCATTTTTAAGGGAACTTTCTGTAGTTTGGTAGTTTTTTTCTGAAGCTCTCACCCAGATATTGGCCCAAACTTAAATAAAGTTCATGCCTCTTTTCAGCTCTACTAAAAGTGTACAGCAGTATTACAGCAGAGTAGAGCCTTCTGGCAGCCTGATCATCCTGACAACAGGCTGCTGAGTCAGAATATGGGGGAAACCCAACATAAGAAGGACCTGGACCTGTTGGAGTGAGTCCAGAGGAGGGCCAGAAGAGGATCAGAGGGGTGGAGCACTGTGGGAACCAACAGCTGGTCTGAAGGCCTTGAAGACATTTCTCTTGATACAGTCAGTTTGTACCCATAAGAATTGCAGAAACAAGAGGATAAACAACAGAAAAAACTTGTAACAGCTGCAAAACGGAGGATACTAGCCAATGTTTAGCAAAGAATGTGTGTACACTATAGACGACCAATAGTATTGTATTGTAGCAAAATAATAGCCAATGAACATGTAGCTAAGAAAGTGTATAAAAGAAGTTGCGTGATAATAAATGTGCTTTTTGTCTTTGCTCGGGATGGAGAGAGTGTGTGTGTCGTGACTGTCTCAACAGTGGCGGAGCACTTCTATGAAGACAGCGTGGGGGAGTTGGGGTTCTTCAGCTTGGAAAAGAGAAGGCTCTGGAGAGACGGTAGAGCATGTTCCAGTACTTGAAGGAGGCATACAAGAGAGGGGGAAAGGGGCTGTTGAAAACGGCATATAGTGATAGAACAAGGGGAAATGGCTTTAAACTGAAAGAGGGTAGAATTAGTGTAGACTTTAGGCAAAAATCTTTGCTGTAAGGGTGGTTAGGCATGGGAACAACTTGTCCAGAGAAGTTACGGATGTTCCATCCATGGAAGTGCTCGAGGCCAGATTGGATGGGGCTTTGAGCAACCTGGATTAGTGGTTTTATGGTTTTGTGAACAACCTGATTTTGTTCCCTGGGCTGAACACCAGAAGCAATGTCATCTAGTCAATGAAGACATTTTTTGGCATTTTATGTAGAGATTTCACTGACTGATTCACTTTTCCCAGCATAGCTACAAGAAAATATTTAAATAAATTTTACCATTAAAAATAGAGGGCAGATGATTACCCTGTGTTTACTACATACAACTTACAAGAGGAGAGTATGGCCAAAGTTGTAAATGGCTATCAGTCTTAAAAAATAAGACTTTATACTTCGAGGTGATGTAAGATTCAGAATTTTGGGCTCTTTTACATTTCAGATATTTTATAAACTGGTCCTAGAGAAACAGAGGAATACATTAAGGAAATATTTTATATGTTTTGGGCAAATATTAAATGAGCAGAGTGAGATTCATAAGCCTTCTCATAAAAAATTTCTGTAAGAATAAATGTCTTAGATTTAAATATATCTTCCTATATCCCTCAACAAATCTTTGCCATGGAACCAGCTAGAAAAACCAAGCAAGGCAGCAGCTATTCCTTTGTAATTAAAATCTGCACACTGTGAAAATTACAGACCAGTAACAGTAATGAACAATTATGCAATGAGATGCTGCTTTGCATAGCTGAGAGACAGAGCTCACAAACCTTTTACTAAATTAGTTCATGAATCATAGAGAGTCCAGGTGACATTTTTCATAGCTAGGACTGTGTATGCACCAGCAGTGGTAAATCTACACTGGCATGAGCTCAGATGTCTCAGAACAATCTGCCTAAGGCGAAAAGAATGAAGTAAAAATGTTTTGATGGAGTGTTTTGGTTCTAAAAAGAAAACATTTAAATGGTTCAAGAAATCCTAATAATGTATTAATTACATTTTCCTAGATTAATAATTATTTTTGAGAGACTGAGACCCCCAGTTTTTATACACAAACATAATTAAAGGGAAAACGTAACAGACTATTATTTATGCTACCAGTTCCACTGAACCAGTAAATCACCTTAATAAATGAAGGCTCATTAAGAGGTGTTCAAGATCAGTCTGGCAGATTAGTTTACCAGAACTAACCCTCACTTGTGAGTGAATTAAAGGAATCATGATTTGACTAGAAAAAAAAGGAAGGGGAAGGGGAAGGGCAAGGGCAAGGGCAAGAGCAAGGGGAAGGGCAAGGGGAAGGGCAAGGGGAAGGGCAAGGGCAGGGCAGGGAACGGAAGGGAATGGAAGGGAATGGAAGGGCAACTCTGGTTGTAAAAAGATTTGTGTCTATATCTAAGAAGGTATTCACATTTTGGGGCATGAAGGAGTACATCGTAGATTCACAGAATTATAGAATGGCTTGGTTCAGAAGGAATCATAAATATCATCTAATTCAAGTCCCTTGCCATGCCCAGGGACACGTCCCACTAGATCAGATTGCTTAAAGCCACACCCAGCCTGGCCTTGAGCACTTCGGGAATGGGGTATCCCCACTCTAATACCAAAGAATTTCTTCCCAACATCTAATCCAAATCTCTCTTTGTAGTTTAAAACTGTCCCCTCTTGTCCTATCGCTATTAGTCCATGTAAAATAATCATGCTATTCCTTTGAGACAATGCTGTCCTATAGGAAAATGCTGTGTATTTTACTGTCCTATACAGCAATTCTCTCTGTCCAATTAAGTATGAGAAGTAACTAGTTCCCATATCTGAACCTGTCCCTGCGCATTCAGGTTATTCAGAATTGATCTACACAGTGTATGACAAGCAGAGTGAGGCAGCTGTCCTCAAGTACATGCCAAGTCCCCAGTCCCCAGACCTAGGAAAGGCAGCACCTGCTGTGCAAGCAGTCCTTCCGAGCAGATGTTATGCATCCAGGAGTTCCTTGTGTTTTCTTAAACAAGGAGTATTAAAGCTTATCTCCTCTTCATTCCCTTGAACTCTCTGCCAAAGAAACACCATGTCGTTGGCTTCAGGAAGCTATTTGATGTAGTTTCTAAGTTTATAAGAAATATTGCATCATAGAACACAATAAAGGACATCAATTTGAAGGGGTTTTCTTTGGTATGTTTTGGGGTTTTTCTGGTTAGTTTGCTGGTTGGTTGGGGTTTTTTGGTTTCTTTCATATATATAGAAATGGAAGGTTGATTTCCCTTATGGATTGGTTTGGAGACCACCTGAAGAGGTTCTGCATAGTGAGTTCTTGCTTTGATTTCCTTTTTCCTGTGTAGCAGGTTAAGTATAGACCAAGGGATCTAATAAGGAACAGAATGAAATTCAGTAGAGGCTGGGTCTCAATCTGAACTAAAATGGTATTGTTTAATACTCCCTCTTTAAAAGTAATAAAGATTTGATTTTTTGTTTAATTGAACCTTCTAAATTGAAATAGGCACTGATGGCTTAAACTATCTCAGTAATAAAATCATCAGTCTCAATAAATGCAATTGCTGTTAACTTGTGAATTTTGTAGGCGCTTCAGTTTTATGTATTTGTATAAATATTTGTACATTCTTTGCTGTGTATAAAATTTAAAAGTAATTTATTTAGTGCTTTAAAGAAACCTGAAATAATTTGATTTTTTTGTAACATGACTATCAAGTGCATATCCAAGAAATGATGTGTTACTTACAAATACTTCATGTTATATATGACTGTGTCAGAGGCAAAGCATTATCAGGAATTCTAGAAAAGCTGACTGATAGCAAAATAAAAAGGGGGCTTTTATGCCAGATCAGTGTTTCATGGATTTAAGGCAACATTTTTTTACCCTTTCTTTTTAAGTAAAACTATATGAGACAAAAGAACAGTGTACCCAGATGTTATGATACAATTATTATTATTATTATTATTATTATTATTATTATTAAGGTTCCTTGGAAATTCCTCTGCCCAAATTAAGGTGCAAACGAGACCATATGCCAGTGACAATAATATGGGTTTTATTGATGGTAGATATGAGAGAGAGAGAAAGAGAGAGAGAGAGAAAGAAAGAAGTAGAAAAAAGGTGGGAGGGACAGAAAGAGAGTGACAGGGACAGAATAAAGAAAATATCACCACTCCATGGATCCCAATGCTGTTCGTTGATCCTCTCCAGCTGGTCTTCTTGGTGGTGAAGGTCCCCCCAGAAGGCACAGAGTCCCATGGGTGTACATGCTCAGGCTGGGTGGGCACGTCTGGCCATGTCCCCCTGGGGTGGGGGTCAGTCTCTCACAGCAGACTCTGGGTCTGTTGCATCACGTGCAGCCCTGTGGGGCCAAGCCTCTCACGTGAATGTCCCATGGATGTGTCCTGTGGGGTTGGGGGTTCCACAGCTGGGCCAGTTTGTGTAATTGGAGGATGGGTGTTTATTGCCTCTCACCAGAGATTACGCCATGTACCCAAAACCTCCTCCTCCCCACTCAGTTGGAGGGAGTCTGTGTAAACCTGGCTTCTGTGAGCTGTGCTCTCCTCCCCACCCCAAACTCAGATGGTGGCTTTGGCCTATTGTGGATGCATACCTTTCCCTCAGCCTGAGATGATTGAACAGTGGGTTTCCTTTTATCTAATCAGCAGTTCGACTAACAGTCCAAAGTTCTTCAAGGAGGTTTCTTGTTGGGGTTCCTCCCCTCTGGCATGGAGTCCGGGGGGAGACACTGGGTTTCCCTACTCCCTGGTCAACCTTGTTCCCCATTGGTTGTTTTGTGTTCCGCTGCCCGGGAAGGACCCTGTTTGTCCCGTGATTGCTACAGTTCCTCAGCAGTCCCCTTCCATGCAGCTGGAAAATAAACATCTCTGAAAAACATCTATCAAGAATCAGTCCTTATATTTTTCCACAGGCCTTGCTGTCTTATGCGTGTTGCAAAAATCCCCACTGCAACAGTTTCTGTGGCTGCAGCTTCTTTAAAACTTTATATCAATGTTTGAGGCATGAACTATTTCAGTCGCTGACACCAGATCAACTGGGATTTCACTGGACACAGAATAGATATGAAAAAATCTGGTTTTGCAAAAGAAATTTCTTTTCAGGTATCCAAATGAAAATGATTTTTCATCTGCAGGTCTATAACATTTGGTAAATAATTTTCAGTTTTCTGAAAAAACCACATTCAGTACTAGACCAGTTACTCAAATCTAAACACAAATTAGAGAAAAGGTTGACAGAAAACTCTAGCTGGGGAGAATCACTACTGGTGCCAAGGAGCTGTTAATTGAAGTACATAAGTACTTCTATTTATAAATCATAAAAACCACAAAAACATAAATCAGCTACATGAGTAGCTGATTTATGTTTTTGTGGTTTTTATGATTTATTGAATTCTTAGAGACTGATATATAAACTTTTTGAAAACAGTTTTAAATTATCTCAAAAATGCTATCAGTGTCAGTGAAATTCTCCACATAACTCGTTTCAGATCTCTGCTGGTTGTTCTTTCCTTTCTGGGACTGCCTGGACCTCAGTTATCAGGATCTCAAACAGCACTGTCTCATAGTAGCTGGAGTCAAGGCTGCCTCAACAGGCATTTCACCAATCAATTCTTCTTTACTCACATGAAATAAACCCAGCTCAACTGCTCCTTTAGATTCCCGGCATCAAAAAACTGTTTTGATACTCAGCAGAAACTTTGTATAAAGCTCTTCTCTCAAAGTTAGCAAGCCAAATGAGAAAGGGTTGTGTGTGTGTGGATCTGCGTTAGTTGTTTACTAACTATTCTCGCAAATGGTGCCCTACTTGTTTGTGAGCCACATGACTTCACTGTAGCTGATATTCTGGTATTAACTTATTCGTATGATTGTCCTTCCAATAAACATTTGCTTTTCATGAAAGTTAAAAAAAAAAAGAGGAAAAAATGTAAACTAATCATGAAACTAACTATTAATTAGAAATAATTTCTAATTTTTACATTATTTTCAACATAAACATACAAAAAAATTACATTAAAAGTCATTCTTGCACCTTTCCTCCTAGGTATAATTGTTTCAGATTGAATATGGGGAGGATACTTTGTATATTCTTTCTTATATTTTTTATTTTATGCTTATTGAAATATGCATATAATTTTTTGTCCTCTAGGTATAGAGCTGTATTAGTCTAATTTAACTTAAAAAAGGGCTCACATTTTAGATATCAGCAGTGCCTTATGAAATAAGGCATTTTTGTAATCCTCAGCTATTAAACGTAAGGTTTTTTTAACTTACAGTTAATAGAAAAAAGGTGAAAATATACCTTCAAAATAAAAAAAAAAAAAAAACCAAAACCCAAACAACCCCCTAGAATCTTCCTATTCTATTAATGCTATTTTATATTTTGAAAACAAAATAAAAATCTGTTTTTTCCAGGTGTTTTTAAATTTTACCTGCTTATAAACTAAGGCGAAATTTTAAAATGGTGTAATTTGTACAAAGCTACATTTTTACAACTTTTTCCAATGAAAGGCTTAAGAATTCTGGTTGCAGTAAACAATAAAATTAATTTGACTCAATGCCTTTCTTTTCCTTTGGTTTTAATGGTAGGAAGTTTATTTTCCTTTCCTCTTTAGCAATAAAGTTGCAACATTCAGGCTTTATTCGAGTAGAAATCATTGAATAATATGTAAGAAGTTCTGAGTAACATCTGTGATTTAGTCAGTTTGATAAAAAACATGGCAAGGTACCTATTGAGTGTCTTCTCCCGAGGAACTGGCTGGACATTAGACATTGCATGAGGATTGGACATAGATAATGAATCTTTTTACTTTGTTTCACTTCTCCATGTAGCCTTGCTTTTCTTCATTAAACTGACTTTATCTTAACCCATGAGTTTTTGATCTTATTTTCCCTGCTGTCCCACAGAGGAGAGGGAGTGAGAGAGTGGCTCAGTGGGCACTTAGCAGCCAAAGTCAACTCATCACACCAAGAAGAAAAAAAATCATGCATATAAAAGAGATCATAATGAAATTATTAAATTAATGTTGACAGGTCATGCAGCTTAACGCAAAATCACTTAGACATATTTCAGTAAACATTTGTTAAATCACATCTTCAAAAATTAGAATGAAAAAGCTTTAGCAGTTTTTTATAAGCTTAACAGTGGTGGTGGTGACCAATTAGGTGTTGGGTCAAGAAGACATTCATAATACATCATCATAAAACAAGATGCTTTAAAATGAATGTAAAGAGCTTTTTTGTTAAGATAGAGAGAGGTGAAATTGCTTTGATTCTGATGGCATTTTCATGAATGATAGAGTTAAATTTTTATGTTCTTTATATGTATGGATTTTAATATATAATTTATAGAAAATTAATATGCACAGTTCAGGTGCAGTTAAGATTTTCTGGGAAAATATAATTGTAAATCAATATGAAACTCTTAGCAACCAGTAGTAACAGGAAATACTAAAGAGTAATTAATTAAACTACAACTATTTGCAACAAAATAATAGATTCTGAATCAGATTTCCTGTCTAGATGAGTATTTTGAACAGTGTATGTTCATTATAACTTGTAAAAAGCTCTTACTAAAGCAGCCGAAAGCTTCACCTCTCAAAAAAGATTTTGTTAAACAACTATTTAAATATTCGATTGTGTGTCTAATCATGTTAGTCCATTAATTTAGTAGTAAAAACTTTTTCTTTTCTCTTATTTTTTTTATTCTATGTTTTTATTAGGTTAAAATGAGAACTATCTAATACTGTGGAATCCTCGTCTGTCTGACTGGAGGACCCATGCATGCTGCAATAAATATTTGCATAGATTAATAATTTCTTCTAAGTCTCATGAGATTTTACCTCTGCTTCAAATACACAAATGACTGTATAAGGAGTCATCAGATCAATGTTCTTCCATCATTTCCTGAAAGCATGTCTAATTTATCCTTTCTAATTACTTTCCCTCAGTTGCACAAGATTTCTGTTAGCATTACAATCCTATTGTGGTATTCTATGAAACAATCAGAATAAACTCTGCTTGGAATACGTTGCATTTCACTCATAGAAGTGCAGTTGAGTTTGAGCACTTTTATTGAAAGGGAACAAACAGCTGAAGGTGGTGACAAAGCACCTAATTACTTAAATGGTGCAGGATTAGGCCACTAGTGGATTCTAGCTCCAAGCATGTTGGAGCTTATATGTTGTATTAAAACTTGCTAATGATTGAATTTTTAAAAGCCAGAAAATCATGGGAAAAAAACCCCTAAGATTTCAGTCAATCATTTATACTATTTGGTGCCAAAACATACATTACCAGTGTACTGCTCAGCTGACCAATAACAAACTACCCCACCTTTTAAGAGCTGAAGATATAGACAAAACGCATAAAATTCCCATAAGTTTGCTAACTTCTTAGTGTGTTTAGATGGAAGCAGTGTCCTGTCAGATACAACATAATAGTAATACTATGTGACAAATTGTAATTCATTGCAACATGATGTGATGTGCTAATAAAATACAACTTGTAAACATGTATTACCTATGGCAAACTAAGTCCTGTCAAAACTAATGAAAATTAAGATATTTGCCTGTCACAGATGAATAGAACTTATTTTTATGCCATTTCTTTCTGACGTGTAAACACTTTGGGGTACTGATAAGGTAAGTCTAAAAAGTACTTCTGTCTGAAGAAGTGGAATTTAGAGAAAGATCAAAACAGTTTGGAGAAAGTTGGGATTGAGGATAGGGAGGCAGAGGATGAAAATGTTGCACTTGGCTAGCTGAGGTCACATATGACATGGCATAACCTATGCACCTGCAGTGAGGTGCTATTGAATTTCTCATATCATGCCTGAATACTGTCCTCAGAATGTTGTGAAAAGAGATTCAGCTGAAATAAAATGTTGATTAACAGACATAGTGACATTTTTCCCATGAGTAGAACCTGTGGCAGTTCTACATCTGGCTGGTATTTGGAGGATATTTCAGCTATTTTTCAAGTTCATCTCCAGCTGAAGATGACTAATATGCTTACTATAAAGGATTGCTGGAAGCTAAGCCCCGGGGCTGCTTGAGAGCATAAACTTTAGCTCATAGTTAATCTGACCAGACTTCCAAGTAAGGAACAGGTATAGGAAATGGTTTCTGAATAATATGTGTTTGGGAAGATCAGCATGCATGCCAACAAACATGACTGCTGGAAGTCTTTTCCCACTTCCCAAAATTTAATTCTCTGGCACTCTCTTCTAAATCCTCTAAAACTTCATGCCTAAGCTCCCACACATACTGGTGTACACACTTAAACTCTTCATTTTTTTGCTTAAATTCCAGCCAGCATTGCTTTTCTATGTGCTTCATATCATGCTTGCTGCTTTATTTTAGCTTTTGTAGCAGGGAGATGTATTTTCCCTACTAAAATATCTTTACTAAGGCATTCCTTACACATTTCTTTTGTCTAAAGCAATTACTAAAAATTAAGAATCATAGTAATGATCACTGCATGTTGTATACACATATGTAAGCAAATACACACACGCACATATACACATGTACATTTGTATACAAACTTTAGTGTCCATTATAATCATAACCACTTTACAAATCAAGGATCTCTTATCTTCCAAAGGAGGGAACCCAGTTTCGAGAGATGACTTCAAAACTCAGCAGCAGAGCTTTTTAAAGTAGAGAAACTGAGTTGCAGATGCATACAGTGCTTGGGATCTTTGCCAGGGTATGATTCATGAAAAGGACTGGTCTTCTCAAGAAAGGGCCCAACCAGCAGATGATTACATACACAAAGTGAATGATCTAGGCTGGAGGTGCCATACCACTCATTATCAGGAAGGATATAAGTATTAAACCTTCAGTTAAAACACTTGAATTTCCTACTTGACTGTTGGATCTGATCTTCCCTAGTGCAAAATTTGATTGGTTAAATCATAGATGGCGATCCGAAATATTGGAATGTGAAAATCTTTGACATACTTCAAGTATACCAGTCTTTGTCCTCTTTTTTCTCTGATGTTACAAGTAGGGTCGCAAAACTAATTTCACAAAATCCCTTTCTAATCTTAATAATTGTGTATACATTTGAATTGCATTCTCAATTCTTTGTAGTTGTCCAGTGTATACTTTTGTGGGAGAGGTTTTTGACAGAACTTTAAAACTCTATATCTATTAAAAAGCTGATTTTGATAAAAAGGTATTATTTACTTAGTAGACAAATACACAGTATGTTATTTTTTTTGCTTTCTAGTCATAGAAGAGAGTGTTTCAGAGAGATTTGGAGAAAGATTAACTGCTCTTCTATTTACAACAGTTGAAGTAAGAAGCAATCTTGTGGTACTTAATCAATCTCTTCTCTGTTGTGACCAGCAACAGAACCCAAAGGAACCGCCTGAAGTTGGGCCAGGGGACAATTTGGTTGGATATTAGAAAATGGTTCTTCACCCCAGAGAGTGGTTTGGCACAGGAACAGGCTCCCCAGGGAAGTGGTTGCAGCATCAAGCCTGAGACAGTTAGAGAAACATTTGGACCATACTCTCAGGCACATGGTGTGGCTCTTGGGGACGGTCCTATGCAGGGCCAGGAGTTCCACTCAGTGATCCTTGAATGTCCCTTCCAACTCAGCTTATTCCATGACTAATTTGAGTTTAAAGATTGAGAATACAGACAATCAGAAACTAAACATCAGTACTGTGTCATGGTAGTGAACAGAAGTTTGAACTGAACTGAAAGTTAATGGAGGAGAATCATCAGATTAATTAAAGGCCAGATGAGTAACTCCTGATGAGCAAAATGTTGGAGACCTTGTCTAAGTAATCTTAAAGTAGTTTATATTCAGATTAATGTTTAATTTATTCTTACACATGGCACAAAAGCATTTTTTTCTTCAACTGACCCTGGCCATTACTACCTCTAAAAGAGAAGATGGATACTGCAAACTGGACTGAATCAGGCCGGCCAGTGTATGAGGCTGTCTAACTGCATGAGCCCTTCTAAGGAAATGTTTCAGAGAGCTCATCCCATGAGTGTGAACTTCCTTGTAACTACTAGTCAATGTCACTAAAATGAAAATTTTTGTAAGTTTGAAATAATTTTTTCCTTAATCAGGAGGACTCATCAGGAAATCAAGACACAGTGAGCATGAAAATGTATAAAATTTGCTGATATACTATCAAATTATTTGACTGTAATTAAGTTTTTATTCCTACTGAAATTCTTTGTGTTTTAATATTAGATTTACAGTGGAACAATTGTGTTAATGTTCATGGTCATTGATGTTCAGTTCACTGTAACAACAGCTACAGTAAGAAACTTATGAAAATGCATCACGTCCAAAAATATAAACTAAATCTCTATTAAACTGAAAATTAAATTTCCATTCATAACATCACAAAAGATTATTACCTATAATTTCTCCATATAAACGTCCCAGAGTTATGTCCTGGCAGAATAAGGCTTAGAGTGGAGAAAAGATCCTAAAGCCATGTACTAAAAAGATACAAATTGAGATATGCTATTGAAAGTCTAATAGAATTTTAACTATTATGACATTAATAACATGTCATGGAAAAAGATTCATTTTCTTAATTAAAAATTTCAAGTGCAGTGTTTAGAAAATTTATGAGTTACAGACAAACAGGGTCTGGTTTGGGGGTTGTTTTGTTGTGGGTTTTTTTTTTTTGATAAAGTCTCCCTAGTGAATTGAAAACACTTCTTATTCTACAGTGAACATCTTATCACCTGTAGATTTCTAATTGGAAATAAAAAAACCTTTATATTCACTACATGAATATTCATTCCTACCAATTTGTTGGGAAAAAACACAGTTTTAATGTTATGAATGTGTAATCTCTAAATCTGTTAAATTGTGATTGGTTATATAATTTGCAACTGATTTGTCCCCCACAAAATTAGGCAATATAACTTCCTTACATTGCTATTATACTGAGATTGAAATAGCTATTTACCATCACCATTTACTGCAGACTGTAGTATATCAATGCCCAACAGTTCTAATTCTTTTATATTGCTCTCCTGGTTTTGTCTGAGATAGAGTTAATTTTCGTCCTAGTACTTGACTGGTGTTAAACTACAATTACCTTTTCATAGAACTTACTTTATTTTGTAATTACTTAGCTAAGTCTGGTGAAGAAGAAAAATGAGACATATATAAAAATAAGTGGGAGCATTTTTTTTAGGATGTCAATTTCAGTAAAATATAATTAAATTGAACTATGGTGAGAATTTCCACCATAAATAAGGACTTCTTGCAACATAACTGTAGAAGGCGGAAAATAAAGCAAAAAAAATTTTCAAGAAAGCATAGTTTTTAATGGGATATAGAAGGGAAAATGAGATTATTCAGCATTCACATCAGTTTTCCCCTTAAATCACTAGAAACGGCCCTTGGGAGGCAGTGCAGGACTTTTAATATCATTTACAAGCAGCATAGTGTATTTTGAATATAAACTATAATGCCTGTTCCAATATGAAGAGAAGTGCTACCTTTAAAAAGAAAATGCACTTCAGATTCACATTTTGTGATTTATCTATAGACTCTTTCCTAACTACGTCTCTTATGAGCAAAGGTTTGTTTGTTCAATTTTTTCCATTCTTTACAAACAGGATCTAGTACTACCAGTTTTCACTTGAGATTCCACAGATGGGCTTAATTTGCCACTTCTGCCACAGATTTCCAATGTAATGTAACACAAGAAGACTGGAAGTAGTGACCTGAAAGTGAAACCTCTCTGTGTTTCATGGAGGCAATGAGGTTCCCTGTTCTACCACTGTGCATTAGGGGTAGAAAACATTGTCGTCTCCTCATTCCAGTGGGATTTAGGAACCAAGACGCACTGCTTAGAGGAGGACTCAACATTCATGTTGCTAAAGTTGAGATGAATCCTTGCTTCTCTCATACAGTGTCATAGACAAGGTCACTCTCAGACCACGAAAATACGTGTGAAATAGTGTATCAGGAAACACTTCTGCAAGCAAAACTGAAAGATAATTATCTTTATTGATATTCTTCAATGTTAAAGAAGACTTTTCAGAATGTGAGAAATCTTCAGGCAAAATAAAGGATAGAGGGCCTTATTCTGTGGGCAAGGATCTAAAAGTGAGAAAGACTCAGATTTCCTCTTCCAGAAAATTTTATTTTCTTTGATTTCTGTTTCCTTTTGGTTTTGCTTTTTTTTTTTAAGTCTTTTTAGACAGCTTGCATTTAAATACCTTAACATAACGGAGAGCCAGTTTAAAACTGTAAATTCCATAATTTTGAGTTTATATTTGAGTGAAAAAAAAAGAGTGAAATAAAAAAATGGGGATTGTCTTAAATCTGTAGAACTGTTTCAATACTGTTATATTTTATTCTAAAAATTATGAAATAAAATTAAATATACATGTGACTAACCAGTGTCAATAGCAGACAAAATTTAATTGCCTCACCCTGAATTACATCTAATGTCAAATTCAATTAGTTATTCCATCTGAAAAATGCTTTCATAATGAATTTCAAACAATTGACTGATCTTTTAATAGTAGTTGATGGTTAGAAATTCCAAAAGCCAGTGGGAAAACACTGCCTTTTAATGAGGAAAATTACAGCAACACTGATGAATTTAGTAATGCCATTTTTTTCTTTGAATGGTCTCCTACAACAAAATAATAAATTTGAGCAGAACCTTAGAACAATCAGACACAAGTCAAGACATCTTTTTCTAAGAAAGCCACAAAATAATGGTAGTCTGCTGAAAGTATCATATTAATATAAAATAGATTTCTACAAAGTAGATTTCAGAAAACAGATATTTCAATATTGCTGAATCTATTAGAAGTGTCTTGGACTCTTTTTGAAGTAGAAGCTCTTCATAAAAACCTAGGGAAAAAGATGAACAAATTCTAGTGAATTTAATTCTAAGAAAAAAGAAAATCATACATTAACTATGGATGTGATTTAAGAGAAGTTAAGGGAAAGTAGGGGAAAATTTAGGGTTTCTTTGAAAGAAAAACCTTTATAACAAATTTCCTTCTCATAGCTGAGCAGATGTCATAGGGTATGAAATATCCCTTTGGTCAGTTTGGGTAAGCTGTCCCAGCAGTGTCCCTTCCCAACCTCTACTCCACCCCCAGCCTCTCTCTGTTGGGGAAGGACTGTTGGAGACACAGCCCTGATGCTCTGTGAGTACAGCTAAGCACTAGTCAAGATGCTGTGTTATCAACACTCTTCTACCTACAAATACAAAAGAACAGTACTATAAGTATTGCAGTCCTTGGTTTTGGTTAGCTTGGAACCTAAATACCAGCCTACCTTCCTTGTTTTTATATCCCTAGAGCATTATATTATCTCACATCTATTACATACTGTGTATAGTTCTAAAATGTTTTCCAATTCTAGCATGAAAATTGCTATATGCCCCATTATCATTACAAAAGAGGAAATAACATGTTATAACAATTTAAATACAAGGAAGGGAACTGGGCACTTGTGAGTTATTTTAAAAAATCTTCTTTGCATAATAATAATTTTTATCATCGCTATTATTTAATGTATAATATTACATAGCTTGGGAATGTTAAGTGATACCATAATAAATTGCAAATCCATGCAAATTCTACCTTTTACTAAGTAATTACTCCCCCCTCAAATCTGAAATAAGACTAGATAATATAAAGCAAATGCTGATATCCTTCAACTACAGGCTGGGAGTAAAATCATTGAGGATTTAAGGAAAACAATCCTAAGGAAATGATCCATATGCTTTTTTTAATACTCAGGAATGTGTTTGTATAGCAAGGCTGATAATTTGATTTATGTTGTATTTAAAAGCAAAGAAGATGACCTTGAAGAATTCGGACTCAAGTGAGTGGTAAAGCTAAGATGAACAGTCTGTAATAGTCTTGCAACAAATCCTGAATAGTGCTTTATTCTCTAATCCATTTTCATTCTCCTTGAATTCCCCTCTACTTTAGTTAAAAACTAACCAAACAAAAATCCAATCCAGCCACAAAAGAAGCAAAAAACCCCAGACATGAGACCATGAGATCAATCCTATAAATTTCTTGTTAAGAATACCTAGAAGACCTCAGAACTGTGAAAAACCCTTGAATTAGAATTCTTATTTGATGAACTTAATGCATAATCCATTCCTTTTTTGTATGCACTGCACATAGTACAGCAGTGATGCATATTGAGAAGGGGAGATATTATTTACCATTATAAAATGTCACGTCTTTTCCTGCCAAAACTCTTTGCCCATCTTTAAAGTAATTAGTTTTGTCACGACTATTCAGAAGTCATTAATAGAAAATTCAGGCTGATTAAGCACGTCCAGGGCCAAGACTCACAAATAGTGATTCCTCTGATTTACATGGATTCTCAGAGTAAATGTTTATCTGATACTGAGCTAAACTGCCTACATCCTTTGTATTATGTTATTAAAGATTACTTTTGCTCTTGATCACACAATTTCACTGCCCTAATAGAAAATGGGAGAGAAGGCTCAAATACATATTACTTACCTGTTGGCACTAAACTCTAAATGAATTTAGCCATTGTTCAAAAGACAGCACTTCCAATAGCTTTTGTATTTCCCTGATGGTAGGGGAGAGAAACTTGAAAAACTAGCATAAAACCTGCTTTTTTTAAAAAAAAACCAGCTCCCACTCCACACAATAAAAAATTTTGTTGACTATTTTCTTTCTTCCCCATCTACCGATTTTATATATTCTATTGACGAGCCTACAGAGAAATACTGGTCACACTGCATTGTTCACATTTTGAAAACATCTGCAAATTAACCGCTGCCAAAGTTAAGAACATACAAGAGTAGTCTGCATTCAAAGAAAGGGGAAAAATAAACAAGAAAACAAGCTTCTGTGATGGGAACACAAATGTTAATTCTTAGAAATTAATTTTCTTCTGAAAATCATATCACTCCTTAAATTGCTTCTTTCAACAAATTTTTTTCTAGATTTTTCTATGGATGCACATGAGTTCATGAAGAGATAAAATTGAAAACTTTCTATATCATTGTGTGTGTGTTGTGGAACTGCTGATTAAGAAGAAATTAGGACATTTATATTCAAAAGTTGTTTTCAGTCAGACAAAGAACATAATGGATCATTCTTAAATGATGAAGGTGGTGTTTCTAAGTATTCTTAATTATGCTCTGTGATGCCTTAACTATAGGAAGAAATACCAATCAAATTCTATATGCACTGTTATGAATCACCTAATAATTTTAGTGTAAATATTTGTTAACACCAGCCTTCTTTGTTGTGAGTTTATAAGGTTCCAGCTTAGTATACAGATCATGAATTAATAATACCTGTTTTCTATTAAACAAAGGAGCCACATAAATTGCCTTTATTAATGTAAATAACATAAAAGAGTGAGGGAAGCTATATAGTGAAAATCATGCTGAACAGAAAGCTTAAAATGACACTGGCATTGCAGCAATGGAAGCACACTGGGATTTGGATAAATATTCTAAAAGTTAGAGAACACAGGTGGAAAATAACATTTTGAAAGATTTCTACTCCCATCAGACCTGTAAAGTTAAAGAAGGTTTGAGAAGTTTTTGTACGTTTGGATAAGCAAAATGTTTAAGACAGTTTCCCATGAGTTTTTCTCACAGCTACAAGAACATGAAAAAGAAGTCATTTGCATGGTAGCAGTGATGCAACCAGTAGGAATAAAAAAAAATTATCTCTTTCTGCCTTTCAGCTTCTTGGCAACTGAAACACAATTTTTATACTACCTTTTTCTAAACCTTTTTTTCATAAACCTCCCAAGACTTAGTTCGTATCAATTTTTGTAAGAGTAACATGAAAGTGTAAATAAAAGTAACTTGACGATGATGTAAATCAGGGCGTTTTATACAGAATATTCCACATATAGAGTGAAACCTAGACCCTCTTAACGCAAATTATTAAGGATCATACATTTGATAACATAAATATGCACATTTATATTGCTGTCAGCAAAAAAATTTCTAAGTTATTTACAACAGCGAAAATGGTCTTTTATGTTAGTTTTTGAACTCTTGAGGAATGTTTCATTTCCTGAATACTGTCTCTGTCAGCATTCTGGAAGTGAAAGAGTCAGAGAGACATTGCTTCATCATCCAACCAGATGTGTCTTTCTCTTCTGAACTTAGTTTTGTGAAGTGTATAAAAGCAAATAATAGAATCGATTACTCAGCTCTATAATGAATATTCATTGTGCATTGTTTGATTGCAGGCCCTGGCAGGAAGAAATAAAAATAGTACAGAGGCCATCAGAGGATATATTTTCGCTCATTTCCGTACTCCTTTGACATCCTGTACTAGTTTCACTACTGTTTCACAGAGTGAGAAAATTATTGGCATTTAGTATAGAATCCCTCTCAAAATCTGTTGTGAGCTACTACTGTGGTTTCAGTTTAAAAGCTTTGAAAAATGGGCTTTCTATGCTTTAGTTCATCTTATGAAAAAATAAAATGCAAGCTGAAGACAAATATTCAAAGTGCCATTCAGTACTATTACAGTAAATTATGAAAGGTTATTATAGTTGTATTGAGCAAATAAATTACGTGACTGTTTCTAAATTTTACACTTAATCATCATGTGATCCCAGGTTAAAAAACAGTGCATGTTTTTCTTTTCTTGCCTTTCCAGAAGTCCATTTTGGGACACCTACAATGGGATAATTAATTTTAACATTAAAACAATAAAATCCATGTTTCCACATGTGCACAGGTAAGCTACCTGTTTAAGCTCCCATTATAGTCAACAGATATTTAGTTGAGTAGTCAATGTGACTTAGACTTACTCATTTCTAGCACAGGTGATGGTTAACCTCCACGGTAAATTGAATCAACTTCGTGAGCAGTCATTTAAGTGTGATGAACATCTGTATCTCCCACTATATCTCATGCTTTCTCATATTTAGGAAGTACTGTAATCAGAACCAGAATATCTTAGTGCTCTTAGACTAAGATATTCTCATTTCAAAGGATAGTACTCAGAACAATATAGAAATTGTGGAGATTGACACCAAAAAGATACTTGTGATATCAGAGGAAATTAATCTGTCTTGTGGAAGATAGGGAATCAGTCTTGCCTATATCTGTAGACAGCTTCCAGGCCAGGAGATTTCTGGTGTGTGTCCTGATAGCAATAGTGCACTGTCCTTTGAAACCAGCAATGCACAAGACATAGATATAATACAGCAAATTCCATCAATTCCTAGAAAAAATTTTAAGAATATAACTTTATGTCATTGCAGGTTTTTCTGCCTATTTTTCTGCCCATTTTCTGACCTTTCTCATAAGGAAACCTGGGTAATCAGTTTTGTCTGTTATTGCATTTCTACTCATAGGTCCAAAGCATGTTGTTATTTGTGACCTGTCATGATTATTTAATTTCTGATGACGATCAGTAATTTTATAAAAAATTGTATTTTTCATTCCAGAGGATTCTTTACCTTGTTTATCTAGCTAATTGTAAACATGCAGAGATTGGTACAGAGTATATTTCCATGTATAATGTGCAGCACTAGACCTTACTAGTCCTGCAATTCATTCTATTCAAGAGGGTGCTGATTTTGTGTTATTTTACTCTTATTGGAGTCCTGTTACTTCTTTAGGATAAATATAAAATACTCCTAATTAGATCTGGAAATTTGTCAAACTCATTTTGAAAAAATAATTTGCATCTGGACAAGGAAAAATAAAACCTGGCAAGGAAATTATCCAAGCATCTAAGATGAAAAGAAATACATTGAAATCAGTTTGCTCCTCAAGTACAACACTGCAGATATTGAATAGTATTATAATCTAAAAGAAACATAATGTATTTTACTGTTAAATAGGATATAAACCCAAATATCTTTACCCATTGTCTCAAGACTTTCCAGTAACCTGCTGACAGTATACAACTATTTGTTACCTTGTTCTCTACATCCTTACCTGTATTTTTCAAAGTAGGGCAAGAAAAATGGACCCTGTACCTTTATATTTTATCTTGAGTGACTAGCACCTTTCTTAGTGATCTGAAAGTGTTCAAGTGCTGCTAGGTACCCCATATGCTTTCTGCTTCAGCAACTCAATTTGTGACCCAGGGTCATAGAATTGTTACTGTGTCTGTCTTTTAGTTTCTTGGCTGTCGTCTGGTTGATGAAAAATGACATGAGCTGGCAATGTGCATTTGCAGCCCAGAAAGCCAACTGTATTCTGGGCTGCATCAAAAGGAAAATGGCCAACAGGGGACTTGAGTCTGCCCCTCTACCCTGCTTTTGTGACATCCCACCTGGAGTACTGCATCCAGCTCTGGTGTCCCCAACATAAGAAGGACATGGAATTGCTGCAGCAAGTCCAGAGGAAGTCCACAAAGCTGATAAAATGACAAGACCAGCTATACTATAAAGACAAGCTGAGAAAGTTGGGGCTGCTCAGCCTGAAGAAGAGATGGTTCTGTGGAGACTTCACAGCATCTTCCAGTGTCTGAAGGGGGTGTATAGGGGAGCCAGAGAGGGACTCTTCATCAGGAACTGTAGTGATAGGACAAGGGACAGTGGCTTCAAATTGAAAGAGAGTACAGTTAGATTAGATGTTAGGATCAAACATTTTACTGTGAGGCACTAGAACAGCTTGCCCAGAGAAGCTGTGTATGCCCCAACCCTGATGGTGTTCATGGCCAGGCTGGATGAGGCTTTGAGCAACCTGATCTAGTGGAAGGTGTCTCAGTTCATGACAGGGGTGTTGGAACTAAATGATCTTTAAGGTCCCTTACAACCCAAGCCATTCTATGATTCTATGATTCTACTTATTCTTTCTGAATGGAGTGTGTGTCAGTCTGATTAATATCTGCAGTTTCATAAAAAGTAAAATAACTTTGTTGGAAGATTTGTAACTTCTATTCAAGAGAGGGTTCTCAAAATTAGGCAAAATATTTCCTTTTACATAAAAGATTAAACCAGTTGAGTCTGCAGTGGTGTGTTCTTATGAGAGCTTGTGGACATTAAGATAAGGGGACATTATCTTAAACAAGAAATGCTGTTATTTAAAAGATCTCTACCCTCTAGATACATGTTTTTAATAATAATGGTCTACTGTATATGACAGTGACACTTATGTGTGCTGTAATTAATTACTATTGCTCAAAGCAGTGAAACTACTTCACATGTTCAGGAAACAGAATCTTGAAGGAGTAAACTGTCTTAATCTTCATCCAGGATTTTGAGAGGATTAATTACTACATGAATAAACAGTTACTCAGGGGATAACCTTTGCCTTTATTAGCAAGAATAAAATTAGCATCATAAAATTCATGCCACTCATCATGGTTTCTTTCAATAATATTTTAGGATGAAACCATTTTATCCATCCTTACAAAGGGCAGAAAGGAAGGCCCTGGGAACTACTAACCTGTCTGCCTCACCTCTGTGCCTGAGAAGATAATGGGAAAGATCCTCCTAGAATCTGTGCTAAGGCACACAGAGAACAAGGAGGTGATTCAGGACAGCTGACGTGGCTTCATCAAGGCCAAGTCCAGTCTGACCAACTTAGTGGCCTTCTACGAAGCAGTGACTGCTTCAGTGTACAAGGGAAGTCTTACAGATGTCATTAGCAATAACGAACTTTTTCTAAAAGGACATTTAATTTACTTAGGTGAAGTCACAGATAATTGGAAAAGAGGAAACATTGAATTTTATGACGGTTAAAAAAAAATAAAAGGGGATTCCTGGGGAGAGGTGTGAGTACTTTTATATTTGTTTTAAGTGAAAATCCATAGAAATATGTATACATTGTAAAGCACATTTGCAAATTTTCTCTTTTTTTTTTTTGTTTGTTTTTTTTTGCTTTGATTAGATTTTTTAAAAGGTGTATTTCACCTTTTTAAAAAGGTGTATTTCACTTTAGTCAAATGTGGAAAATTTTGTAACAAAGAAAGTATTTGTTCTGTTAACAGAGCTTGTTTCTCCCACCTAGAGTTACTCACAATTTATTTTTCTGACAGCTACACAGTGGTTTTTATTGTTTAAAAAACCCCATTAAGACAAATAAATTATTTTGGCACATGCTTGAATAATAGATAAAAATGAAATTTGAGATCTTTGCTACAGTATCCTGGTCTGAATATTGTGGGGTTTTTTGCCACCTAAGTTTTTGCACTAAAGCTATACACATTCTGCTAGAACATTACTTTTCAAAGACAAAAGTATACACCAATATATTCACATCTCAGAGACAAGGGGATTGTTGAATTTTCTGTCTGTGACCATTGTTACATGTCAGTGAAGCAGCGAATGAATTAAACAAGTGAAAATGGAACAATGAAAACTAACTGTATCCTGAGTAACTAACTAGGGACATGCATACTATTAAAAGTTAAAAGATTAATAGCCTTACCATGTTCTAATAATCACTGAAAGTGTTTAGCTAATGACTCTAAAGTCTCTAAGGAAGTTATTGTCTCTTTAAATTGAGTACAATTTGTTGAAGAGGGAGGAAGTAGTAAGGGCTAGCAAGAGAACACAAAGACCAGAAACAATACAGGGATGAAGTGGAAATATAGTTTAATAATTAAGACTTTAATTTACAAGCAATAAGGTGAATCTTGCACTTGTATCTCCTCTGAGCTCTGGGACAAATTATTCAGCATAGTACTCATCTCAGAAAATGCTATCTGTAGTCACAATCAATACAGGGAAAGAGGTTCTGAGCTTATCAGAACACTTGAGCAGATGTTTATGTTCCCTAGATGTATCCATTTGGCTGTAGAAACCACCTTATGATTAGTGATAGTTAGATAAAGCAGCTTGGTGTGTCTTCCAGAAAGCAGTTAAAGTACCAAGTGTAGAAGATAAAAAGACAGGTTAGGATAGTAAGCAAACAGAGTTCAGACAACTAATTAAATATAGAGATATAGGCACTTAAGACCTGGACTGCAGCAGACTTCAGGCTGCACAGTCTGAGTAGTATAGCTAATGCTTCTAAGACCCCAGGCATAAAATATGAGTTGTAGGAACCTGGGAAAATCGCTCTAAATTTATTTGGAAGACTTAGGAAACGGAATTATTTGGTTCCTTGATTTCTGTATGAAACATTGATATGATTTAGTATTTCCCTGAAATATTACATTTCTGTCAATATTTTTTAACCAGATCTAATCTCATAACCTATTCAAAGAAGTTAAACATTTTTGCTAGCTCCACTTAAGTGGACAACAGAATAGCTCATATTTAATATTATTATGCTTTTTAAATTTATACTTTTAATTTAAAGAGTCAATTTAGTCTTGCAAGAAAAACAAACTATAAAAATGCCACCAATGTCATTTAATTTGGGGCTGTAATATCCAACTGAGAAATCCAACCTGGCTGTTAGGACTGTCAGCATCCATTCTCTTGACCTTTTAGTCCTGAGCCCACATCCTTTTCCTTGACTCTGGAGATTTCTAGGCCTGGAAGGGAGTTTTTTCTTTCAATTGTAAAATATCACTCTCTAGCTTTGAGGCTAAATTTAAAGTCTACTTGTCTGATTTAACACTTTAAAATGTTATTGGTTTTTGTATTATTACTGACTAAAGTATTTGCAGCTCAGTTGGGGGTGGAAAATAGCTGCTCAACAATGGAACCTGGATTGATTTTCATTCATTAACTTTGAAAGGATGTAAACATCCTGAACAATGTATTCATTCAACATTTATCATTTTTCCTTATGTTTTAATCATGCTTTATGAACAGTGCATATTCTTCAAAAAAATCAGTAATAAGATAATTAATTAGAACTGCATTGAAAAAAACGCATTGAAACTGCTTTTCAGCAGACTATTTAGCCCTACTACAATGAAAACATTTTAAGGATTTACACTTAGACACAACACATTCTTCAATGTCCATATATATATGCACACATATATGTGTATATGTATGGAGAAATGAAGTCAGCTTAATTTCTATTTGTTGTGATTAGCATGTACTGTAATTTACAATAATTTTATGTACACACACACACACATATATAATATTAATTTTGAATTTATCTTATAAAATATTTTTCAAATCCTTGTATGGGGAATTCACGCAATTGTTTTTCTGATAAAATGAGAAGCTGAAGAAATGTGTAGGGAAATACATCTATTATCATACATACACACCCTACAAAACATTTTACTATTTATCAACAGATATTGGAATGCAACCACAATTTTCTGAATTCCTAAAATAATTGGTTTTACATCTGTCTGATGACTTACTGGTGACTTGCATTAGCAGAAAAATTACCAAAACACAGCAAACAACAATTAGTGAAGTATTTCTGGTACTTACTGGAGGATGGGGAGTTCAACAGAGTGAAAAACTTGATCTTCCCACATCTTATGGCTGCCTCAATCCTTAGAATGTTTGGCACTCTATTAGGTCTTTCTCTTGTTGACCATAAACTAACTTCTGGTTAGATATTTGCTCTTCAGGGAATTCATATTTTTTCAAAAAAAAAAAATACAAAACCCAAAACCCAGCAAAACTCTTTGTTGTTTAATCAGAGTTATTATTTGGTTAGGTAGCTGAGCAAACAGGCTGGAAGGAATCAGATCCATCCACACTTGTACTGTGGAGTTATGAACGTCTCTAGAGAAGGAAACATTATTTTCTTTCTTCGCAGGTATGTAGAACTGCTTTTAGAAAACAGAAAACTAAAGAATATAGGGAACATTTATGCATTTTGAGCAAAACCACTTATAGGAAGTTCATGCTGTTTCTTCATACCTTCTACACACATAAGTGCTTTCTCAACTACAGATCACAAAAAAAAATGTCTGTATGCTGAATCATACAACAACGTCCAATGAGATCCTTGTTAAATCATTCTAGATTTCAACTATAGTTTGATATCTTATCACATAGAAAGAACAATTTTGTGAAAGTAATTGATTTAGAAACCCAGAATTTCTTTTTCAGGATGCTAGGGTGATCACAGATACAAATCACTTTTGGAAGGTGATTAGACAAAATCTTGGGTGAAAGATGAACTCAATCATTCTTATGTAATACAGATATGAAAGCTTCTGAGAATAAAGCTGCCAAAAGCTGGGGGAGAGACAGAAATTATGGCAACAGAGTAGTGAAGATTTGTACTACTCCTTTGGCTTCTTGTTTAGAAGTGCAGCTTAACTGTGTCAGAAGCAGAGCTTCAGGATTATTTTACCTGGAAGCTTTGCCTTTACCCTGTAGTGGTAACAGTGTACTGAGAAATGATCAGCCTGGAGGAGCTTCCTTTATGTTGATGGTAGTGAGGCACTTCAGAAATACCAATCATCCATCTGAATTTTTTATGGTTTAGTTTTCCAGCATTTCTTATCTGTGCCAGAGTATATGGCTCATTGACAAAAATGAGAGGTAGATATTACTCGACCTGAGCTGTGCTCAAGCATCAGCATTGTTCTGACAACTCTGCAGAAGATGTTACAGCACATAAAAAGCTCTAAAATATATTGGCAACTGAAGAGAAAAGGTGTTATGACCTGTCACCAGATGATGGCTCCTAACCTGTTCTACTAAATCCTGTAGCTCAACAACAGACAGTTGAAGCCTTCTGTTGATTTTTATGAAAAATGTTGCAATTGTACTTTCAGAATTCATCCGTTACTCATCTCTGAAGTAGCAAAGACCTTGCAGTGTACCTTTGTGCCATCTATCTTCTTCTATACATGTGTCTACAGGAGGACTATGAGTGTATGAAGAAATAAATGATAAATAAATATGACTGAAGAAAGTGAAATGAAATAATTTTAAATTCTTTAATTAATATTCTTCAAAGGAAACTTTCGGATTTTAAGAAATTAATAGTAATGAGCCATGTTTACAGACTTTTCAACATTTGAATCTTCCTTTTAAAGAAATTCAGGATATTGAATGCAAGTCAATTTACAATTTCATGAAACTAACTCATTGACTTTCCAGACTATAAATGTTTGTTCAGGCAGCAAAGACTTGCCTTATTTCTACACTTCTGTGGAAAGATGATGTTTCTTTTCCTGAAGAGGTCTCAGTGTTCTGTCTGATTTTATGAAGTAGTAGGGCATGAAATAATTTATGTCTGGGACAAAATTTCCTGGCTGGATCATTGTCTCAGGATAGGATGGCCATAGGCCCAACCTCCCTGCTAAAAGTGGGAAGGAATTTCCCAGTGCCTAAAAATGAAATACAAATGGAACAAAAAAGCTACTCCAATAGCTATTTTTAATACACCCTCTGCGGTTATGTGTTGTATGCGTCTTCATTCATTCTTCGTAAGTACATTCACGTACTTTACTTAACTGCTGTCTCAAGATTTGCAAGCATTATATCAATTTACACATACAAGACTACTTTTTATATTCAATAAGATGAAAATAAAAAAAATAAAATTCTAGACCAGTGAAAAGAAAGACAAAAACAACTTACAGTTCTGAATACTGCCTTATTTTCCTCAAAGCTATGATTCATGAGGCTGACAAAGACTCCTGTCGTCTTTTTAGGTAATTTTTATTATTCTGGCCTTTCTAGGCTTTTGGCTAAGCTTCCTTTCAAGTACAAAAATGTAAGATAAAAATACTCGAATTCAAACAGTTCTTGTATTGTTGTGTTTATTTTTTTCTGGAAAAAATAAAAAAAAATAAATCTCCGGTGTATGTTTTAGGTAGGAAGTTGGAAACTTTCCAAACAAAATGTTATTTTCTAGAATGCACCAAATTATCAAAATGTTGAATTTCATGGGAGCCTCTCAATCAGAGAGACTTTGCCTGTAGGATACAATTTCTCCTTAGAATTATTAATTAGGCCAGTAACGCAGTGTTCAGGCATCATCTGTAATATTTGCCACACAGAATCAAGAGTCTATTTTAGAACTCAAGCTACAGTTTCATACCCTACCTGACCACCTTCAGCATACCAGCTAAGGTATGCTGGAGGCATAGGGCCTCACTCATTTCCTCCTCTTTCTTACAGTGTTTGTTAATAATGAAATATGCTTCAGAGTAGGCACTTCAGTTTGATCTCTCCAAGGCTATATGCATGAGTCTTTGATTTATTTGTTTTCCTTCCAACATGAGTGGTAAATTTTAAAAATTTTTTCACCTTCTAATTTAATCAGATGTAATTATTTGAACAGTCCTAATATTCTCACTCTTTCTCTTTAGAGCTACATAGCTCTTTCAAAAATTTACAAGTAAATTCTGAGATTCTTGAAACAAGTTTGGACATCAGGGAAGCTAAAATATTCTCCTTTAATCTCAGTAGCTTCTATTTTAAAATGTTGATCTGACAATTTTTCAAAAACTTTGTAAATATGAGCAAACCTTAAAAAAGTCCTTGCTGTTTATGTCCTTAAGGCTTCAGCATTGTTTTCTGCAGTATTTTTATTCTCCTTTTTTTGATAGGAAATATAACAACATTCCTTTTCTTTTTCCAATTAAAATAGATTAACCTTTAGACACAGAGCAATTATGTAAAGTCAAAGAATTACAGAGCCACAAAATAGTGATGGTGGAAGGGACCTCTGAAAGTCATCCTGTCAAACTCCTCTTCTAAAGCAAGACCATGTAGAGTTGATTGTCCAGGATCATGTCCAGATGGCTTTTGAATACCTCAAAGGAGGGAAACTCCATACCCTCTCTGGTTAACCTATGTACGAGATCAGTCACTGTCACTGTATTTTGTGATGTTCAGAGGGATCCTCCTGTGTTTCAGTTTATGCCCTTTGCTGTCACCGAACACCACTGAAAAGATCCTGGTTCTACCTTCTTTGCACCCTCCCTCCAAGTATTTATAAGGTCCTCCCCTCAAGCCTTCTTTTTTCCAGACTGAACAGTCCCAGCTTTCTCAATCTTTCATCATATGAAAGATGCTGCAATGCCTTAATCATCTTGGTGGTTGGACTCTCTCCTATGGGCCTGTCTTGGGCTGAGGAACCCAGAACTGGACACAGTACTCCACCTCACCTGTGCTGAGGGAAAGGATCATCTCATTCAACCCAGTGGCTACACTTTTCCTAACAGAGCCCAGGATCCCATGAGCCTTCTTGGCTGCAGGGGTACTTTGCTTGCTCATGTTCAACATAGTATTCACTGGGACCTCTAGGTCTTTTTCTGACAATCTGCTTTCCACACAACTGTCACCCAGTATATATTGGTTGTATAGGGATGTTCCTCCCTAGGTGCAGGACTTCTCCCCTTTCCCGCCTTAAAATTCACAAAGTCTGGGTTTAGGAAAAATGATATAAATAATGACAAACCAAGGATCTTTTCCTGAATCCTCCAAATAATGAAGATACATGCAGAAGAAACACCACTTGGGAAACTGATCATGCATCGTGTCTATGCACATAAAAACTGCCTGGATAGATTGGGAAAACCAGGGACAAAAGCCTAAGAGAAGTGTTCACCAAAAAGAAGTGGCCCTGGAAAGAGGGGACCTAGAAAGAAAGTGTTGATGCTACTGGTTGGAGAAAAGATCGTGGAGGTGGAGGAAGTGTGTGAAATTGGGGAAGATACATATAGATAAATAGAAGGGGAATCTGGGGGACTCTGGCTGGTAACACCTGAGACTGGGAGCTCCAAGAAGTGACAATCCAAGCACAATCCAACACAACTTTGGGACCAGCCTTCTTTGGCTAGTAGAGATCTCCCTGCTAGGATGAGAGGCTGAGACCTACCTATTGTAATGCTCAGCAGAGCAAGCAAGGGAGTGTGAGTGATATTCTAGTAGGGTAATAACTCTAATTCCCACACTTCTTTAACATAACCCAGTATCCAGGTTCTCTGTGGGTTGAGGCCTTCTAACTCTGTTTAAAAAAAATTATTAGAGGGATTTGGGAAGGTCACCAGACATGACCTTCAAAACTACTGAAAAATTTCATTGCATCTTTTTAGGCCAATCAGCAAAAAAATCAACTACAAAAAAATAATTCCCAGAAAATGTTTTTTCAAAGGGTAATTAAAAGCAATTATATATCAGTATGATACAACTTTCTTGTTAAAATAAAACTATATATTATTTGGAAATTACAAATCTTTTGTTACTTTAAAATTGTCACATATATTTTAACTATTTATTTTTATGCAAAACTGAATTAAATAAAAAATTGTTAAAAGAATTTAAATTATCCTTCATAGCTGGTATATTACTGAAATTCAGTAATCATTTGACCAATGATAATGTAAAAAATGGTGTTTATTTCCCTATCTTTTCTGTACTGATCAATCCAGGAAATGACTATTTCATAAAGCAGGAGATTTGTTTAAAAAATAATGGCCAAGGTAAGTCAAATGTATTATTATAACCATTGATGATAGTAACCTGATGTGACCTAACAAATGGTTTTGGTGTTTTCTTTTAATGATAGTTACTAAAGGTATTCTAATGATGTTGTAACTCTCATTGTCTGAAGACATCTCAAAATTAATTTGGCTTTTTTGGCTTCCAGGGCTTCATAGACCATGGCTGTCTAAGTCTTTTATTGCAGCACCATGTGACAGTTGTCAACGTTTTTCTCTGGCAGATCTATAGCATAGCAGGTGCTGTCAACCTTCTAAGAGAGCTCTAGAAAAATAAAATTCTCAGTTCTATTATTCAAATAACTTATACTTCCAGATGAGACCATTGAATCATGAATGACTTAGGTTGGAAAAGACCTTTAACATCATCAAGTCCAACCATTAACCCAGCACTGCCAAGTCCACCACTGAACATCTTTACATACCTCCAGGGATGGTAACTCAAGCACTTCCCTGTGCAGCCTGTTCTAGGGCTTGGCAGCCCTTTCAGTGGTGAATTTTTTCCTAATGTCCAATCTAAACCCCAACTGGTGCAACTTGAGGCCATTTTCTCTTGTCCTAGAAGTTAACAAGAAAGAGTTTTGTACCAGTTTACACACAAAGACCAGAAAATACATTCCTTGTAATGATGCAGTCTAACTTGAAGATCTCTTATCAAAATGTCTAAACAGTCTCTAAAAACACATCTAACCACTTAACATGACATAATAGCTAATGTCACTCCGCATTTCTTCTTTTTCAGCAAATAAATGCAATCTGTCAGGCTAACAGGGTATTCTACTTTTCTTGCATTCTGTGTTTGGAAAGACTACAACTGGGAAGTCCAAAACTGAGAAGTCTTCCTGGTAGATCCGTCACACAGAAAAGAAAAAAATACCCAATCTTTTATATTCAGTGAATGGTAAATTTTTTTTCAATCATCATACATCTATCAATCATATGTTTTAGTTCTGACTTACAGCACAACTGTTATTGATTTCAAAACCTGTATTAATATCGTATCCAATCTCAACATTTAAACCCCAGTTATTTCCAGTCTGTTTTCATAGTCCTTCCTGTAGAGCAATCTAAAATTACTTTATATGTGTTATTTCTAATTTTCCTTCCCTCATTATTCTTTATAAGAAACTTTCTTTATAAGAAACACTCGAAGTCTTTCCTGCACTGATATAAAACATATAATGTCATCACTACATCACTACATCACTACACTATATGATTCACAATGACTGACAGAATTTTTGTTTTCAAGTTTTAAAATGTATTTTTTATAGGAAAATATCTGAAAATCTTTTCAAGAATATGATTAGAAGTAAATGATTGTAGTAAAATACATAAAGTTATTGAAAGTCTTCTGTATAAAATCTTATATTTTTCTGAGAATATAATTTTCTGTTTAATAGAGCTATCTTTATAGTGTAGTTAGATGGTACATTTTGGAGTAAAGTGACTGGTTTTAAAGCATGCTGTTTTGGTAGTCCCAGAGCACAAAATCTCCCAAATCAACAACAGAAAGCTCAAAATTTTCCACAATGCTCTGTCAAGACTATAATCACTTCATTTTTCAAAGCCTGCCAGTAAAGATGCCAATTTTACTCCTATATTGCAACAGGCAAACAGGCAAGAGGAATCTTGAGCTGTAAATTTATACTGATAAGCAGAGGACATGTTTTGAAGTTGAAGGATAAAATATTTCTATCTGAACTGGTCCATCTGTAGGTGGCGCAAACCCCATGTAAGCCACATATATCCAGATATTTCCTTCTAGCAAAGCAAACTCACCTATGGAATGTGACATTTCTTATCTTTCATTACAATATTAATTACAATTCATTACAACAAGGCATGTGCCACCTGGATAGTTGTATATGCTGCAGTAGGATATGCAGGACACACAACTATTACTGGCTATATGCTTGGAGTAGTGCTTAAATAAATCCAATCATGCTTCTCCATGCTTTAAACTCTGTAATGCCTTTTACAAGGACATTTCCCATAATATGTATTAATTGCAGAAATACTGCTATGCATGTGCTTGCATTTGTATTAGATATGCTTTTGAACTTGCATGCTACAGATGGCTTTCCAGGACATCTTGAGTGAATTTCACTCACAGTAAGGGAGATACTGTAATGAAAAATTTGAGGGGAATGATGGCAAGATCTGAAAGGTTATGTCCATGCAGATGCTTATGCCAGTTTCAGATCCCCAGAAGCATCTTGGTTGTCTCAAGAAATTGGGTGCACTGTTCCCTTACAGTTCTAGCTTCTTCTTGTAGAAAACCTAGGCATGAAGAAAAACAAACAAGCAAAGGAACAAGCAAAAAATTAAAAGGAGAATTAGTGCTCCATTTCCCCAGTCTGTATAGTAGGAAGTAAAGCATCGCAGAGTCTATTATACAGCACATCTATTCCATAAAGTAGTTTTGGTCAACTTGTCTCCTTGCTTGTTGCTTATTCCTTGTGTAGATTTGGAAAAACGTATGATGTTAGCAACACTCCCAAAATCATGACCTGGTTTGATGAATTTGGTCAAAAGTTTTTCAGCTTTCAAAGAAATATACTAAGACACAGTTATCCAGAGTCAAAGTGCAATTTTGTTTTGTGTAGGCAAGCATTCACCCCTATACAGGAGGTAAGCCCAAGAAAATCCAATTGATATCCTAAGTATTAGAAAACTTAGATAAATCATTCTAAACAAAGAAAACAACGTGAATCTAACTTTGCCAAGAGCAGGTTATTCTTATCACTAGCACTGCACTGACATTGGTTCCTGATTGTTTGGGGTTTTTTTCCTCCCTGTTTACCTAAAAACTCTTTCAGCCAGAGTTTCTTTGATTTATTGAAGCACTACAAGAAAAAAAAACAACCAACAAAAACCACTGGGCAAATTTTTAACATAAAGAAAAGTTTCAGAATGTAGTTATAAAACCACTTTTGAGTTTCCATAATTTTCATGATCTGATATTAGAAATCATTTGTTGCATATTAACAAAATAGAGTGTCATGGGCTGACACTGACCAAATGCCAGGCACCCGTGAAAGCTGCTTACTCACTCTCCTCAGAAGCTGGACAGAGGAGACAAAAATTAATGAATTTAACATTCATGGGTTGCGATAAGGACCAGGAGAGATCACTCATCAAATACTGTCATTGTAACAATTGAGGCACGGATCCAGACCGGCAGGGAATCTGAATTGCTTATTCAAAGAAATGAGCTGGTTTTATACACTTTTTCAAGACCCAGTATTTCCTTACATGGTAAGTCTCACCTATATGTGGCCTATCCCGTGTCACCACATCAGCAACACCCTTTCTAAATGTCCTTCTATGGGGAGATCACTCTCTGTTCACCCGTCCGTCAGCTCCCAGTAGGCTCCTCTCTGTAGGGGTTTGCCGTGTGACACCTCCTTCTTCCAGGGTCCGGTGGAGACAAGCTTCTCTCTGTGCTGCCACGTGCTCCTTTGTGCTGCCATGTGCCTCTGCCGGCACGTCCCACAGCCCAAACCCAATTCTATCCCATCTCTTCCTACATGTCATAGGAAAAACAGGCTCAACTTAGAGATGTAAAGTGAATTTATTACACTAACAAAATCAGAGCAGGATAATGAGAAGTAAAACAAAACCTTGAAAACACCTTCCCCCCAAGCCCTCTCTCCTTCCAGCTGTACCTCCTACCCCAGCAGCTCAAAGAGGCAGGGAATGGGGTTTATGGTCAGTTCATCATACAAGGCTTCACCTGCTGCTCAGGGAGAGGAATCATCCTCCTGCTGCACTGGGGGTCCCTTGCATGGGAGACAGCTCTCCATGAACTTCTCCAATGTGAGGCCATCTCACAAGCAACAGTTCTCCCAAAGCTGCTGCAACATGAGTGCATCCCACAGGCAAGAGTACCCCTCAAACTGCTGCGGTGTGGGCCACTCTTCCATGGGGTGCAGTCCTTCAAGGACAGGCTGCTCCAGCATGGGAGCAGGGCCCCTGTCTCCATGGGTGTCCCACAAGGTCACAGCCTCCTCTCAGGCATCTACCTGCTCCAGTGTGGGGCTTCTCCATGGGCTGCAGGTGGATCTCTGCATCCCCATGGATCTCCATGGCCTGCAGGGGCATAGCTGCCTCACCATGGGCTGCACCATGGCCTGCAGAGGAATCTCAGCTCCAATGCCTGGAACACCTCCTTCCCCTCCTTCTCCACTGACCTTGGTGTCTGCAGAGTTGTTCCTTTCACGTGTCCTCACTCTGCTCTTCTCTGGCTGTGATTAAAACTGAGAAACAACTTTTTTCTTCCTTCTTAAATCTGTTATCACAGAGGTTTTACTACCATTTCTAATTGGCCCAGCCTTGGCCAGTGCCACATCCATCTTTTGTGCCACCAGGGACCAGCTCTGCCGGACATGGTGGAAGCTTCCAGCAGCTTCTCACAGAAGAGAAGCTGCTGGAATCTTCTCACAGAAGCAGCTTCTTACCCCTGTAGCCCCCCCACTACCAAAACCAAGCTGTGCAAAACCAATACACAGAATAAAATGACACTTGCAATAATAAATTTAATTTGTTTCTGTTAATGTTATTGAACTCCATTTAAGGCAATATAGTACTAAGTCTTTATTATGCCTGGTATTACAGCTGCAAGTAAACAAAAAAGAACATTTTTTCCCCTCTCCTTTTTCTTTAACTTATTCCTACGTCTGACTACTCAAAGAATATACAGAATACAGGGCATATTCTGACATAACTTGAATTTTTCCCTTTGGCTATTCATGCACTTTTAAGACATGAGTATTTCTATTTATAGAGTTCAACATTTCTTGTGTTTAAATTCATGCTGCTAACCTTTCTTTCCTTTTTTCACTCTCTATAAATTGCAATTCTTCAGGTCTTCTTCACAGTGTGATTCATCACCAATGAGAGAGCAAGAGAGTCTTAGTGTCCATGAAAATCACCTTTTTCCCATCTACACATTCTCATCAGAACTTTGTTAAATTAAAAAAGTGGAAAATTCTATTCCACTGAACTCTAGGAGATTTCTAACTAGATTGGATGAGTCTATTAGTAATATTTCCTAAAACTAATCCTTATGCAGTTCTAATGAAGTAATTAAAAATTGTTTTTATAGACAAAAGTGAAGAAAGAGATAACTGTTTGAAAGTCTGTTGGGTTTCCATGGCAAAGTTTTGGTAGTGGGTGAGATGAAGGTTGGTTTTTGTGAGAAGCTGCTGGAAGCTTCCTTTATGTACAACAGACCCAGTATCACTTGACAGACCTGCTGTTGATCAAGGATGAGCCCATCAGTGGTGGTGGTGGAGCCTCTGGATAGTGCATCTGGAGACAGAGAATATGTAAGGGAAACTGCACTGCAGCGACCAAGATCGGTGAGAAAGGAGGGGGAGGAGGTTCCCCAGGCACCAGAGTGGAGATTCCTCTCCAGCCCAATGCGCATACCATGGAGTGGCAGCTGTGCCCTGCAGCCCATGGATGTGCATAGTGGAGCAGAGAACCACCTGCAGTCCCTGGAGGACCCCACACCATAGCAAAAGGATGTTCCCAAAGGAGGCTGAGAACCTGTGGGAAACCCACTCTGGAGCAGGCTCCTGGCAGGACCTGTGGCCCTGTAGAGAGAGGAGCTCACCATGGAGCTGGCATGGTTTGCTGGCAGGACTTGTCACCCTGTGGGGGACTCATGCTGAAGCAGTTCATGAACAAATGCAGCCTGTAGGAATAATTCACATTGGAGAAATTAATGGAGGATGGTCTCCCATGGTTGAGGCTCCGTGCAGAATGAGGGAAGAGAGGAAAAGTATGAATACAATTTGCTTGAAGCCAGTTAAAAAAATCTTTCTTAAGATAAAAAGGATCCATCTAGTTGCTACAGACAGTTTGCTTCAGGAGTAAAGCTTCTGACAGGAGAGACTAAAGTAATATCATAGGGTTTGTTGCTGTTTCTCTGATACTGTGGATTAAGGACTAGATAGAAATATCTCCTTGTTTGTACATTTTAATGAGTATAGGGGAAGTGCTGAGGGTTTTTTATTCCCTTCAGAGTGTCTTTTATCTCTATTTCACTGATGTTCTAGTCTTTCAGCCACACTGGGCCAAATTAAATCTAGACTATAATAGAAACTTTTATATTTATATTTTGTGAAAAGAAAAAACTATTAAAAAAATAAACAGTTGTTAAACTCTGTGTATTTTACTGTGTGCAGCATAAGGAGAAAGAGGGGGTTTTAAACAAAAAAACCCCAGATTATAAAGAGGTGGCCCAATAATTAAAACATCTTCATTTTGCTAATGTAAAATGGATGCAGATCTAAAAATATTTATGAGTAAGAGCAAATGTATTTCACAGAATCATAGAATCATCAAGGTTGAAAGAGACCTGTAAGATCGTCAAGTCCAACCATCAACCCATCACTACCACTGTAAACCTAGCACTATCATCCTAAACCACTAAACCAGAGCACCCAGCGCCAGACCCAGACATCTCTTAAACACCTCCAGGGATGGTGTCTCCACTATCTCTCTGGGCAATCTATTCCAGTGCCTGACCACCTGAACAGTGAAAATTTTTTTCTGATGTCTAATCTGAATGTCCCCTGTCTCACCTTAAGACCATTTCCTCTGGTCCTGTCACTGCAGACACACAGTTTGTGTCACTGCAGACACAACAGAAGAGATCAGGCCCCATCTCTCTACATCTCCTTTCAGGTACTTATAGAGCATAATGAGGTTCCCCCTGAGCGTCCTCTTCTCTAGACCAATAAAACCCAGCTCCATCAGCTGCTCCTCATTAGAGACATTTCCTAGACCCATCACAAACCTTGTCGCCTTTTTCTGGACACACTCCAGCACCTCAGTGTCCTTTTTAAAGTGAGGGGCCCAGAACTGAATGCAGCACTCAGGTGTGTCCTCACCAGTGCTGAATACAGGGGGACGACCACTTCTGTGGTCCTGCTGGCTGCACTATTCTTGGTAGAGGTCAAGATGCCATTGGCCTTCTTGGCCACCCAGACACACTGCTGTCTCATGTACAGGCTTCATATTCCATTACATTGTACTTTATATACATTGGGCACAAAACTTTCAGGACATATGCAAAACAATTGGCTATAATATAATTTTCCATATTTTTCTATTTCACTTGGTATTAAACAGGTTATGCAGATCATCTCAGTTTACATGCAAAGGCTGAAAGTTGAAACATTCTAGTGAAACCTTTGACACCTATTCAAAGTTTTAATATATGATATGAGAATGAATAATGAATGTGCATGAGGCAGGGGACTAAGGGAGAGAATTATGAAGACTCATCATCCCCTATCATCAAGAAATTAAATGGTCCTCCATACATTTAAATTATTGCCATTTCCACACCCTATACCGGATACTTCAGGCCAGTAATCAAGTGTGGCTGCTGTATTTTCAAAAAAAAACCTGATGGTTGACAAACAATTCCATTTGAACCAAACATAGAATGATGTACATTTATTTTTTTGTACCGTTCAAGAAGTGTTGTAGCTTACTGGCTTGTTGCAAAACCAACCATGATTTAATTTCTTTCCCAAAAAAGGGATGAAATATGAAAACTGAAACTAAGAGTGAAACTTATGACAAGTTATGCCCATAATAGTTGTTAATTCTATTATTCAAATTATGGGGGAGGGAGTATTTTATTTTATTCCAATATTTCTTATGTATAAAATATAATACATAGCTGGGGCTCTGTTTCCGATTTTAATATTTTTATGTATTTGAAATGCCAAGAAATTCGACAAGGCTTATAAAGACTTGCAAAGTTTAACATGTTGAAAGTGAACGTAGGTTTGTGGTCATCCAGGATAGGAACATGCACATGGACATCTTTTAAAATGCACATTCAATGAACAAATCAAGCTGCATTTTACCATGAAATCCTCATATAGCAGAAATTAATCCTCTACTTTTCTTTAATTTTGCCAGAACTTTTAGAAACCTAAGGACTTAATGACAGTTTTGGTATCATTTTCTTAGTTAATTTATAGACAAACCTGGAAGGAAACTCCAAATTATTAAACAGTCCCATATTACCCATTGGTACTTTATAATAACACACTGTACAATTGGAATACTGTCATACAGTAAAATATGTTCCTTCCCCATAACTCAGAATCTGCAACTGAAGTAAAATAGAGCTCTGACTATAGGGTTTCTCAGGTTTTATACTTAATCCAGTATACAGATATTTTTTGAATTTTTTCCTCCTTAAATCTTTTGGCAAAATGGCCATGTTTGACATACCTGAAAATTTCTATACCTGCTTATCAACTATTGTCTTTTATGTGCATGAGCCACATATAAGAGTCGCTGAAAGACTGAGGAAATTCAATATTCAAATTTATAGTTAATTATTATATTTGAGAACATATATATAGGAAATTAGTTGATAAAGTTTTCAGATATCCTTAAGATATTGAAACTTATGATGGTTCAAGGCATTTTTTCAGAGTCGGGTGATCTAATTCACTTGCTTCTCCAGTGTTGCTGTATTTAGCGTTTCAGTTTAGTTTATTTCTAATCTTAACAACTTTTTTTTTTCCCCCTGAAAAGTCTGTCAGGAATTGATACATTTTAGGAGAATTTAAGTTTTCTATTTTAAACCCAGTACATTTCTAGTTCCTTCAGGCAAACTTGAAAAGTAAACATTAGTGCACCTAGCAGTTTAAAACATAATATGTAAATAAAAGGAACATTTCACGTACATGATTTTTCATTTGTTCTACTTATATTTTTTCAATGTTAGGGGTTCATAAAGCTATGGCTGTTTCTCATCTTCCACTGGTACAAGTATAGTGATAAACCTACTTCTGGGAATTGAAGTTGGAGACTTTCATGCATCTCCCACAGCATCTCATTTCTTTCTGCCTTGAAAAAGGTTACTTTTGAAACCAATATAAAAAATTACAGAATCTTTGTTATAATGTTCTCACTCCTCTTCTGTATTAAAATATATCTATGTTCTTTCAAAGGGAAGGTGAATGGAACTTAAGTAACAGTAAAACTGAAAGTTCTTTATTTATGAATGTAAAAGACCAGTACTCAAAAATGCAAAAGATGTCACCTCTTTCTATTATTCTATTCAATACATTAAAAGAAATAATAAGGAAAAAAAAGCTTTTCAGCTAGAAATATTTCAAGCATGTAACAGCTGTCTAGGGTTTTGGAAAAAAATTCAGTTCAATATCACTCTGAAACAGACAGTTACAGTCCTACAACAAAAGCTTCTTGTTGACATCATCTCATCTAATGTCAAAAGAAACGAAACCACCCATGTACAGAATCATAAAACAAAGTTGTGATTTTATTCAATATTTGAACTAGGACAACTTTAAGTGAGTTTTGTTGGGGCTTTTGGATTATTTTTTATTTGTTTTAAGAATTTATGGTGACAACCATTATTGGGGTTATATATATATATATATATATATATATATATATATATATATATCCCCCTATTGGGGAGGATGAAAGTTTGGTAAGGTATGTAGGCTTGGCAGAAAGGTCTGTGAATGTAGAAGCTGGGGATGAGGTAGAAATGAAAGCAAGTTTTGATATAGAATAAAAGATGTTTTGCTGAAACAGTGATCGCTGAGTAACTGAGAAGGCAAAGGTTGGAGATGAGTTGGAAGGAGATTTTTAGGAGCAGGACAAAGGTATGTGATTACAAACAAAGACATGTTTTTCACCAAGTAAATAAGTCTCAAGGAGAGCATAAGTAAATAGAAAACATGTCTTTACCAAAAAGAGAGAGATGGCAGGCAAACAAGAAATGTCGATGTAGTAAGAAGAAGAAAGGTCTGAGAGTTTTCCACTGTAAGCTTAAATTGTAACTTACTTACTCTTGTGATTGGATAATAATGACTATAATATGGTGACGGTAGTAGTTATGATAGGCTATAGGCAAATGTAAAGGTATTGTGTATGGTGCTTATTGGTTGTTATGTGTTAAGATGCTCTGCAAAGAAAACTATATAATGCTTTGTAACTTGAACAGAAAGTGGCTTCAGGTATGCCTACAGCTGGAGCTGGCAGCTGTCGGGCTGGCTCTGGATACCCACTCCCTGAACTGCTCTAACTTCGCCTATGCAATAAACAGCTTTCAAGAGAGCCGCCTGAAGTCCAGACATCCTTCGTGAAACTTTCTCCTATAAACCATTTATACACAATATCTATGGTGTATTGCTAAGGAGAATCCCTATCTGATGTTCTTCACAATAGTACAGTATGCAGTAAATGAACAAGGCTACTTATTGAACCAAAGATTTAAATCTACTTTTCACTTCAATACCTGGAACTTACTGCTGTAAGCCAGTGAGAATAACAGACAATAGAAGACCTTTTTGACAAACAGAGGATGAGGATAGTCCATCTTTATCTATGTTCCATACTTTTACTCTCAGATTCAAGATATCTATGTGAGAAATTATTTTTCCTTATTTTTCCTTTCATTGCCTGTTAAGCTAAAGGTTTATGAGACATAAACAGAAAAAAGTTGGCAAGGAAGCTGTGAATGGCGAGTGTTTTTGAATGGGAGGCTATATTCTGCTTTAGAAGTATCATAATTTCTGTCAGTTTTTCATTTTCCTTTCTACTGCAGAAATAAAATTATAAAATTAAAGTGGTAACATAGGAGGAAGTACATAGAAAATCTTATCAAATATGTATACTAAATACTAGAGCCATGGTAACTAAGCCTCTTAGCCTAATCTTTCCCTAAGAAGTAATATTCTCCAAAGCTACTGTTGCTCAGTAGGAAAGGCAATGCTAAATATAGAAGTACATAGCTTTGTTTGCATGTTGACAATGGTTCGTAAACCCAAATCTACTCAGCCATGCACCTTCCCCTTCTCTTATTTATTTATTTATTTATTTATTTATGGGGAGATACAGAGCATGGTCTTATTAGTTTCAGTAGAAGTGATTACAAGCACAGTTAAACCCTTGATCTCAGATATCTCAAGAGTTTTTTCCTCGATTTGAGAAGGGTTTCTCTACTTTTAACTGTTTACACTGTTTTCAGAGCAGAACAACAAAAAATTTCTGAAGAGAACTGTTCAAGAATTTACACAATTAAACCCAGTATAAATGACCATAAATCAACACTATCCTTTTGTTACAGTTTTAATATTGGCTAACTATTTTTTCTGGTTTTTTTTTCAATATTAGGTTTAACAATCTAATGCTTCAGAGGTTCAAAATTATATGTGAAATTTCTCATCTTTCATATAACATGCACCAGAAAAAAGGCAGATTAGACAAAGAAATAAATTCTGTACCTACATCTTGATAACTACCAATTTTAATATGCATTCAATCAATGTATAAATAATCATCTTAATTTTTTAAAATCTTCATGGAAAAAAATCTTATTTATTGGGAAACATTTTGGTTTTTTCTCTTCTTGTCTTTGATTGCAAAATCCTTTTTCTTTTGTAGTAGGACATAAATTAATGATCTTAATGTCTGTATGTGGTGATATTGTTGTTTCAGAAGCACAGTTAATAAAATCACCAGATAAAGTAATTCAACAGTAGGGTATTCTGTTCTTGGTTAGTCAGTTATTTGTTTCCTACTGTCATATCAATAGTTTACAGATGATTGTTACATTATTTCTTTCACAGACTTTATTGGGAACAAATGCCTCTTCTGAAGCAAACACAGAAGTTGGAAAATATGCTTATATTACTTATGAGTTCCCTATACATAAGGAGATTTTTTAATTTCTTTTTTCTAGATTCAAATACAAGTACTCTTCTCATTAGTTAAAGTTAAAATGTGATGTGAAAAATGGTATGTCTAGTTGTGAGAACTTCCTTGGGGATCTGAAATGAAGTCAGGCATCTTAGACTGGATGTTCCCAAAGTCTTATTTATTTTTTGTCGTTTGTGGGATGGAAAAAGATAGCAGGAGCTCTATCTTTTTCATCTATATTTTAATCACTGAAAGTGAATTCAGAAAATCATATTGTGCTATTCTTAGAACTAGCTTGTCTTGAGTTCTCATTAATGTTTCCTTTTTCTCTCACTTCTCTCTTTATTATTTATTTATTTATTTTAAATTTGCTTGAGGTGCTAGGATTCCCTGGAGTGTATTTGCCATCACTTTGGAATGTTTTCATTATTGTGCAGCTGTGATATTTTATTATAAGAATTCATTTTCATTTTTTATTCTTTCATGAGACATAAGGAATATTTTTTTTTATATAACTTGGTTCTGTATGTAGGCCAAGACTTTCTTTCTCTTTATTCAAATTTGTTTTTCTTTTTTGGCAATTTGATTTGACCTGTGGCTAAAGCATGTTTTCCTGTTTAGTTGTCAACTGTGCTTTGGTTATTCCTTCTTCTGCATTAGCCTGACCTTAGAGATTATTCTACTTTCTTTCACCCTCACACATGAAAACTATAATATCATTATTTATTCTTTAAAGCATTGCACACTCACAAAGTGGAGATTTAGCCATTAACATAGGAAAAAGAAAAGAAAATTAATAATATTTCCCCAATTCCCCAAAAATGTGAGGTTATATAATTCATTTTGCAGAACGAAGGTGGTATGCTTCTAACACACAATCTTCTATGACATATTTCAAGTAAAACTAACACTTCTGCAGGTTATTTAAATTTTTCTGACTTTACATTTTAAGTAGAACTATCATATGTATCTGTCCATTACTAACAATTTTATTCCCACTGCCAAGTCACATGATGAAAACCATACAATACGAAACATGTAATGAAAAACATATTACTTTAAATTTCAGGAAAAGGTCATTCTGTTTATTTGAAGGAATTAAGATACATTATTTTCTTTCACTATGTTCTCACCTTGCCCTTTAAATGACATCAGAGACATTAAAGTAAGATTCTTCTTCAGAAGAATATAGTTAAAGTCCATAAATGGATCTTACCTTCCACTTGTAACAGGTTTTAAATTAGGAAGACTGCAATACCAGCAGATTTTCTGCTTTTTTCCAATGAATAGTAATAACCCAGTGGACCTAACTCTGTCCCTATGTATACAGCTGCAACTTTTTGTATGTAAAAGCATATAAATCAAAAGGACAAGCTGTGTTCAACCTCAGTTTGGAACACAACCAAATACAGAGATGAAAAATAACTTGTTCAAAACTCCACATCTCCAGTACTTGATATCTAAAATAGACAGACTGAAATAATTTAGTCTACTGTTTCCCAAACTAAGAAAGTAATGCAAGTAATAATCTCACATGGAAAGAATGACCCACTAGGATGACCGAGTAGTATAGGATAGACCCAAAAGCGATAACTGAAATTAGACAGTTACATATTCTAATTCTGAATTTACTCCATAAGATGTTCCACTTATTTTCAAGGATGAAGAGAGAAAAGTTAAAATTTTCTGTATTCAAATAACGAAAAGAATAAAAATGCACAAAGTAAGAAACTAATCTAACATTTCTTATTTGGAGTTCTTCTAATCATTCCAGAGATGGAGAAAGGTAAAATAATCTAAACCTTTAATGGAAATTACTATTTTCTTTCTCAGATTCCAGATGAAAGGTACTAGGATGCCCACAGACTTCAGAGGTTTTAAGGAAAACTAAATAGCAATTCAGAACAATACAAAACCCAAAAAACTTCAATTAATCTATCAGAAAAGTATATAATAAGGCCTTCCTGAAATCCTCCACTTAATATATTTATCTTTCCAAGTCTGTGTATCTCCGCTGACTTACCTGAGTGAATGTAATTACTGAGAGCTGGTATTTAAAGACCATGATTCTAGATCCAGTTTACTAGAACTTTGAGATCTTATGGAATATCTTTATTTTTTGTTTTCACATACACTGTGGTTTTTGTAAGTTCTGCACATTCTGGATGAGAAGGAAGGGTTGAGTAGCAGAGGCAGAGGTTGCCTCAGACTGCTCTTGGCTGCAGTGCTAAGATCTGAGCAAAACCCAGCGAGTGGGGGTTGCCTTCTCTCTTGTAGCAATTGCCATGGTTCTCAGGGTAAGGAAGGATCAGCAAGCAGCAATACTGAATACTTTTCTAGAGATTCAGGGGTGGCTATATGTGCAAGACACCACCCAGGAAAAATATACCGCTTTGCTGACCTGAGAGCAAGGCTGGGGCAATCCAGCCAGGATGACAAAGTGACACCCATCTTGCCGACTTCATGGAGTCTGTTATCAAACACAAGTTTTTATCTGTTTGTTACATATGGCAGCAGTTCATTTTTAATCTTGAGACTCATTCCCTTTTTATTAGGAATTCCTTTTATCAATGGAATTTATCAACAAGACTTGTAATAAACATTTTCTTATTTGTGTTATATGCTTGAATTGAAAAACTCTGAAATATGACCAGTCCTTCAAGCAGCCACTGAAATTAAATAAATATAGTCATCTTGCAAGGCAATGCAAAATATAGTTCAATTGTTGAGGGTGGGGGGAGGGTCTGTGTTTTTTTTGGTAAAAAACTAGTGCCTCATTGGCAATGTATAAAACTATGTCAATAGTCAGGGATTAGGAGTGAGGCATGTTGTTAGCTAAAATAATAGGAAAACCCTCCTGAGTTTCAGGAGGTTCCACCTGAATATGAGGAAGAACTTCTTTATTGTGCAGGTGACCACACACTGGAAGAGATTGCCCAGAAAGGTTGTGGATCTCTCTCTCTCTCTCTCTCTCTCTCTCACACACACACACACACTCTCTCTCTCTCTCTCTCTCTGTCTCTCTAACTGGAGGTATTCAAGAACTGTCTGGACAAAATCCTGTGGAATGTACTCTAGGATAGGTTGGACCTGATGACCCACTGTGATCTCTTCCAATCTTAACCATTCTGTGATTTGCTTCTGCAGAAAGGCACATTTTGATCCAAATTCTTTGAAACCATTTCCATAAGATTTTTTCATTCTTAGTACAATTTTTTTCAAGTTTATGTCAAAGTAAATTAATATTTCTAATTGTTTTTTGCAAAAAACCCTCTATTTTCATTTGTGTCCTCTCAGATCCAGAGTCTTTCAGGGAAAAGAAGAATGGATATGAGAATGTCTCACTCAAAGATATACCAGTTTAATATCCAGACTAGTCTGTATAATCATCTGTGTCTTTTCTTCATATCTTGTGTTGATGCCTAAAGATATTCTGCATGTTTTTCAGGGCAGCCATCCATTCTAAACCTTCATTTTAAGCTAATCAGTTATCTTTATTCATTTTTTTTTAGTACCATAAAATTTCTTTCTCAGATCTCTGTTTTCTCGCTATAACAAGAAGCAGAAAAAAAAAATTACCTCCTCCAGGTTTGTCCTATCAGATTTTACATGGAATTCTTGAGATTCCAAAAAGTATTATAAACAGACATAGCATTATTCACAATTCATTATTCATAGTTCATAATTTTTCTTTCTGTTCAAAGAAAGTCAACTTCAGATCTAATTCTGTGCCATTGATCAACAGTAGCCAATTACATTTAACAAAAGAAAAAAAAGAAAAAGAAAAAGAAAAAGAAAAAGAAAAAGAAAAAGAAGAAAAAGAATCAGTATCAGATTTTTTGACAGCTTCACACAGCTTTCAAATTCAAATTCACCGTCAGCTATTCTGTCCTTTATTGTAAAGATATTGGAGGATAAAGACATAGAAGTAAAAATACTCATTAAATTTTTGAAGAAATAGTTTGTTTAGGTTTTCTTTGGTTGTGTTTTTTGTTTCTTGGGTTTTTGCTAATGGAAATCTAACTTTGCATGAGTATCAATGTTCCCCAATGAAATCTTTTATGTTTGAGGTGTCTTTTAATGAAATTAAGAGAGAATGTTGGAAACAGGAAATGACTCTTTATGATTGAATGAGATATATTTTGGATGAACATGAAATACAATCTGTTTAGGGACAGGTGAAAAATTACCTCAGTGTAAATAGAGCTGATGCAAATTTTCACTTTTGATTGATGAAAAGCTCAACTAATCTTTATCCAATTCTAAACTGGAAGTCGTTTAAGTCCATCTGCTCTGCCAGTTTTTATTTGGCCAGAAAAATAGCTATAAGGAAACAAGCAAAAATAACAACTCTTACAGGTATTCCTGGGATGCCTGTGTTAAGGCTGATAATCCATGACTGCTGAAATGTTTTCACCTGAACAGATTGTTGCTTTAATTTCTTCATTACTTTATTATAAAACAAGTTGCCTGTTTTCTGAGCCAAGCATAATCTATTTGTTTACTTTTAAATAGGACTAAGCCAGCTTTTCTAAGGATATTAAACTTACTTATTGCCGTTATAATTAGTGACATAGATAACATCTCTTCTTTATCTAATTTCCTCTGAGTTATTCAGAGAACATTGAAAACAATAACTCTTCTTGTTTACTTTGGTCCCTGTTCTTTGTATCAACTGCACAGTAGGAAGAAAAGATATCACTTTCCAATCTGGAATGTTCAGGAATAATGTGTCAAATTTTTTTTGAGGAAAACATAATATTTATTCAGCTGTTTTGAGATTACTTCATGTTACTGAAATAGACTTTGCTCTATATAAACTACAGTACTGCCATAATATGGAATTAAGGGATTTTCAAATAGAATGTGATTCAATGACATTATCTGTGTAAGAGTGATATATGCACAGAAAGCAAACCTCTTTATGGTTGCATGAATACTCCTGCTATTTAAGAGCAGTCTGCTAGTTATTTTGTTTCTCTTAGGACCACACATGACCATATCACCAAAATTAATTTAAGATTAAATTCCTTAATTGTTAATAATTTTAAAACTTTCTCCATTTCTTGGCACATAAACTTGTTTGGCATAACCCCTTTTAGTTTATTTTTTCCATGAAGGTTTTATTAGAATTTTTCCCATAGTGCTTAAATTTAAATTATAGATTAGATTGCTTCCTTACACACACACAAAAATACAAATCAACCAGGGACAGTAGAAAACTTTGCCACCTCCAAAGTAACAACAAATTACTTTGTAAATAAAAGGGAAAGTTTTTATATTTAGAAAGAAAGAAATAAATATTTTTACTACAAAACACTACATCTATTTCTATGGGAATTCTTATTATTCTTTTTATGTAAATCATTCAGAAGAGAAAGTGATTAATGAGTACTGAAATTTGCTGGTATAGTGTTTTTCAGGAGAACCAAATCACAAGATCTGGAAGAATTTCCTGATATTGAGAGATGGGTGAATTAATTAAAAAAAAAAAAGTGTCTTTTGTAGGGGGGAGAAAACCCTACAAACTCCCTATTCACTGTTTTTCAACAAAGTAATTGTACATATGCACAAAGACAGTTCCTAAAGTATTGTTACTTAGAAAAACATTAGCATCTCAGAGTCATGGCTTTCTGAATATATATAGTCAAACATTGATGAATATCAAAAAGAGAAATGGATAACTATAAAGTACTAAAAAATTAACTGTGAATAAAATAAACTATGTATATCTATCCACAGCTCTAATTTTACAATTTTTCTGGCCATGTGTTCTTGAAAGGAGTTAGTAGCGTTACTCTGTAGGAATATGTGGCGATCTGTCTACCCACTGCTTTTCTATCCCAGATTGTTCCCCCTCAGTTCCTTGCCCTTAGCCCTGGTCACTCCCTCAGGCTCTCCCTATTGGTTCCTGTATCCCAACTCCGCCCATGTACTGTACCTGAGCCCCTGACAAAACCCCCTTGCGCCCGGATCACGAGGTCTCTCTGCCTCTGGGGGTCGCTGGGACAAGATGTGATTAAAAGTCTTCCTAAACCCTCATAGGGAAACCCTTCTCGCCTCCTTTGCCATCACTGGGTTATAAAGCTGATAGCTGACCAGAGCAAAACCGCAGAGCCATCCGAAATGGGCTATGGGATAGAGACATGGTCTCACTGCCCTAAGCAGCTCCGCTGACGTCTCAGAAAAGCTGCAGCCTGCTAAACTAAACCTAGTGATTACAACTGGAATATTCAAAGAAACAAGAAAGAAGTGACTTGAAATATGAAATAACTGCAATGTAAAAATAAACTAAGCAGTAAAGAATTAAAAAAAAAAAAAATTGAAGTAAAGGTTAAGATACACATCTAAAAAATCATGATTTGTATGGAGAGAGTGAATAGAGAAATGATTACTCTTTAACCAAAAAAATGTTGAGCACCCTGTGGAATAATCAAACAAAAAAAAATTATTCACACATAATACCGTCTCTGCTCAGCTCTGTTGGGTCCCACGTGCAACCACAGAAGCATGGGTGGGTTCAGTATTATAGTCGGATGCAAAGAGTTGAGAAGGGTATTTGTGTGCGTTCCAGCAGGAGCATTTATTGCTTCTAAACTGTCGAAGACTGCAGAGGCAAATACGAGCATGATCCCAAAACTCACAGTTTTATCTGGGAGCGGGGAAAAGGCGGGACTAGGGAGCTCTGGGGGAGTGATGAGGGGTAGAGGTTAACAGCCAACCGGGGAATCCAAACCGGGATAGATTAACATAACAGAACAAGCATCCTGGGAGAAGCCTTTCTGGTCACCATAACCTAAAGAGGTACTTTGTGGTACTAGGGACTTGTCTTACTGAGAACTCTCTGTCCCTTGTAATATATGTTCACCAGCCACCACAACTCCTCCTTTCTATATTAAACAAAAAGGCCTCCCCCAGGGATCCCGAAACCCAACTTCTCAAACAACCAAACATACACAAAACAACAAAATGATCAGAAGCACCCACAACCCAATGTCCCAAGAAGTCCTCAAATCTTTTAGAGGGTTTTTCTCTCTTGATGCTGGAATGGATGCTCTCACAGGCGGAGGTGAGGTTGAAGCAACACAGTTCTCTCTGAGCTGTGGCACAGTTCAAGCCTTCACTGCTGGAGGAGAGAACTGTATTCTCTTGAATTAGTTAGAAATGCACAAGAAGAAATGCATTAAATTAACTCAAATACTACAGTACAAGTTTAATAATGAATAACATCCAAAACAATAATACTTGGTACAGCATCATTTACATGACATTTGTAGCTAAGGGTCTTCCAGGCCGATATAACCACTCTGTAGAAAAATTGTAAAACAAGTTGTATTATACAATTAATCATATTTTTTAAAAACCTGAAAGACATTTTATTAAATATTTTCATCCTGTAATACATTAAAGGGTTGGTTATCTACAGTTTTAGGGGTTTTATGCAAATATGTATTGCTTTACATGTATACATGTGCATTTCTGTCTTGATACTAAAAGAAATAGAACAGGATATTTTTTGCAAATTTTTAAAACATTCATAATTAACATTACACTGTGTTTAGACAAACTGCTCCATCACAGCCAGAGTTCTAAGTTGCCTTATGGTGCCCTGGGGAATAATTTTTATTTACGTAATTATTCATTTGTTTGAAGGAAGCAGGGAGAGAAGGAACACTTATTTACTTTCTTTACCTTTTTGTTTCTAAATACTGGAAGCACACAAAGATACAACCAAGCTGTGTTGTCAGTAAGCTAACAAATGGGACTCCATCTTTTTTCACCTTCCCTTTTTCTGTTCTGTAACTGATTGTAGTCCTTCTTCAGTGTACTGAATTTGAATGGTACCTCTGCAGTACACAGGGAAGTATAATGAAGGAGTGCACTCATCCAGAGCTCAGTTAGGTACAAGGATGCCAGATCTGAGAACAGAGTATGTATGACAAAGCTGAGGAGCATGTTCAAAGATGTGGGAGAAGTTGAACAGCCCTTAACCACTGCTGCTCCATATCTGCCACAGATACCAGACACGAGTCTGATCCAAAAGTACTAGCAAATAAATGCTAAGACCAGTATGGGGGACCAGTAATATGATTTTATACTAAAATCTGTTGGAAATGTTATAATTTTACAATGCAGTATTTTCTCTAGGTGCTAAATTTCCCAAAATTTCCAGGGGAATGATTTTTTTAATTAATGTCTTATCTCTAAGAACCACTGTATTTAAGTTGATCAGCCCTTGGCATGTTTCCAAAAAGCAGTTTTGGAAATTACTTTTCAAGCTTATGTTTTTGGAAGGCAAGTTCACTGTCTTTAATGAATTTTGATCCTTCCTACTTTCTCAGGGTAGCCCTGGGAGGGAGATAACCTCTCAAAACAAGGTTTGTGTATGTGATCTTGTGGCAAAAATTTTCTCTCTCTCTTGAATGTACATGTGAAATCCATCCATTCATGTAATTTAAGGAAGATCAACATCCTCTCCATATTTAGATTTCTCAAAGTATCTTCCAGCTGAGGTGCTCCATATATGGAACACATACACACTCACATACAAGCATTAACAGGTAGGCATTGTGGAATAAAATATCTGCTTTTCTTAATATTGTAATTTAGATTCATTCAGAGGAAAACAAATACAAGTCCCAGAGAAGTTTGCTTTAGTCATGGGGTGGACTCTGGTGGTGCATCCTGCCCCCTAGGCTACACTATGATCTGAGAAGACACCCACTAATTACTTAACATTATTCATTCCATCTGTTCTAGGGGTTTATATAACATCCAAACTCAAGAAATTTTTCTTTTGTTTTAAAGATGAAAATATTTTGCTATAACCTGTAAATCCTAGGGTTTTTTCTCACAAATGTCACTCTGGCATATCATTCATGTTCTAGTAGTTTGAAGCTTGAACTGGGTCAATGCTTTTGGAAGAATAATAATTCTCCATGAAAAAAATAGCAATTTTAAAGCAAGATTTTTAGAAGGGTTTTTTGTATACCTAATTCTACAATTAGGAACTGATTTAACAGAATTGACTGAGGGAAATTATTTAACTTTGAAAATTCTATTTAAATGTGATATTTAAGCTTTTATCAATGAGTCTTTGCCATTCTATTGGCATTTCTTTTGCCATTGGTATTTTGGGGTTTTATGGAAAATAAGGTCAATATTAACTTACAGATATTTTCCGAATATTTTTATTTGAAATTCTGGACCAGTACAGGGGTTAAAATATGCTTCTTTATGCTACAAAAATATAACTCTCATTCATTAACTCCTCTGCTAGCAAAATCTAGAGTCAGTAGAAGTCTATTCTTTCTTCAGATGCAATGGCTCTTTGAAGAGTGTGGCCTCAGCCCGTGCTAATCTGTTTCTAGAACTATTGTTTATTACAGAAGAAATAGTTCGGAAATCACAAAAGATTTCCATAGTGTGGCAGGATGCATTCAGTTAGAAGACACCTAGTGTCATGTTCTCATCCAACATTTTCCTGTTGGAAACAGTATATCTTTGCAGATGAAATAAGGAGAGCGTGTCCAAAACCATTCTACATAGGACAATTAATTGTATAGCTGAAACAGGAAAAAAAAAGTCTTCACAATTAAAAAAAAAAATTATCCATAATTTTATATATATATATTCATTATTGTATTATTTCTGTTGGCATATAATGTTAATAAACAATTTTGAAAAAAACAATGTTCCCAATTCTAGATAATTCCTGCGTTGCTTTGATAGTATTGGAAATGCGTCTTTCTTACATTGACTTGAATCACTGCGAGCTCCTACTTATGCATTGTGGGACAGGAAAGATGTAAACTTGAAACAAATTTGAATATAAGCATTTCTGACAAGACGGCCACTTCTTTCTAAAAAAAAAACTAATTGGTTTTTCCCCTTGACATGATGAAAATTCTAAGTGCACATATATAAAGGCACACATTATGCTATGCCACTGGTTATCGTTGCAGCCTGCATACCTAAATGTTAAGAATATTTCTGTAGTCACGCTTAGATTCTACTGCTAGACTTTTCAAAATATCACATATTCATTGCAGAAAGTAACTCTCACTTTAACTGAGATTTGTTAAGCATTGTGTCAATTAGAAATGAATTCAAATCTCTCTCCTTAGACTCTCAATGAATACTTATTTTCAACTGAGCACTATAAACTCTTCTGGGTAATGAAACTATTTATTTAGATAACATGGAGGAATAAATTGAATTTGGAAAGTAAATAAAATGGAGCAGGAGAATCAAACCTAGTGTTGGCTAATACCTTTCTTTAGTACTGGAGAGAGACAACATGCATATTATTGAATCACTTCCTTATTGTAGCTGATGCCTTATCAGCCCTAAAATCACAAGCCAAACAAGATTAAAATTATAAAAGCAATTACTGTTTATTGAAGGTCCTCCAGGGGCACTTATCGCAGAATGCACACGTGATATAGGGCTTCAGCACTTTTATAAGTTTAGCAAATTAATATAATTGTCAAGAATCCCCAATTAGAAGTACAGTTAATGAAGTAATTCCCTCTCTTGGTTTGGCTCCCTACTGGAGCCTCCCCCCTTGCTTCTAGCCCCACACTGTTTATATATAAATCCATGGGAAAGTGACATGGCTTTGGTTCACTGAAGAAGCAAGATTAGAATAAGATTCCAGGAATGTGTTTGTCTAACAAAGTACTGAATTTAGCTAAGAAACTATATAACTATACAATAATAGTCTACAGAGCTAAGAATACATGAAAAATATATAAAAACCAAAAATCTCTTGGCATCATAGCCATCTTCAGGAAAGCAGACAACTCATTTTTTTTCCTATGTTAATACTATTAAAGCCATTTGCAAGGGTTCAGTGTTCTACAGACTCTACATCGGGTTAAATCATAACATTAGAGGGTTGTGTTAAAGAAAATAATTCAGGAGATTTTAAGAAATAAATCATGAACCACTCAGCCTTGCTTCCCAAAACAGCCTTCTTAATGTTGCTATGGTTGACATCCATTTCCTATGTCAACTCTCAGGATTCAGTGTGTTTTATATAAATAATAGATAATAATGAATACAAATTATTGTGACATCTTAATGTGTGGAAAATTAATATTTTAGAATGTTGTGGTGGTGAGAAGTTATTTTTCAAATATAAAATTAAATTTTGAGAAAAATTAAGCTTTCACCCCCTGCAATACGTCATACTGAGAGTATTCAATACTGTTTCTGCTAAATATTAAGTTAACAAGAACTAGGAAGGCTTTTATAGTTTGCAAATTTATCAAGAGAATCATAATTTACTATTCTTTAAATATGAATCATGAAAAATCCATGTAACAGATACTTATGGAATATGTTTTACAAAGGAATTTATAACTAACATTGATCTGTAAGTAATTACATATGATGCATGGCTTCTATGTCAATTTTCTACTTCTTTAACTGGACATAATTTCCTTCTAAGTTTTTAATAATGAAACTTCCAAAGCCCATTTACAGCACTTCCATGTTGTGTAAAAGTATAATAACAAAGAAAAAGACACGGCTTTATAAATTTAGATTTTTTTTTTAGGAAGTGTAAAATAAAATTATAATGATGACTTCTTTTATTCATAAAATAAAATAAAAAGCCATAATAAACCCAGAATTGATACTGTCCTGCAGATAAAGGATTTTTCTCTTTCTGAGTAAGGTTCATCCCTACCCCCTAGTCACTAGCCAACTTTTGTTTCAGTTTCTTCTGTCTACTGAAACGTCTATAAAACAGTTAAGCATGAATTTTACTCTAGAGGGCTTGAGATCATATCTTGATGATTAAAATATTCATCTGGAATATAGAAAGTCAAATTCATACCAACAATTCACTTAGGGTCTGATAAATGTTTGACTCTGAAAGGACTCATCATTAATTGACATTTCTAGGATGTTTTTCCCTCATTGCAAATTTTGCTTATATCAGATAAAGTTACTGCATTTTTTTCCCCTGCAGTTCATAATACTCTGAAACTCATATTGCCTTAATGCTTCATGTATTTTAAATCTAACCACATTACAAGTAGCTGTGGTAAAAACATCCTTAGGGAGTGTACTAGATGTGGTCCTCCAAATTTAAGTCAGACAATCTGCCCAAAGGAAACATGTTCTTGTGGTTTATCTTGACAGAGGATTATCTCTCTCCATGATTGTCAAGAGGAACTTACAGCATTTAAAGGAGCAAGTCTTAACAAAGACTGGCTGTTGCAGTGTTTTTAGGGAGTTTACAATTTACACACACGTGTGAACAGGTCTCTCCATCTACAGCCAGATTCCACTGTCTCTCTGGCATTTGGACTGGACAATATGCTGTGGTCCTTGTTGTCCAGGTGCCTCATTCCAAGAGACATACTTGGCTCCCAGGCCATGTCACTTTTTTGCTCAATTGCCTGTTTGATGTTTGCTAATTATCACACCCTTATTTCTGCACACTCACTCCAGCTGCTGGCACCTTAGAGACACACAGGCTGGTCCCTCTGACCCACTCCAGCCTCCATGTATACATAAGTGCACAGGAGGGAGACTTGTCTCAGGAAGCGGGTTAGAAATGTCTTTTAATTAGAAGACAGAGCAGACTGCACTAACCAGGGCAGGGCACGGTCAGACAAACATTCTCACCAGCACTGTTTACAGATGGTGTCCTGGCTTGCAGTGTGTTCTATTGCCATCCTGATGAGCTGTTGAAACCAGGTGGGGCAGTGTTTCCTTGCCTCTTCCCTCTGGACTATCTTTCTGTTAGTGGCCCATCAATGCCTTGCCGCATGACTCAGAGATAACTCCCTCCAAACCATCTTCTGTTAATGAGTCCATCAACACCTTGCCTCATGACTAATCATCCCATTGTGAGATGTTCCACCCAGAGGGAGGAAACAAGCATTCCACCTTGGATATAATCTGAGATTCCAAATACCACAGACACCCTTTCCACTGGACTCCCAGAGGACAGGAGCTACACAGCCACCACTGGAGCTTCTGAGGAACAGCAGGCCCTTTCTACAGGATCACTGCTTTGACAGAACCACATCCACCACTTCAGGAGGACTACAGCCACCACTTTCTCGGACTGCTACCACCACCCTGACTAACAGGGTGTCAGGATGTAACCTGACTGTCAGTTTAGCCCAGTGTTTTCTTCCTTTTTTTTTTTTTAATTTCCCTATTAAATTGTTATTCTGACTTGTTGCCTCCCACTGGTTTGTTTTCAAACTAGTACAGATGGCCAGAACTTTTTATCCCCTTGTGCCTTTATTATCCCGCATTTGTTCCTCCACATCCACTTCAATGCCACTTTCCTTACCTTATCTTACCTCTAAATATGCTGCAACAAGTCTTGCCTAATGCCATAATGCCCTTCCCTGGCACATCATCATAAATGCCATACCCCAAGTCATACCCCAAAGGCAGAGACTCCTCAGTATGTGTGTTGCCCCAATGACTCACTGGGTTTCACTTGACTTGTGGAGCTGCTGCTCTCTGTGACAGTCCTGCAGATCTAGGATAGGGTCTTGTGTCTCTGTCAGGGGCACTGAGGCTCTCTCACTGCCCTCTGCCTCTGCTCTTCTCTGCAACTGTGCATGTCTGTGTGGAGATCTGCCTTTCACTGTCTCATCACTTTCTTGTAATGGCTTATGGAATTTTCAGGTTCTTCTTTGCTTCTCTTTGTTTCTCTTTGTTTCTCTCCTTTGTTCTTTTTCTTTGTTCCTTGTCTCTGTTTTTGACTACCTCCTTTCTGTGTGTGGAAATGAGCATTGTGTTACATCTATATTGTCTTTATTTTATGGTCACATTTTTGATTGATAGGCTGACTGTGGTTAAACATCAAATGTGTGGAGAACATCTATAAGCTACCTGTCTTGGAGATATTTTTCTGACCTAAATGACTGGAAATCATTCTAAAATAGTTGTCCATGTACTCCAGACATAATAGTATATTTGGGCTTACACTTGTCTGACAGAGTTAACATACTTCTAGTGTTCTTTGTCCTGATGATTCCATATAGGAGAACATGTACATATCCCTCTGCCTCTTTATCTGCTTGTTAACATCTGAAGGATGTTTATGTAAATAGTACATAGGAAGAAATGTTATACGTAGTTCTACTAGCCCATCTCAATTTCAGAGGATAATAATAAGTCATTTTTCCTCACATTTCTTTAATTTTAAAATATTTGAGATGATAGAACTTGAAATATGATTATGTGAAACAACAACAAAAAAAGCGCTCTTCCCCATCTCTAAAAAAATGTATTCCAGAATTTTACTTTGTCTTGTACACACAAATACACAATGGTCACATATTTCCACACAGAAATATGGTACTTGAGTAAGTTTCCTAAAGCAATGCACATTTATGATTTCTTTATGTAATGGTGAAAGAAATGCAGTAATTAGTTAACTTGCAGAATTTATTTTATTACACTTCATGTAGAATAATTGTATATAATATCTAAAAATTATTATTTATTTCAACCACGAATCTAAAGGGTTTTCACAGAATAAAACCAGGAAAATTAATATAACAGATGGGTCTTGACTTGCCAGTCATAGTGTCAGTATTTTAGCAAAAACATTAAGAATACATTTGCATGGAATAAGGTTTAGAGATGATGGTTGGGGAAAGACTAAGATTTTGTCATTAGAAGCATGTTCACTGAACATTGAAAGAGAAATCAGACTATACGGTAAACTTTTAGAGTAGGAACTCCAATAATCAGTTCTGGTCAGCAATGTATGTGAACAAGAAGAAGGAGGATCCAGGAAACTACTGTCCGGTCAGCCACGCCTCCACCCCTGGAAAAGTGATGGAACAGGTCATTCTGGAGGTCATCACCAAGCATGCAGAAAAAAATAAGGTCATCAGGAGTAGTCAGCATGGATTCCCCAAGGGGAAATCATGCTTGACCAATCTAATAGCCTTCTATGATGACATGGCTGGATGGGTCAGTGAGGGGAGAGCAGTAGTTGCTGTCTACATCAACTTCAGCAAGGCTTTTGGCATTGTGTCCCACAACATCCTCAGAGGTAAGCCCAGGAAATGTGTGTTAGATGAATGGGCAGCGAGGTGTATCAAGAACAGGTTGAATGACAAAGCTCAGAGGGTCACGATTAGTGGAGTAGAATCCAGCTGGAGGCCTGTAGTCAGTGGCATTCTTAGGGATCATTACTGGATCCAGTCTCATTCAACTTGTTTATCAATGACCTGTATGAAGGGAAGGAATGCACCCTCATCAAGTTTGATAATGATATGAAACTGGGAGAGTAGCTGATACATCTGAAGGCTATGTTGCCATTCAGCAGGACCTTGAAAGGCTGGAGAATTGGGCAGAGAGAAACCTAATGGGGTTCAACAACGGCAAGTGTAGCTACTGAGGAATATCCCCAAATACCACCACAGGTTGGGGACAGACCTACTAGGGAGCAGCTCTGTGGAGGAAGAATGGGGAGTCTTGATGGATGACAAGTTGACAATGAGCTGGCACTGTGCCCTTGCAGCAGGAGAGCTAATGGTATCCTGGCCATCTGAAAGAGTGCCATCAGCAGATCAAGAGAGGTGATCCTCCCCTTCTACTTGTCCCCAGAGTAGCTACTTCTGGAGTGCTGTGTCCAGTTCTGGGCTCCTCAGTACAAGAAATACAAGGAGCTACTGAAGAGGGTGCAGTGGACAGAAACAAAGATGATGAGGGATCTGGAGCATCTCTCCTGTGAGAAGAGACTGCAGGACCTGGAACAGTTTAGTCTAGAGAAGAGAAGACTGAGAGGGAATCTCATCAATACATATAAACATCTCAAAGGCAGGTGTCAAGAAGACGGTGCCAGACTCTTTTCAGTGGTACCCAGTGACAGGACAAGGGCCGATGGCCATAAACTAAAACACAAGAAATTTCAATTCAGCATAAGGAAGAACTTCTTTATGTTGAGGGTGGCAGAGCACTGAAACGGCTTCCCAGGGAGGTTGTGGAGTTTACCTCTCTGGAGACATGCAAAACCCACCTGGACGTGTTACTGTGTAACCTGCTGTAGGTGACCCTGTATGGCTTCTCGGATGATCTCCAGAACTCTCTTTGGACCCTAACAATTCTGTGATTCTGTGTTTCTGTAAGGTTGAGTGGAAGAAGAGAGATTGGTCAATCCAAAGGGCAGGGAAGATTAATTTTCTAAAGTGAGAGTAAAATATTTTTGTGCTGAACTGGTAAAGAACCCGCAAATGCTTTCACAGTTGGGCTGAAATGAAGGAGCAGGTCTGAAGGAAGATAAAAGCTGAGACTCACATTAGATACAGGAACATACCCTCCAAAAAAAGTTTAGAAAACAACATGCAGGAAAAAAAGAGTAAAAAAAGGAAAAATTGAAAAAGGAAAAGAAAAGAAAAAGAATGCATCAAAATAAAAAAAAATAATTTAATTTATTGAACTAATTTGAAAGTAACTGGAAAAAAAGAAAGTTCAGTGTCAATTTTCATAGCGAGATATAGCAGAACAGCTCCTTCACACCAAAACAATTGTGAATACTATACTATTTAAAAATTACATTTACCACCCTGCACTGCAGTGACTTCTGAAACAATATAAAAGCCGTAGATATTCCACATATGCCTGTACTTCTTCAGCCTTCCATTAAAGTACCACTTGATTAAATATCTCTTTTCACTAGGGCAAAGTTTCTTAGATATTTTGCTTTGTTAGTCTGAAGTGTTCACATGAAAATCATTATTATTTTTAAATGACTACACTATTCCTACTCTTTAGGGTTCCCAGAGACTAATGTGACTTGTAGCGCATCTACCTTAAATGATGAAGATTTATTACTACTGTGTCAGTTCTGATGGCTGCTGTGTATCTATTCCAATGTGTGTTTTTCCTCTTGCAGTAACCTCTGATTTTTGTTCTGGTCACCTGATCTTAAATGTTTATTATTATTTACTTAATTTCTTTAAATCTTGTATTCATTGTGTTAGGAATTCAGCAGCAGTACTCAATCATAGATAATCATGCAAAGCATTTCTTGCTTTCTGCTGACCAAGTCAATATATCCTATATGTAATACATTCAAGTTACCAAGTTTAAATACAGTTATACTTTTGTCCACTATAAATGGTGTATTTCAAATGTTCCTTGGCAATTTTCTATGGAGCAATTATATATAAAAGACTTGATATATTTCTTAGGTAAGGGGGTTAACCTTTAATTATCCTATACATTCATTCATGATGAAAATTCATAGTATATTTACAATGCAAAATTATGTTCTTGCAAAAAAAAAAAATCAAACCCATTGGCAATTCTTTAAAAAAGCAACAGCAACAGATATTGTGTATTTAAATGTACAAAGATTCATAGTGGTTTGGGCAAAGGTAAAAAAATATTACTCTTATATATGTTGAAAGGAAGGAAGGAAAATATGTTGGGAAAATACACAGGGATTCTAAGGTTTATTTTCTCCTGACTTTTAGGGGCAAGTTTTAAAAATCAAGACTGTAAAATTAATGGCAACTCATTCACAGAGGTTGAAGCTAGTTGAACAGAAGAACAAATAGCTTAGCCTAAGTACAGGGGAAGTAGGTGATCAGAAATCTTTGAGAGATGGACAGACTTGCAGATGAGTGGTGAGTTGCATATTGTCACAGACAGAGAAGCCTGAAACTGGAGTCCTTAATTTTTCCTACCAGTAAGAGATTTTGCATTGCATGGGCACTATGCACTTTCTGATTCTTCTTGTGAACCCCCTGACAAACTCCAGGTTGTTATAACACTCTGCATGATATAAGCACCAATACTATGAACGAGATTACAAATTTCAAAATGTGCTATAAAACCACTAGTCAACGTTTAAAATCATCTTCCCTTGCTTATACTGTTTAAATAGCCAATGTATACTGTGCAAATCAGACAAGAGATCAGGCTTTTTATTTTTTTGGTTTTTTTCAGAAACCAGTGCAATGACAGAGATTTATAATCCTCAGGGGAAATTGATGCATCAAATAAAACAAGTTTTTTACTGAATTAATTAAACACTTCCCATTTATCCATTTTTTGTCATTTTTATGTGTGCATATATTGAAGCTGATTGAACACACATATATATATATATATATAAAAATGATAATATCATTAATCTACTTTCCTTTGTTATTTTGTTCTTTCTTAATTTTTTTCCCTGTGAAATATAAATCAAAGGAAAATTGCAGAATACCAGGTGCAAGTTCTTCTGAAAAGTCTCTTACCAAGTCATCCTGAAATTTTGTCTCTCAGAAAAAGGTCAAGGACAGAAGGAGGCAGTGAGTATGCAGTATGAAAGCAATCAACCCTTACATTCATTTAAAAGCAGGACACCTTTAAAGAACCATGAACATGAGCAGTTTGTCACAAAATCAGTGGGTCTGATTCTCTCTTCACTAGCACAAATATAAATTGGGAGTAAATCCAAGTTTATGAATGAAGTTTTATTTGCATAAGTGTCAGTGTATGATGAGCCTAGAGGACAAAATTATCAACTGGTTTCTGTTTGCATAACTCCAGTATCACTGTCTTATGAAAATAAGTGCATATATATGCTTATATATGTTTAAAATTCTGCGTTCTTTTTTTTTAAACTATATCCTAAAATAAATCCATTTATGAAAGCATGAACTTCACTCATTATAATATTTAAAAAAAAAATTCTGGAGCTTGTTTCTACAGGAATTTATATATCTAAAATATAAAGGTAAATTTTTTCAGGGTTTGGATATATTCTAGTTCTACATTTTTTTGTAGCATGATTATAACAATGTACCAAATTTACAATGAGTTTTTGAATACAAACAAAAGTCTCACTGAAGAAAAGTGATTTTTCCTTTTAAAACTTTGTCCTTTAACCTGATGTCCCTTCTGTGTGGTAGTTATTTTTCCCTTTCCAAGATCAGGCTTGTGTAAATAAAGTTGCTAGGGCCATGCCCTCAGATCATGACAAGAAATGATAATTTACTAATACACATCTCATGGATTTCTTTAGACCAGAGACATACTATGATAGATGCCATGCTCAAACATCCAAAAACAATGCCCCAGAACTAAATTGTTCTTAGTAGATGCCTCCAGGTCTGCAAAGAGTACTATATTGATAGTCCCAGGGATGTTAGCTTTATTGAAATTACTGTCTTAACAAAACTCAGAATTTTACAAAACGATCTTATTGACTCTCCTGACATCTGTACAGCTCATTGAGTAGGTGTTGGTTTTGGCTTACAGTGACATTTCTCATGTAAAACTCAGCCTGAAAAACAAAGCTGTTCACAATAACTTTTTTTTCTTTTAAGCATAGAAACCAGCATACCAAGGACAGTCCTGAACGAGAAATTAAAAAAAAAAAAAACAAAACACTTAAGCTTTCCTAGTAGACCTGAACCAGACCTGTTCATATGTATCTTTGTGGTCGAATCAGCTGTTACAAGAAAACAAACACACAAACAAATAAACAACTTAATAAATTAAAAATAATAACAACAAAATGATCCATCTTTTAAAAATTAAGTTATTTTGCTTATTGTTTGATATATTAAATACCAGATAGACCTACAGTCACTCTCTTTTCCAGAAGAAGCTACCACTCAGAGATGAGGGAAGAGCTTCACACCACCTAACTTAAGAAGACAAGTGCAGCTAGGGAATGAGAATAGACATACTGTATCCCCATCTGGACTTGACAATATCTTAGCTGACTGTAGAAGGAGCTGAAAGAGATGAAAATTTTAAATTATACATCTCACTTGGAAGCCAAAAATAAGTGTGACGCTCAGCATCATTAGCTATCATGCTATCTCATCATGTTTGGGCAAGACACACTCATTATGCTAGAACATATATGATATTCCATACAAAAGCAATTATGAGTAGGCCAGGGTGCTAAATGTACTAATATGAAACATGAATGACAGTATTACAAATATGTTTATATTTCATAGTACAGTTCTGTAACACATTAATCTTTTATATGCTCAGTTTTTACAGAAATGACAGAAGTTTAATTTGAAACAACTGCTGCTTTTAAGTTAACTTGAAACATAGCACAGAAGTGAGTACAATTTTTACCTTTTCAGCTTAATCTAAAACTAAGCATTTTGACGTATCAGGTGATTGGGGGTTTGTTTATTTTGGGTGCGGTTTTCTTTATTCTTTTTCTTGTGGGGCTGGTGGTGTGAGACATCAGAATTAGGAATTTAAGACTTTATACTCTTGTAAATAATTTTCATCTTAATTAAATTTTAACTAATTACGTGTTTCTATCACCTGTGTGGTCTGCCTAAATATGTAGTAAACCACCAGTTAGTCATTGAATATACATTTTCTTACTTCAAAAAAATGTTTATCTTTAGAATATATATTGCAAAAGCAAAGTTTCTTATAGATGACTTATTTTCTCTCCTGAACCTCAAGCAAAGTCATGTAAGCTTATACATATTCTTTGTCCTGTTGAAGTCAGCATTAAAGTTAAGTATACCTGAGTATCTCTGCAGGAATGATGTTTTGGGAATTATCTTGAAATATCCTTTATACTAGTGGTCCATTGCATTGACCTGAAGTGCCACTGACCTCACTGAGACTCAGGGAGATGCAGAGTTTCAGCTACACTGAACTCATTACGGAGCTGTAGGATAGGAACTCCCACTGTTTCCAAAATGTTGCCTTCAGTGGGGCCAGAACATTTTTCTCAAAGTACAGGCTATTCAAGGGAAAACAAACAAGAAAGTAAAGACTCTAAAACTTAATCTAAGGATATGCTTCATCAACAAAAATATTTTTAAACAATTCTATATTTTAAACAATCTGCATTGAAACTTATAACATTTGTATTCTAATTTTATTAGGCATGGTATATCAGCACATTTTTTAAATGGGAAAAAATATCATACACTCAATATCGCCAGGGTCTTGTCATTTTACTTAATTTGCAAAGCAAGTATGGTTATAGATTACTTTTCGATTTTCTTTTGTGCTTTCACTACTTTTTAAAATCTGAATTCCAAGTACCTTGCTTGCATTTAAAAGGCATTTTTAATATTAATGTAATTCAATGATAATTTATTTTAAAGGTTAAATGTTACTGCTCACTGAATTCTTGGTAGGCTTCATGGGGTGGAACAAAACCCCACAGCATAAATTTAAAGAGAGATGAACTCTTATTTTGATCTGTACATCATTTTTCAATTTAATGCCATTGCATTAAAGAAAACTGCAACACAAATCTTAAGGTGAGAGATATGATGCAACTAAAATTAGGACACCATTGTTCTTATTCACTTGGTTTTCCTTAGTAGTAATTAAATTACTATTTGATATAAACTTTGGAGAATTTTCTTGTATAAAATAATATTTTAGGTACCTTAGTATTACTGTATCCCGCAGCCATAGGGAGGAGAGAAGATCCAGCAGGCAGGAATTGTGCAGCAAGATTGATTTATTTAATTATTTTACAAATTCTGTTATAGACTTTTTTCTTCATAGTCTAATTGGAAAAAGGATCAGCCACCCCCTGGGTGGATTGGCTAGAAATCCTTAACATCCATTGTCAAAATATTTTTCTACTGTACCATAAACATAGTTCTACAGGTTCACAGGTGTTCATAGTTTTTAGAACTTCTGCTAATCTCTTAGTGAGAGAGAAAAGTATCCCATGGGCTTAGAAAGAAGCAAGAAAATTCTTGCTAGCAGCAATATTGTATCCACACCTTAGTAAGAATTTTCTCAATGGACATTATTTCAAACATAGTTTATCTACCCCTGTTCATGCAAAAATGTTTTGGATCCTCTTAGCTGCAAATAGAGAGCTTGTGTTTATCTTGCTACACTAATTTTTTTTTTTTTTAATTTTCTTACAGAGCATAAATTTTGGAACATATTACCATAGTGATAAAATGTAAGTGAGATCCCACTACTAAAGTGGAGCTAATCACTGTCATACTGTCCAATGAATTGTAACATTCAGATATTAAACTTTACAGTTTTAAATTCACTGGAAGGTTATATACACACAAGCAAAAAAAAAGCCATCCTTGGTCAGAAGAAATGTGTATAGTGACAGTTCTTACCTGCTGGTGTTGGATGTTCCCAACAAAACTTCTGCTCCATAAAGACCTTTACTTCTTCATCTTTGCAGCACTTTAATTTGGCTTCTATGACCTCTGAGCAGGGTTTCCATTTTCAGTTACCTATCATATGTTTCACTCTTTTTCACAGGACTAACTAATAAACTAATAAAAAGTAGGTAGTAAAAGTAAGAGAAATATCTCACAATTATGAAATGCACAGAGCTTCCTCTTCGTTCTCATTAGCAAGAGAGTACCAAATCCTAAGAAGAAAAAGTGCATACTGGGGCTGTTGCCAGTTCCTTTTACAGTCATTTTATTGCCAGACGAAAGTATGTGTCCAATTTTTTAAATGGAATAATCATGCTGTCATAACATCTGACATACAATTGCAGACATTCTCACTGATTTTGCTTAATACCCTTCTATCCTCATATGGTAAATTTTAGCCAAAAGATTCATTCTATCTGCCAAAATGGGAAATTTCCATTCACTTCCAAGATAGCAGAGTTGCTACTCTGGACTTCAGTAGAGCAAATTTTAAGCTATTGCTATTCAGGAAGCTATTTAACAGAGTATTCTGGGAGTATGCTTTTGAGGTCTCAGGAGTCCACAAATACTGGCCAGTCTTTAAGAACCCCTTTTAGAAGCACAGGAGCAGTTAATTTCACTGTGTCATAAGTCAAACAAGAAGAGCTCAAGACTAGCTTGGGAGGGCAGGAAAGTCCTCGTGAAGCTCAAGAGGAAGAAGAAACTGTATGATGTCTGGAAGCAAGGGAAGCAAGGCTAGGCTTCACAGGAAGAGTACAGAGTTGCTCTTCATTTATGCAGGGAGAAGACATGAAAGGCCAGTCTCAGCTAGTGTTGAGACCAACCAGTGTTGCACGAGACAACAAGGGTTTTATTAAGTATGTTATTAACAAGATGTGGTCTAAAGAAAATATTGGACCTATACTTGACATCGTTTTATGATAAGGTCACACATGGACATAGCAGCGGATGTAGTTTTTCTGGATTTTAGTAAGGCTTTTTAGTACTGTTCCTGACAGCATCCTTCTAGTCAAGTTGTCCAACTGTAGGATGAGCAGGTACATGGTGCATTGGGTGAAGAAGCTAACTGAACAGCAGGGCTTAGGGTTGTAGTGAGTGGGGCTACATCTGGCTGGTGACCAATCACCAGTGGTGTTCCTCAGGCACCGTTCTAGGGCCAATTCTGTTCAATATTTTTATCAACTATCTGGGTACAGGAGTTGAATGCACCATTAATGAGTTTGCTGATAATAGTAAACTGGGAGGTGCTGTTGTTCGTCTTCAGGGACAAGAGGACTTGAAAAAGGGTCTAGATAGTTTGGGCTATGATTAATGAAAATGAATTCCATGAAATTTGACAAGAGCAAATGGTGGATTCTAAACCTAGGAGGAAGTAACACACTACAAGTATAAGCTGGGACATTGACTCAGGAGCAGCCCTGCAGAGGGGGATCTGACGGCGCTGGATCCAAGATAGCAGGCTCAATAAAAGTCAGCAGTATGCCCTGGCAGCCCAGAGACCTGGAGAAACTGCATCCTGGAGTGTATCAAACACAGCATGACCATCTGGTCAAAAAAGGTGATTAAGCTGCTGTATTCAGTGTTGGTGCTGCCTCAATTTGAAGTGCACAGGCTTTCCCTAGAGGTGGTCAGTCAAAAGCACCCAAACCAGTCAGTGAATAAGAGGCATTTGAACAATACTCTTGATTATATGCCTTAACCTTTTCTAAGTCAGTCAGGTAGTTGGATTAGATCTTCCAACTGAAAGTCCCTTCCAACTGGAAGGGTCTATTCTATTCTATTCTATTCTATTCTAGTGTAGCTTGTATTTTTGTCTCCAGTCCAAATATGAACCAGGAAAATTTTATGGAGAGCTGATTAAATTTTTCAAAATATGCAAACTGCTCTTGATTCACAATTAGATTGCACATCACACCCCTATCACTTGCATTGGATCAAATAAGAATGGGTGAGCATGACAAGACAGAGGTTGGACTCGATGATACTCAGATGTCCCTTCCAACTCTGCATATTTTCTGACACTAAGCTTCTTAATCCAACAAAAAAATAGTTCTAATTTATTACTTTCAAAACAGGCAAGACTAACTCTCCAGATGTCACGCCCTTTAGATAGTAGGAGGGGCGGCAATAAAAGTTATCAAGCAGCAGTAGGTAGAAGACAGCAAAATGCCCTTTTCAGCAGCAGATTACACTAGAATAAATTGTGCATAATGGAACTTCTCTCAAAATATGCTTTTCAATCTAAAACTGAATTATTCTGTCACTCTTGGATTCTAACATCATACTTGCAATGCTTTATACCAGAGTAAAGTTATCAGTCCCACCAACAATCAGGATTCATCTAGAACACATCTGAACACATTGCTGTCCTTTTCCGGTCCTTGTGGTGAACTTCCTCATTTCATTTGTCAAATTCAAAATTCCGTATTATTATTTCAGTCTTAGCAGTCTGAAGATATAAGCAAGACAGACACAGGGAAAAACACACAAGTTTGTGTAGAGTCTTCCTTCAGATATGAAACAGTAGTAAAGGAGATTCTTTAGCATAGCTGTTCAACAAAGTAATACATTTTGATAGCAATAGTTATTAATTCAAGAAGCTAGTGAAAATTTAGTGATTTCCCACTAAAATATTGGGTCTTTCAAAATCAACAAAGGTATAAATTTAACAAAATAATAAATATTCAAGATCATTATCCATAATTCCTTAGCAATGTTATTTACAATCTTGCAATGAAATTAATATGAGCATTATCTACAGCGTAGACAGCCAGGAAAACCAAAAGCACAGACAGCATATTGGGCTTATTGCTACCCTTCATACATTTTTTCTATCTCATTACAAAATTACTGTCACATCATTGAAGAATCTAATACAGAATAAGGGGAACGTAAAATGGAACTTCAAATTTAGCAAATGTTACCAAACATTCTTAGATAGCAGGCTGAAGCTATCTTTCACTAGCTTCCAAACTGATGGTTGTGTCCCCGTCAAAATAACCCTCTGGAGACATCTTTACTTTTTCATTTCATGGGACAAGGATATACATTCCAATATTAAGATTTGGATTCAATCTTACCCTGCATTTGACAGAACAGGACCTCATTTTAATTACATCCTAAAAGGACCTCATTTTAATTACACACATCCTAACTGGCAGATGCAGGATTGATCAGGATAAAAACAAAAAGCTGATGAACAGGATTATGAAAGATAAGTATACCTGAAATGTAGGTTTAACGTTTTTATCCATCATCTGTCTTTTCTTATTTCAATTCTTTCTATACTACTCATGTAAGTGCAACAGAATGGAATCAGGCTTTGGTCTCCAGAGTCCTACCTGACAAAGGAAACAGTTTACAAGGGGAACCATACACCTTTGAGCCCCTCTAACTCATGTCAGCCTACACAGACTGCCTGTATATTTCACTACTGCTTTAATCCTCAGCTTATTTAGGGAAGTGATTCCTTAACTCCAGCTTCTGACTTATTCAATTCAGTTTTTTTCTTACAGAAATTCACCTGGATAAGGCACTGTGTTTCCTCCTTAGCACAAACATGGAACCTACCTGCACCTAGAAAAAAAGTTCATCACTCTTCTAAAATCTCTAAGAGGACTGACTTTTTGTGCTAATGCCTTATTTGGAAAAATATTAATAATTGCAGCTTGGTTTATTTACATTTTTTGATTTTTAGTCTTGGGTTGTTTTTTTTTTTTATTTTCTTTTTACTGAAAGGAAATGAGGTTATTTCTTTTCCTGACAGGAAATCTTAATTTCTCCTATGATACAAAGATGTTTCATGTGAAATGCATAATAGGCCCTTCACATAGACTTGAGATCTCTCTAAATCTACATAAGGTCACTCAGTGATGCTGAGAAACAAATTCTGAAGATCTACTGACCTCCCTGAAAAATTTGTTGATATGCTCTTTTCTAAATTTTAGAAGTCATGAAGACAGGTACAGCATATTAATGTACCTTCCTATAGACAAAATATTCACTCTTCAGTGGAGTAAAAAGCATGGAAGATAATATGCCCTCATGAGGTGTCACATACAGGCAAGATACTCCCTGGATAGTCACATTATTCTTTCTCTGTCTCCCAGATTTCAGCAAAGTGTTCAGTTTTCCTCTAACAATTATTGTATTGAGCACTAATTCTGGCGACTGCCTAGCTGCTAGATAACCATCTCCTGAAGGTACACTGCACTGTCACCCCACAGCTGCTTGTTTGTTCGTTACTGAAATCTATTTGTTAATCAGATACTAAGTGCAAGGCTGCAGCACACACGCTAGCAGAATTCTAAATAAAGAGAAAATAAACGCTTACTTGCTTTTCTCCATGTTCTAAAAAACACATTTCCTGAAAATTTTGTTGTATTTCTCAGCTGTCCTACACACTCCTATGAGAACTCTATAAAGAAGTCTTCTCATTTATGAATTTTTATGCCTATGGCATGAACAGGAGTGGCAATATGATTTCTATCTAAAAGAGTAGTGTAATTGGAGTATTCTTCCTTTTCTGCCTCAATAATCCCACAGTGCACAGGACAAGGCAGCAGTTGAAAAAACATAACAAACGTATGCACTATGGTTGAGCACATGCTTTGAGATAAATTTCCCTCATGTAGAAGTAATAATTTGAGAAGTAACATGTTTTGGCAGTTATCTCAGATGCAATTGCATCAGAGCAGTTACACAGCAGCTTTTGCTTCAATGCGTCTCAGTTTTAGATAAACCAATTTGTGTAGGCATGCCCCAAGAGGTAACCATACGGTAAGTTTGTAAGGCTACATGAACTACATAGTAGATGTCTCAAAAATTCAAGCCATTTTTCAAGTGACAGCTGTGTCTTTATTTTTAAACGTCATCATTACCTGCATCATCAAATCCTCCAGGCTTCAGGTGCTTCTGACTGATTCTATGCTGCTGTTTGATGTTATTTGTACATGTAGAACCACGTGTAAAGGAAGCTGAGGGACAAATAAATATTTAATTTGCATTAAGGAAGTTAAATACCTGTTAGTTTCTTGTTATTAATGTTAGTGGCTTTGAAATAATGATCTTTGTTGCACACTGGTTTTTTTTTTTTTTTTTTTGTATCTATTACGTAGACTTTTAACATGGGTGTCTGAAGGGCAATTTTTCAGTGAGAAATTGCTAATTAAGAAATGTTTGTTGACAGTTATTGCTCAACACCTGACCTTATGCCTGAAGAAAAGCTGTAAGAACATCATGCTCAACTTTCAGCAGCAAATATATGCCTTCATATCACCTCCATTTTATTGAAGCAAAAAATAAAATGTAATTAAAAAAAATTTCTCGTCTCTAAACCAACCACATCCAATGTGTCCAGTAGTTCTGAAAGAGATTCTACACACACCATTTAAAACACAGCATTCCTTTCCTTGACTGGCAGCATCTCTTTTCAAATTCTGAGTGGGTTCCTATGTCTCTGTGACACATAAAAGCAAAAAAGGATAGGATAAGAAATCAAGGGCTTTTATGCTTTGACCTTGATGAGGGTTACAGTATTCTCTGAAGTTTCAGAAACTGTAGTTATTACAAGTAACTCTATTTTTGGAAGAGTAAGTTGCAGAATTTAAAAGGTAATTTTTAACTATGAAAGCACTCTGAAAGAAACAGATAGGTATGACCACAAAATTATGGCAGAAGCACTCATGATAAATTTATGGAAGCGATTCCTGAACTTGTATTTCAATGAATGGGGAAACAAACTAAGAGTTTCTTCTTTGAATTTTCAGATATCCAATGCACTTAATATCTCTAGGGTTTGAAAAAAGACACTATATCTTTTCAATTGTACAGTAATCCTAAATCTCATAATATCTATCAGTGTGATTGTCAATATTAGCCAGGAAGAAAATGAGGAGTTCTTGAGTTCTCCCACCTTTAGACTAAATTTTTTTTCTAATTATTGTGTGTTTTTATTTTCCTTCTTCTCCAGATACTGTTTATTAGTCATTCTTAATATATAGAGATCTGATCTGATTACTCTTTCCATCTTCTTTGGATTGCTGTTCTGAAATAAAAAATAAATATTTTAATTCCCAGCTCAGATTGCCACTTGGGTGCCACTTTTTCCTCTTCTGTAGCACAGATTGTGTAATATCCTAAAATTACCTTGGAGTTTTTGTTAACAGATTCCATTCTAATACCTCTGAGGCTCATAAGGTTTCTGCTCTCCTCCTCTAGCTTAGTGTGGTTTCTGTGCTTTACTGTAGGTCTTTCACTTGTCTCCAGGGTACAGAGGATTTTTTATGCACCCAGAAAGGTGGCAGCATCTATCCTGTGCATTCTGGAGAACATTCCTAACAAAATTCTTGTTTGTTATTTACTTGTAGTGAAATAGACTAGATTTCATTATCTGAGAGACTCCCTTGTAACCCTTTCTTCCCAAATTCTTTGTTTCTCATTGTGAAACAGACCAGTCTATTTCACAGTGGTAATGCAGAACACAGAAGCAGAGAACAAAAATGAACAGAAAAATTAAGAACACAGAGAAACAGAAACTAGGTAGTGAAAAGTAATCTTAGGTATGTGAATGTTAGATCATTTATAAATTCATAGTGTTATTTATGATGCAGACCAAAGCAAATCAAAAGAGCTGCACATGAAGAATTGAAGAGTTGCAATTTTTTTCTATTTTATTTACTGTTGATACCCTAAAATGTTTCATTTAACACATGCAAATAACCTTGTGGTATGAAAGAGTTGATATAAAATGGTAATTTTTCCTAGATACTTATAATGTCATAGGTAGTTCATAGACCATTGCTTAGAAAACTGAATGATATAGATGAGTGTTCTCATCTATATCATGCATCAGTTGAGACCAAAAAAATTATGTCTCGCTCTTGTTTTGAAGAGATGATGTGAAACATCAGTAGCACATGATTAATGGGACTTGCAGACCATATCATACTGCTTTTTTTTAAAATTCAGATTCCTACCTCCTTCTGAAAATTTCAGTTATAATTCTATATGCAATTTCCTGAAAAATACTTTTTTCACTGAATAGGGTAAAAATGCCTAAATGTCTTCAGAAATTAGCATTTCACAAAAGAGGAATAATGATAGAACATGTGATAATATTATTTTTTATTCTGTTTTAGCCTTCAACATCCAAATTGTATATGTAACTGCTGCAGATTCAATAATGTAGGATTATATAGACTTTTTCCAGGTAAAAAGTGTTTGTAGTAGATAGAAATCTGATGGGAAAAGGAAATTTCATAGTTGTCTGAGTGCTGAATCATTGATTTTGACAACAAAACACTTGTGAAACACCTTCACACGTGGACAATATGAAAATACACATTTACATATGAAGTTTGGTATTGTGTAAAACCCTGTCCTTGATCCTTGTAATAAAAACAATGACATATATCATAGCTATAAAATACATACTCATAAATAACATTGTTGATGTACAATGTTTTTAAACAGTGTCTGACAGAGACTATGGCTGTTTTTCTACAGGTCTTCTTATTTCTTCCACTTGTCCAGTTGAGGTTTCAGGTCTGGAAAAATTATGGGAAATTTACCACTTTCTGTTGTCTAATAATTTCCTGTTATTAATGGATGAAAGCTAGAGTGAAGTGAAATTATGAACAAGCTAAGATGCAACCTCAGATTTGCTATCCCACAGGCAGATGATGCTGTTTCTCATTTGTAAGTTACTCTCGTGGGCTGTAACACAACCTTCCACTTATTTCACATGCTGTACACATACACATGTGTACACAGATTATTTCTCAGGACCCCAGGAGGACCATATCAAATGCAGAAGAAAACTTTAATCAAATGCTATATCATGTGACCAATTCATCACAGAAAAGACTATCTCTGATGATTTCAGACATCACTATTTTTAATAGTAGGAACACTTTCTGTAGAAACATGCAAAGATCTCATATTAAATACTGTCTTCTATTATCTCAATAAATTTTCATATACAACTTCATAGAGACCTTCATGAAAATTCAATTCCTGAATTTATTTCTTGAAATAAATAATCAAGTAGAGTGGCAATAAAAACTGAACTACTGGGAAAACTTCTATTTGAGGTCAATGCCTCTTAGAAGCCTGAAAATCTTCAGAACATGAAGGAGGTATTAAGATTCACTTAAATTAGCATAATCCCTAATCACAAATTGTTAGACAGTTTTTTATCATAGAATAATAGAATCATTTAGGTTGGAAAAGAGATTGTATAGTTCAACCACTGACCCAGCACTGTCAAGTCTACCACTGAGCCATGGCCCTAAGTTCCACAGTGACGTGACTTAAATACCTCCATATGTGGTGAATTCCCTGGGCAGCCTGTTCTGATGCTTGACAATCTTTTCAGTGAATAATTTTTTCCTAATATCAAATCTAAATATCACCTGGAGCAAATTGAGGCAATTTCCTCTTGTCACATCACTTATTACTTGAGAGAAGTATCTGACCCCCACCTCGCCACAACCTCCATTGTAGAGAGTGATAAGGTGTCCCCTGACCCCCTTCCAAACTAAAAAATGCCTGCTCCCTCGTCTGCTCCTCATAAGACTTGTGCTCCAGACATTTTACCAGCATCATTGCCCCTCTCTGGACACCTTTCAGCATCTAAATGTGAGGGGCCCAAAACTGAACCCAGTCCTTGAGATGCAGTCTCACCAGGGTCAAGTACAAGGAGATAATAACAAATAAGACTTTCTTTATAAAATTATTTTCTATAAAATTGAATGCATTTGGAACCAGTGGTGAATATGAGGATATGAAGTTCTCTTCACTTGGAGAATGTAGTGCAATAATTTGAGTTAAACCCAGTCATCCCTGATGTAGGATTGGGATTCTGGTCAATTCAAGGATATTACCTTTTCTCCAAATTTTCCCAGTGTTTTTTCCCCAGATAAAACAAGCTATGGCACAGACCATCTTGAGAACTGATGTTAGTAATAAGAAAGGAATAGCAGCCAGCTGTCACACCATATCAGATCAGATTTGTGCCTCTACTCCCTCTGGGAAATATTCTGAATCATAATTAGTACATAATCAGTTTGTGGTTTTAATTGAGTAAAAGCCAGGTAGCCAAGTATCACAAAGAAAAATGTTTTTGTTCTTGGCCTTTAAAAAACCAAAAAATTGAGAACAGTGATCAAACTGGCCTTCTGTCTGTCAAATGAAAGCCACCTGTTGCTTATGAAACATCTAACTTTTTTTTCAGGCTCATTCAATGTGGTATTTATCCACATCATTCAGAAAGTTGTAATTATAAAAACTGAGTTCTTTCCCTCAAGAACTGTCAGTAACATCATAAAAGGAAGTAGAAGCAGACACTAGGTACTTAAATGTGCTATTTTTTTCAAGAATGAAAGGAAAATACAGGATTTTGCTACTATTTTTAAAAGTTAAATCAGTAACTGGAATGGAGGATTTCATTAAGTGTCCAAAAGAGTGCAAGGGAATTATAATGAGTTTATTCTACACTATAGTCAATATATATTTGGTCACTTGCCATTTAAATGATACATTAAGAAATAAAAGGATTATATGCTCTTAATGTTAAGTCTAAATTAGTTAAGGACTCTTAAACTGAATATATTCTGATCAAAAAATAGGAATTTCAGGAGGACATTGTGTATCTGGAACATTATGAATTTAGTGTGAACAGTGACTTTTATTGCCTAGATTCATGCCCTTTTTTAAAAATCTCAAAACCTATAATAGGAAGCAAAATAGTACAATAGACACTAAATATTTTAGTGTTTTCCCAAGAGACTTATTAATTTTCAATATTGCAAAAATACCAGTAGGTGTCTCTATTGCTCCATTACTTCCAGAGTTTAAAAAAACATAAACCCAAACCAAAAGTGACAAAAAAACCCGAACAACAACAACAACAAACCACACCCCACAGCAACCACCACCACTGCCCTGCCTGACCACAACATAGCCTATACCATTTCATGTCTGGAAGGGACACATGAAGCATACAGAGAAAAGCAGATGGTACTATGGGTCTTCTATCTTACCTTTTTCCTATGGGAAGTAAAGAGTTTAGTTAATAATATGTCTTCTTTTTTTACAGTATTATTAGTATTGCCACTTGGATTAAAAATATGAAGTATTTCAGTTGGGCTTCTTTTCCTGGAATTTGTTATTCCTTGCTTTCTAAGAAGAAGTCTGAACCTCATGAAGGCTTGTCTACCAAAGCCACATCCAGTGACATCTCTCCTCAGGGTCATACTCATCTCCAAGCCCTCCTTCTAGTTTGGTTTTCACACAGCAGATTGTCAGCAATTATATTTTTCATTTCTAAAGATTAAGCTTTGATAAAATTCTCTGAACATCTAAAGGGCTTGTGACTTAAGAGTACTCTTAGTTACTGAACCTTTACACTACCTCTACGAAAATTTTTTTCATATTAGTGCCAGAAAATAAGGAGTTGCTGGAATGATGAGGGCACATCTCTTCTGAAGAAATTCTGCTTGAGGAATGGACAAGAAGTGGCACTCAGTACCATCATAGTGTCAAGAAATGTATCATCACTTTCAAGGAAATGAAAAAAAGAACTAATAAAGGTGAATAAAATGGAACACAGTTGCTTTGTTCTAAATAAGCATGCTTGAAAGTTCTGATGTATCTGGCCAGAGCACAATAATTCAGTTTTTCTACATTCTTTCTCAGCTTCTTTTAGACCAGGTATCTCCCCTGAAAACCTAAAATACTGTTAGAAACTACAGGGGAAAGGAGAACAATAAAAAAAGAAGAACTTATATTGAGGGAAAAAAAGGTTGTGTGCCTTGATACAGCATGAAACTTCAAGAGGCAGTTTAAAAATAATCCAAAAACCCTACTGAGGTTCAGGGAAACACTATACTTTTACCTTCCCTTTATTCTGTACATCTGCTTTTGTCTACCTAGAAGTAGACTGCTTGAAAAAAAGCAGAGGTGCCCCAGATAGTGTTCATGCTGTAATACTGTATTTCTAATTTTCTCTAAGAAAACAGAGATATTATATTTATTAGTCAAATATATGGGTTCTTGTTAAATATTTGCATTGGTGCTTAGGAATACCATTGAACTCAAAGGGCATTTTGAATCAGGGAGTATTTCAGGATAAGGTCTGCATACAGTTACTGTCTCCAACACTTTGTCATTGATATGGCACAGTGAAAGCAAAACAATCAGCAGTAATAAAAGACAAAGAGTACAAAGAACAAAATATAACTTAATCTCCCTCTCACATAAAATCACATCCTGAATTAATTTAAATATTTTATTTTGGTGAAAAATGTCTTATTCTTAGCTTCTCTTATTTGTGAAGCCATTTAGATACTCTTTTTAAAAAAAAAATCCCTTATTTTTTCTTTTATAACTAGAGACAAAAGGAATAGAGAAAGATCTTCAGGAAGAAACACAAACATAAAGATACCTTAAATACAACTACGTTTACCTCTATGTAAAATACCAAAGTTTTAGCAATTTACTTACATGAGGTACAGATAATTTAAATGATGTGCGGATATAGTACACCATAAGCAAACAAACAAAGTACAAAACAAGAAAGGAAGAAAGAAGACTCAGGATCAGCTAATTGCAATATCCAGGAACAAAGGTAGTGGAGCCTTAAAGTTCACTCAGTCTTTTTAAATCATAACACAGTTATCAAAGGATGTGATAGTCAGTGACATTGCTCCACAAAGTGTCAAATATTTTTGCTGCCACCAGAAAGGCAACAGCTTCAATTTGAGCTCTCAGGTTCTCATTTGGTGAACTTGCGATTTTTAGCTGTACCTAGTACAGCTGGCATTTGATTTTGAATGACACTATAACGATATAAAATATTCTCATACTCTTGGCATGATCATAGATGTTATTAAGAATAAATAGCATATATATGGATATTTATTATAACAAAAAATATTCTTTGGAGTTAAAATGAGTTGGGTTTTATATATTCAGAATCACATACAAGCTCCTAATAACAATTGAATTAGATTCTGATATAGCTTGGAAATTAAATAAGGCCCTAAAATCATCACCTTAAACTACTGCAAATGTAAGAATATAGTCATATTGTTTCTTTTATCGCTCAGTCCATTAAATGAAAGTAAAATTTTTCAAATATAATTTATCTTAATTATCACTTTTAATGAAAATATTTTTACTAGAATTATACAAAAGAATCTTATTTCCACAATAAGTGGGAATATATTATGTTTTAAAGCACGTGAACATAAATCTTTCTTAATATTTCAAGGAGTGTCAGGCAGGATGACTCTTTTCAGATTGTGGTAAAAAAAACGTAGTTAAGACACGGAACCTTTCAAATAAGCATTCAAGACTTTGGAGCCCTATGAAACTATAAAGTGTACTGTCACAAGTCTATAAATTTCTATTCTTATTTATAACTGTCCCATGGCTTTATTGAACAGGAGATCCATTATTTAATGGCTATATAGACATTTAAGTAGTCTAGAATGGGAAAAATATATGGTGTCCTTCTAATATACAGATGTGACTGGGAAAACATATACACTACATGAAGAAATTATTTCCACAGATGAATAGACGCTGTATTTACTTTCCTTTAGATGGGCATTGTTTGTCTATATCTTGATTTATTCATACAGAGAGAAAAGAATTACTTCAGTAGTTAACTTTGTAGTTAATATTCAATACAAAATGAAATATGTTTTTTATTTAAAGCATTCATCAGCTGGAATGTACAAGCTTCTCTTTCTATATCTTGCTTTTTTTTTTTTTGTACAATGGTTAAAACAAAAGGAATGCTTAAATGCAATGACTAAACTTGAAATACTGGGGTTTTTCCTTCTGAACCTCACCTTTGCTAAAATAAGCATATCAAAACATCTGACTCTTTTAAACTCCTAATGGAATTTATTTTATAATTTATGAAGTATCCTAGTATATAGAGACTCATAGAATTGTTAGGGTTGGATGGGACCTAAAAGATCCTCTAGTTACAAGTCCCCTACCATGGGCAGGGTTGTCATTCAATAGACCAGATTGCTCAGCACCCCATTCAACCTGGCCGTGAATACTCAAGGCATCCACAGCTTTCCTGGGCAATGTGTTCCAGTGCTTCACCACCCTCTGAGTAAAGATTTTCTTTATAACATCTGATCTAAACTGTCCCTCTTTCAGTATAAATGCATTGTCCCTTGTTCTGTCACTATCTGCCTGTGCAAAAATCTCCGTCCCTCCTTTTTATAAGCCCCCTTCAAGTACAGAAAGGCTGCAGTGAGGTGTGCCTGAGTCTTCTCTTACCCATGCTGAACAACCCCAATTCTCTCAGCTTGTCTTTATAGAAGAGGTGCTCCAGACTTTTGATCATCTTCAAGGCCCTCCCTTGAACCTTCTCTTATAGGTCCACATCCTTTTTGTGCAGAAGACCTCAGGTCTCGATGCAGTATTCCAGGTGGGATCTCAAAAGGGTAGAGTAGACAGGCAGAATCACCTCCCTAGACCAGCTGGTCACACCTCTTCTGATACAGCCCAGGGTACAGTTGGCTTTTTGGGCTTTGAGTGCACACTGTCGGCTCATGCCATGGCTCATTCACCAGAACCTCCAAGCCCTTCTCCACAGAACTGCTCTCAATGACTTCCTCCAGCCTGTACTCATGCTTGGGATTGCCCCAATCCAGGTTTACCACCTTGTACTTGGACTTGCTGAACTTAGTGAGATTTCCGTGGGCCCACTTCTCATGTTTGTTCAGGTCCCTCTGGATGGGATCCTTTTCTTCCATTCTTCTACTATCCTGTTCAGCCTTGTGTCATCTGCAAACTTGATGAGGGTGTACTCGATCTCACTGTCTATGTCATTGATGAAGACAGTGAAAAGCGCCAGTTCCAGGACAGAGCCTTGAGGGACACCACTTGGTGCGTATCTCCAACTGGACACAGAGCATTGACCCCAACTCTCTGGCTATATCCATCCAGCCAATTCATTATCAATCAAATCCCTGTCCCTCCAGTTTTGAGATAAGTATGTCACATGAAACCTTACCAAAAACTTTACAGAATTCTAGATACATGACATCACTCGGTCTTCCCTTGTCAACCACTGCCATTTCTCCATCACAGTGAGCCACCAGATTGGTCAAGCACAATTTACCCTTGGTAAAGCCATCCCAGCTACCTTGGATTACCTCCATGTATTTTATGTGCCTTAGCTTATCTTCTAGGAGGACCTGTTCCATGATCTTCCCAGGCACAGAGTGAGGCTCACAGGTCTGTTGTTATCTGGATTTTCCTTTCTCCCCTTTTTAAATATCACCATGACTTTTCCAATATGATGGAGAGTGGCTTGGCAACAATATCACCCAGTTCCTTCAGGAGCAAGTTTCACAGATTTTGCTTCATGAATGCTGAACTGATTGCTGGGAGGTACGGGGCAGAAAATATTTGGGTTTGTGATAAATGGCATCCTTACACCTTTTTTCATCCACAATTTGCTGCATAAGTACTACATACTTCTGCAAAGGACAGGGACTGGTCAGCACAGAGAACACATCTGTGTGCTTTGACTTCACTGCTGCTGGCTGTCACTTCACAGCAACCTTTGCAGAGTCCAATCTCTCCCATGGAAGTGCCCTGTAGCCTGTGGGTTTGTAGTGTCAGAGCACATCTAGGCAGAAAGAAGGGAATAATCTCCATGAATTCAGAGTGTCTCTAAGAGAAGAAAAGAAAAAAGAACTGATTGCAGAATGAAGTAAGTACAAAAAAACCAACCAAACAAACAAACCCAAATAAACAAACAAACAAAAAACCCAAACAAAAACCCATCAAGCCAAAATACAGAGGGCATGGCAACACAATCACCTTTTGAAGACTCTTGACTGTATGGATTTAATTCAAGAATGAAGGACACCAAAAACTTTTAAACTAAAAGTCAAGAGAGAAGGTAGCAGCTTTCCCTGCAAGTACTTTGGGTAATTAAATATATCCTGGCTGTCTCTAGAGAGAATTTCTGTGACCTTTACTCATATGAAAGCATTTTTACTAGATCTCAGTTATAGATAAAATATTTAGAGTTAGAGAAGTTAGATCATGAGAGACCAAATTTAGCCTAACAATAGCCTGGAAATACTCTAGAAAAAATTATGGAGATGGATAACTGACTCAAAGTCCTGTTAATGTGTGTTTCAGTGTGTGGCCACTCCACTGCCAGACTGTTTAATTCTTCTTGTGGGGAGGTAACAAGGCAGGACTGGATCTTGCAGCAAACTGGTAGATACTTTAATCTTCAAAATACTATGTAGCTTGAGTAACATTTACTGTTCAGCTTTCCCCCTGAAGCTCAAAACATTGTTCTGAAAAGGCACATTGAGCTGGAATTAAACACATGATCAGAATGATCACTTTTCAGGAGGCTGAATGCATGAAGGGGGCTGGCTTCAGTGAAGCCACTATTTTGGAGTATTCTCAGCTTTTTCCTGCCCCAGAGGTACCACTGTTTCAGAGGTGCCTCTTCAGAAATACTTACTGCTAGTCTGAAATGTGACCTCCAGGCCGATGACAAAAATTGTTGGTTGTTTCACAGTCTGATCCTATCCTTAACTTAATTGCTGACTTGTGGTTTTTTTTCCAAAACCAAAAATCAGCTGTTTCTCAGAAGAAGAAGATGAAAGGGTTACACAAGGACACACAGAAGACATCTGTAATGTTAAAGAGGATGTACAAATTATGCAATAGAGATAATAAATTCTGCTAGAAATGCTAAACAAAAATGTTTCTTGCCATGTGTGGGTATACAGGTTTGGATATGAATGACCTGTTTGTCTGCATTTAATGTGGCTACTTGTCTCAAACGAAATTTTATGATGGGATATGGTATTAGGAAGCACTGAGTTTGATATCCCAACCATGAGTGTTAATATTTCGTGGTTGTATTGAGACCTACAAAACATTTACAACAACCCTACACCTACATTATTTATAATAGCTTAAATAATATATATTATGAAAGATTACTTTTATTTTTACTATTTTTGAAAAGAAATTTAGGCTAGACTAGTACATAAAAAGTTATCATGAGATAGAGATGCTTACAAAATATACAGTATAAGAAATATTTAATATCTATTTAACTCCAGTACAGCCTATCCTTTATACTTCATCTGATTTCAGATACTGAATTTTCTTCCTTATTTCTTTTAAACATGGGGCCCTCATCTTCTGTGCTTTGTTTTCTTTTTATTTATTTTCTGTAACAGTTTTGAGAAGACTCTACTTTTTTCTGGTGAGGTGAATGATGACAATATCACATGGGTACTTACTCAATTCCATTAGCAATTTGCTTCCAGCACAGTATCACTCACTTTTCTGATATCACACTCATTTTGTATTTTTTTAGTGTTTCATCAAGTTTGTAGCAGTCATATTGTGCTTTTATTGCCTAAAAAATACCATAGTGTCAAATCAAAACATTTCTGAAAAACAGACAAGTCAACTAGCTGGTCTATCTAGAATAAGAGAGAAGTGTCAATTCTGTTACAAAGTCTTTGCTCTTCTAATAAATTAATGCATTCATTAGTATGTCTCAATAACTTGTCCTAACAACAATAATAATTATTAGAATAATCAGATATTAAAAACCCTTTTATATAGCCATCAGATTACATGACTAACTCTGTGAAGACAGAAACTTCTTACTGCTTTTTTTACTTGACCAAACACTTTCAAAGGCAAAAATCTCCTTTGCATTGTTTATTTCTCTCTTCTGGATTTTTAAAAGATCATGACAACAATGGTGTCTATTTTGACTGTTTTGGGTTACTTTTTCAAGAGACAGGAACCATGGTCTTTTTACAATATAAATTAATACCATCAAGTACATGGGGCATTTCTAGCAACTGTCATTTTTGCTAACTAGGAATTTTTATTTAAAATAAGTATCTTTCAGACAGAAGCTTGAGTCTTCAGACATTCATGAGCAGGAATCAAATAATTCTTTAACAGCACAATATACACATATTTTCCAAAAAATTCAAATACTTTACTGTGTCAATGGATAATGCGAATTATGCTCAAAAAAAATCTTCAGGTTGCCAACAGATGAATTTTTTTAAAAAAATCAAAAAACATGCATCTTATAATAATTAGAGGTCAATTTTAATAATTAGAATAATTATAAGAATAATTTGAGATATTATTTCCTAGTATTTATGAGTGGAATTCTCTAGCAGTTATCTTCATCCTAAGCAGTGTGGTGAGCTTGCCTTTCTACTTAAAAAAATAAGCTTCTCTGAGGTGTATTTTAGAGTTTAGAAAACTCTTCTCCTGATTAATCATGAGAATCATGGCAGCCGTTATAAAAATTTCATATTTGAGATATAAGTGTTGGGATAAATTCCCTTTTGTTTTGATTTAACACTTTTTGTGTTGTTTATTTCTTTATGAGTTTATTCTCTTGTTTATTTTGTTGGGTTTTGCTGGTTTTGTTGAATATAATTAGAATTAATAATTACAATAATGTTTTGTCTCATATTTAATCTATCCATAATAGGCTAGAAAATTTTAAAGCATTCACATAGAATTCTACTGTGTTTTTGTTTTGTGTGGGGCAGGAAAACAAACAATGCTTAGTAATAAGAGAACAAAGACCACTTAGTTAAGAAGAACGACTATTCAGTAAAGGTAAGAGAGATGTAACAAAGTTTCTAAAATGTAGCCGGTAGCAAAACCACAGTAGTTCGTAAAAAAAATCGTTAGACAAGAACTTGATTTAAAGGAAAAAGGCTGACGTGAATATTAGGAATGTGATCACTTATATTCTTATATTATTGGTTAGCAGAAGCATGAACAGTCATATTATTCGCTATGCAAGTATGCGATATTCTAATCTGAAAGTGAAGATATTATAAAAGCTATATACACTTTTAATAAATGTTTCTAGTTACACCATGACTGGTTTTGTTTTGTTTGATTGGGGTTTTTGTTCACTTTTTTTTAATTCCCTTTTACAGACAATGATACAATGAAATCTAGTTTTAATTTTGATCATTCCTCCTCTCTTGATTAATCGCTGTCTGCCAATCATTTAAAGCCTAGGAGATAATTTTAGGTGCTATCTTTTCCTTTTGCTTTCTTGTTTATTTTCCTTCCAGAACTTTTTTTCTAGCATTTTTCAACATGATTTTCTTCAATAGCAAGAAAGGTGGGAGGAAAGAAAAGAAATAGTATTTCCAGTCTCCCAAACTTCATGTAAGAATTTTTCCTGAAAATTGCCTATATGTTACTTTCAAAACCTTGAAATGGAAGTGGATTATCTAATGTATATGGAAGCAATTATTAGTTTTATCCTTATAAGAAGAAAGCAGTAAAACAGGAATGAATGTCATTCAGAAAAATTTAATGTTTAGGAAAAAGAAAAAAAAAATGGAAAAAAAATATATAAGCAAGGCAACAGAGGCAGAAGAGAACATCCATCTAATGCACAAGATCGTTCTACAAACAACAAAACTATTTTCTTTTCTATTCACAAGCAGTTTTGGCAGTTTCCTGAGAGACAACATTGCATTAACTGCTTTTATCAGAGGAAAGGAAAATGACAATGTTGATATAGCACTCAGAGGAGGTGATATCTTGCAAGGACAATATCCTGCTTATATTCATCTGTACAGGAGAAAAATATATTAAAAGTCCTTCTAGTACATGGAAAACAATCAAATATTGAAGATCCATGGAAAGATAAATTTCTGGGCAGAACTCCTCCCCCTCTTCCATGAAAAAAACCCATGAATAGCTGAAAAGATTAAAAAAAGAACCCTGCAATTCCTGGATCAATATATAAATAAGACATAACAGTCTTAAGGCCCCAGCAAACTGCTGTCATCTAATATTTTTCAGTGCTAAAGCTAGACTAGATCTGTAGTCAGGACTTTGGACTAGAAAAGGTGATATATCTCAGGACTACGAATTCTCACTGAAGCTGTGACAGGGGAGGATTAGGTTGGATATTAGGAAAAGGTTCTTCCCCCAGTGGGGGGTTGGGCACTGGAATAGCTCCCCAGGGAAGTGGTCACAGCACCAAGCTTGACAGAGTTTAAGAAGTGTTTGGACAACACTCTCAGGCACATGGTGTAATTCTTGGGGATGGTGATGGTGCTGTGCAGGGCCAGGAGCTCTGATGCCATAATGCAGTTCTGTGCTCGTTGCACGAGCTCTGGCGTGCCCTCAATCAGAGAGAGTCCAGCTGTGTTACTTCTGTGTGTCGCAGAAGCGACCTCGGCATCAGGAAAGGCGCTGGCTGGGTGCGCTCGCTGGCTTCTTTGCAGAGGAGACATGGCAGGAGCTGATGATATAGGCTCACATTAGCTTGGAGATGAAGAGAGAAGGGCGTTCTGGTCTGGCTTCCGACACGTTTATTGTCAGAAGTTCAACAACCAGAACACGGCAATGATCTTAATCTGGGATCTCGCCAAGAGGCTTTTCCCTCAGTTTTATAGGGGGGTTGAAAACTGCAGGGAAAGAGGAAAACAACCAATGAGTTACAAGCCAGGGGAAAGATACAATTCAACAAGAACCAATGGGAGAAACCGGGAGGTGGGAGTTATAACAAAGAACCCATGAACAACCGAGTAAGAGAGAATTTTCCCGAACAGGGGGAGGCAGTTTGGACCGGGGCGCAGCACCAGGAGAACGCGGCTTAAGCTTCTGAGCTGCCCCTCGACCCATCCTCCAAGTCTGTGCCTCAGGGAAACTCGATCCATGGGAGGGTCCAGGGTTGATTGGCATCTCGCTGCCCCAGCCCCACAGAAGGCTGGGTCATAGCAACAATGCCATGAAGATTTTTTGCCTCTTCTTTTATACCCCTGTGTTGCGATCTGGTTTAAACCCAGAAAAGCAAAGCAAGCTAAGTCTCTGTGCATAAACCGGAAAGAACTTAGAAGGCTCAAAATATCCCCAGAAACAAGATTAAAAACAAGCGAGGTTAGATGTTGTTGCCAAAAAATTGATGTACTTTATTTTATAGTAGAGAGGCAAAGAGAAGGGAAGAGAAAAGAGAGAAAGAAATAGAAAAAAGAAGTGTGCATGGGGGGGGTGGGGGGACAGAGAAAGGTGACAGGGGTTAGGTGGAAGCATATCACCCATCCCAGGGTCCCAATGATGTCTCGTTGCTCCCCTCCATCTGGTCTGCTGGTGGTGAGGGTTCCCCGTCACCGCCGTGGCCATGCCACTACATGCTGCCACATGCCATGTCATGCCGCCACACCACACACCGCCACATCACATGCCACCACACACCACCACACGCCGAAGAGTGCAGAATTCCATGGATTAATATACACTTCAGGCCAGGTGGGAACGCCCACATGTTTTTCTTGCAGGGGCTAGCTTGACACTGTCCCTTGCAACACTGAGGGTCTGTTGCATCATCTCTGGTGCTCTGGTGCAGGGTCTGGGGGCCCCTTTGAGGGAGGCCCCTGTGATGGGCCATGTCACCCCCTTCTGCTGTGGATAAGCTTCCCCCTCCTGGTGGAACTGTGCAGCTGGGCTCTGCACAGTTGGAGGAGGGGCAGTCACTGTGCCTCTGACCACAGGCTTTTCCCAGATACCCAAAGCCTCTCCTCCCTCCACCCCTTGGTGCGAGGGTCTGTTCAAGCCTGCCAGCTGATAGCCCTGGGGCTGTGGTCCTCATCTTGGAGGTGTTAAGCCTGTGCTCAGTGAATGTCCCCAGCCCTGAGTTGTCACTTTATCTTATCTTCATCAGCGAGCAGTGTAAGGCCTCTGTCAGGGCCCCATTCAGGGTTCGGTAGTCTTCTCTTCAGCTTTTGTAATACAGTTTTAAAAGTCCTTTAAGAAAATGTTTAAGTCATAAAATATAATATTTCAGTCTCTGACACCCTGTTATACCTTTTTAAAAACTTCTGTATTCTTAGTGCTTTTTGCCTACATTCTTGGACTTGTTTGTTGAGCTAGGAGACTAAACATTTTAGAAGCTTTGTAGGTAGGTGTTAGTGTGCCCCAGAGCCCAAGGTCCTCTCCAGAACACATTCTGTAAACTAAGATAGAACCATCCAGGGGAAGGCTCCTTGGGGACAGGGGCTCACTCGAGCCTCTCATTGGGGAATTTTTGATAGATATGCTAATTAGTAAAACCTATAATATTATACCAGATCTTTTGGGGGTGTGCATTGCAGTGTGCATTTCGGTGCACTTGACTTAGATGTGTGCACCTAGGATCCTTAAAATAAATACCAAGGTAAAATCCCTTTTCCCCTTCTAACCATGTTTGACTCTTGATTTTAAGACCAGGAAAAGGCATCAGTTGGACATTCATGATCCTTGTGAGTCACTTCCAACTCAGGATATTTTATTAGTGTATGATTCACTACTAGAAACTTCCTAGTTTTGACACTTACTGTTTGAATCCAGTTGACATCTCTTTTAGAAGCTTATATATATGCTGTGCTTTTGATCCCTCAATCAATTATTTAGAAAATGTCCATGTAAGTAGTTTTAATTTTTAGAAGTTCCCAACTCACACCTATGCATTTCATATTTTCACAGATGTAGAATAAGATAATTACAAGAACTGGTCTCCGAGGTCTTCCTCGAAGCCTTCTGAATACTGAATTAGTCTCTTGTGTTGAGTTCCAAAGTGTTATCTGAACACCTGCAACCTACATCAAAGCCATATACTTCTGCAGATCTGTTTTCTTTCCCTCTAGCTCTACTGAACATCAAAATAATCTTACTTCTGTTAATTCCTTAAACTTGTCTATAAAATCAATCAGACATTGAAGCAGCAAGAGAGTAAAAGGTGATTTGGAATTTACTAGAAATTATTTACTTGGAATAATTTGGTGCATTACTAGAAAAAGATTCTCTGCAAGACTCTTTAAGAAACAGTGGAGTCAGAGTAAGGTTAAAGAGAAATTGATCAAAGCAAGAAATATCACAAGAAGTTTTAAGAAGGATGTTTAGACCATTGTCTTCCTAGAAAAACCTAAAAAGTCATAGATCATTGTCTCTGTGTTTTGACTTTGCTTACAAAAATACAATCTTAAAGTGGAATTCAAGTGGAGGTGCATACTCCAGTGAAGCATATTAGAGGACTATGCTGTGCACTGAATCATTCTGTGACACCAGTGTTTGTCACAGAAATCTTTCAAACAGAATTCTACTAGAATGTTATTATTTTCTGATAAGGAAATAATATAAATACTTAAGTTGCCTATTGGTTAAAATTTTTAATTATTGGGTATATTTCTCACAGAATAATTAATTTTTCAGAATTATTTTTTTAAATGATTCTTTAAATCTCAGTACAGAATTTCTGTCTGAAAAACCTTTAAGAATTATTGAAATTATTTGTGTCTCCTGTTTGCTCCAAGTAAATTGCAATATTTTGTTAGCAGCAGAACAAATCAAATACAACTGGAAGAGGTATCTAGTAGAATTGGAGAAAATTTTAATTAAGAATTCTTGTGATTGAGTTAATAATTAATATTATTACAGGTGTTATTTTAAGTACCTTCTCTTGGTGACTGAATTCAGAAAATATTTGGAATACGTCAGTGTTTCAGACATTGAGAAGAGTAATGAATCCAATGTGCATGTGTTTCTTGTCTATTAATACATTGGTTTCATTAGATGTATGCTACAGATTTATTTTTTTTTAAACACCTAATTAAGCTAATGAATTAAATACTCAATATTTTCATCTAATATTCTGGGGAATGCTCTGTAACAGTTAGATTATGTCAAGAGAAATTATTTCACAATATCCTAATTAACAAAATGTAAGCGACATATATTAAATAAAGCTCTGAATGAATACTATTACATATTTTAACACTATTCTTTAAGACTTGTATTTTCCTAAATATCTTCTTTCTGTGGGGATACATTAGTATCTTCCTTTCTTTGTCTCCTGAAATTAGCTTCTTTTCCTCAAAACTAGAATTTAATAAATTTTTTGTAGTATTTATTTCATGTTTAAAAAAATAAACAATGTTTAAAATATTGTGTATTAATGAATTCATGGTAAGATTTGTACTTCTATAAATATGCCTGCTCTTGAGTCTGAGGTATAAACTTGTGATCTGTCACTACAGCACTAACCATTATAACTGAGCAACTCATGGAGATATCTTCAAGTAAGTGAGAAACTGAGGCTTCTAAGAAAAATACCAAGAAAATAATGCACACCAAAAAAAACCCCATGTAATTTTTGCAGTAGCAATAGAGCCATCTGTTTAATCAAACTGGAAAGGTAACTAAAAATCTAAACTTCCAAAAGAGGTTGCAGTCAACTAAACCCTTATCCTACACATATTATATATGATATAAAATATTATATAATATATCATATATCTGTTCTAATGGGAAGCACCTTAAAAATTGTATGCAGGGTGAGGTCTTTGGGTTGTTGGGGAGTTTTTTTGAGAGGGGGGAGCCTTTACAAGAATTATTCATGGTATCTATTATTACAAAATATTCTGGGAAGGAAATGCAATGATTTAGCACCCAGGGACTGTAGTTTTTGTTAGAATAAGTGATATGAAGGGAAAAAAACCCAAACACTTTAACAACTTAAAACCCCATGACCTGTGTTCAGAAAAATGCTAAACAAACGCACTTTCTCATGAGTCCAAAATGAAAGAAAAGCAGTTGACTACCTTCCTCAGTTTTCAGAAACTACATATTTGTCACATTTCCCAGTCAGAACATCATGATTTGAGAGGTGTAGTGTTCAGCCTGAGTTTGCCCTCTGCAATTTTCCTTCAGATCATCAGGTATGAACTAATCTCAACCATGAACAAATAAAATTATTTTAGCAGATACATACCTTCCTATGTCCTCCTTTGCTTAAACTGGAATACATGAAAATTACAGGATATATCTTGAAAAAATTGCTGTCAAACCAGGAAATGTTTTTATTTCTGTTTTATCTATGCTGTGCCTACCAAACTTTGGGTGGTATCTTGTAAGTGTAATAATCCATTTGCAGTTTCACGCTGCAGCTACCTGATAGCAGTGGTAGTTGGTAGATGACTATCAGGGTTTGTACTTGCAACATGCTCCCTTGTACTTTGCAAACACATTTTGAGAGCTGCAACATTACTTAATTGCATTTATGATAAGGACAGCAGGTAGGAATTGCTGACACCTTCCATTTTAAGACATTTCTTCAGCTGATAGGAGCTCTGCTACATTTCAGGACAAATTTAATTTTCATAATTTCATAATTTCAGAAAAAGCTGTTCAGTTAGACTGAATTTGGGGCATGTAAAAGAAACACTAAAAGATTCTTGAAGGATTCTTTGGGTACACGCTTGAATTAGGTGCTTGCATGTCTGGCTGTGTTTCAGAGGAATGGTGCTTAGTAGAGGAAAAGTATATTTGCTTATGCAAAATCCAGTTATATTTGACCAGGTTGTGACCATCTAAAAATGCAGTTATGTATTTAATTTGTCTGAATATTTATCAGTAGCTGATTTATCCTTGGTGTTTTCTATTCTTGGTGGAGCACACTAGCTTTCTTTTGAACTGCTGCTTCTGCCTGGCATGCAACATTACACATAAACCGGGAGCATGGAGAGCACTAGTATTCCCAGCACCCTGCCTTGCTCAGGCAATGCCGCTGGAAGTGGAGGGAGTGCTCAACTGGAGTACAGGGGTAAATAAAGAGCATGATTATATATACTCAGTTTTGAGCTGAGGCAAAGACTTTTTCACATTTCTGAATGCAGGACTGTGCAGCCTTCAGGTTCTTTAAATGTGTTTTTGTCACTTTTCATGATCCCTGCCAATATCAATGAGTGGCGCATTTCTAAATATGTGGATTTTCAAAGTCACATTAAAGCTTTTTAGATGTCAAGTTGAAAGTAAATGAAAACATAATTTTGACTTTCCACTAAACTCTGCATTCAAAAATCAAGAGATTAGGAAGCTTATGTTAATAATACGGGAACATATTTTTTTAAATGTTAAAGGAAATACATATTTAGATACTTCTACCTTGCTTATGAAATGTTGGGCACTTTTATAGATTTTTATGGACACCCAGCTCCACTGATTTCAGAAATATTTTTGTTGCCCTGATGAGACAAATTATGAGTGAGATCATTTACTGAGACATACTTGCAACTTACAGGTTATAAAGTAGAGTTTCAGAAGCAAATAGATGTGTAGCTTCCTTGACCAGGGTGATACTGAGCATGCATTTCAGCCTGTGCTGAAGTACTGTGCACACTGCTATGGTAAGATATTCTTGCAGGTTTTCCCCATGATTTTGGTATTCACTCTGAAAACTGCTATAAAGATCCAAGGTTTCCTAGTCATTACCACAGTGAAGTAGAGACTTCTTCCCAAAATCCTTTTCTTCATGCCTCCCAGAACTCTCCTAGAGTTTGCTATAGCCAGCTTGCTTGTTTCATTTTCTGATTCCACATTTTCTCTCATACTGAAAGTTAGATCTGGAACATGTATGTTTACAGACACATAGAATTTAAATGTTCTGTGTATATCTATACAAATATGTACCGGTTTGAAAACAAACCAGTGGGAGACTCCAAGTCAGAACTACAATTTGATAGGAAAATAAAAATAAAGGCATAAAACACTGGTTTAAACTGACAGAGTCAGGATACAACCTGACACCCTGTTGGTCAGGGTCGTGGTAGCAGTCTAATTAAGTGGAGGCCGCAGTCCTGTTGAAAGGATAGATGTTCTGTTGAAGCAATGATCCTGTAGAAGGGTCTGGTCTTCCTCTGAATGTCCGGTGGTGGTTATGTAGCTCTTGTCCGCTGGGAATGCAGTAGGTAAGGGCTAAGTGTGGTGTTCCAAACCTCAGATTGTATCCAGGATGGAATGCTTGGTTCCTCCCCCTGGGCAGAGCATCTCACAATGGGATGATGTAATTCTATGAGTCATGCAGTGAGGCTTGATGGCCCATGAGCAGAAGATATCCCCTGCAGGGAGTTATCAGGGATGTGTCATGGAAGAGACAAAGAACATTGCCCCACCTGGCTTTAACAGCTTATGCAGATGGTGATAGAATACATACTTTTGGTTACATATTACATTGTAACCTAAGACACTATCACAGAAGCTTGGTATCATATAGCCAAAAGGAAAAGTGTTAGCATCAGTCTCAGCTGATGTGTGTTTATAATGTCTGCAAGAAGCATTCTAATCCTTATCCTCAGCTGTGATATTCATATCAACCAGGTCTCCTCTTGGGCCTTGCCATACGTGACTCATCTTTACATTTGCAATGGTGAGAATTTGGGCCATTCCCTTACACACCTGTTGTTCCTAAATTGCTGGCATGTGCTGGTGGCACTACCTACTCCCGAGTGTGCGATAACAACTATGACAACAAACGATCCAGGGAGTGACGAAGAAAGCTATACAATATTTATCTAAATTCTCAGCCTCTTCCAGTTCTTGAGACCCTAATTTGTTATGTTCCAGTTTACTAACACAGTGCAGAAATAACAACACAAAATCTCCAGGCTTGTGTTCCTTGAGTGCTTTCACTTGGAGTACAGAGAGGTTACCTTGCAGTTCAAGAATTAAGAACAATGTCATATTCTGACCCTGTTCTTTATTATCTTTTTCTTTTCTATTATTAATTGGGATCATTATTCTGTTCTTCCTATAGGAGTGTAGCAAGTTTCTTGGGCTCAGAACAGGTAGGAGGTACTAACAGGGATAAATGAAAGAACTGCAAGAAATTATACCTTCATGCATGAGCACTTTATTAAAAGAGACTGTAAAAGAGTCTAACATCAATATAAAGATGAAAAGCAATCTAAAGCTATATTCCACATCGAGTTTATATACTCACATGTATGTGTAAAATCCAGTCAATATCAATAACCATATACACACAAAACTATCTTGCACATTCCTCTTTCTAAACTACACAATAAAAAATAGTCAATTAAAACTCAATGGACTTTAAATCAATCTGAAAATAGAACAGAAAAGGCCTGGGGGTTCCACTGTCAAAACCAGTATATGATTTTCATATTCTCTTCAATCTTGTCAGTCATTACAGTGTTCACTTATCAGGGTTCTGGCAGAAACAATTAATTACTCATATACTTTCTTTGGTCAAGGTAATCTTTAAAAGCCTTTTTAATCTTCTGTTGAAATGGAACAGAGATATTAATCTCTGGAATATTAGAAACTGGTCTGTATGCACAGATTTTTGACTTGTGCCTCAGCTGGTATTTTAAACTCCAGAGCAAAGCTGGAGGATGTAACCAAAAAATAAGAAATTTCAAAAGCTTTTTTTCCAGATAAAGATTTCAGCAGTAGTTAAAACACAAAATCATATTCAGAATGCTGAGAAAGGAAACAGTTTTTATAATCTCCTACTGATGAGAAAGAGGAAAAAATAACCGAAATACTTTCTCACTGTGGGAAAATCCTTCCTTGACATTTTTCAGCTCCTTATTGGGTCTTAATTTCTGCAGAAGAACTTCTAACTACATATCAGAATTTATGCCTTGCAGAAATAAAAACACATCTTCCTAGATAGTATGTCCTGTTACAAAAGCAACCTAATTAGATAAAATGTTCCTTGACAATAAAAATGAAGACTGATTTTCTTTTCTTTCCACAAATACCTGCAAGAAATATATACTTTAAAAATGAAAATGCTGTTTCTGTTTCTTCTTTTACCATCAACCCAGGAAGCAGCAGATCAGGGTAACACTGTGCTGGAGGTCTACAGGCCCTAGTATTGTGGTTCTGTGACTTATTCTGATTACCAGCCACATGAAAATGCTGATCAGTAATCACCTCTTGCAATATCAAACAGAATTCCTATGTGAGTCAATAGGATGATCCTCTTTTCATTTACTGACAGGATAACATTCATTAGAAAGAGAAAGCCTTTCCTAATCAGACCACTCAGTTCTCTCTCTCATCACATGTGAGGCTATTAGCATTTACCACTTCAAAGGAAGTGAGAAAGACACAGTTTCAACCAGAAAAATGTTGAGGCAAAGTAAATCTTGAAAACTGAATGATTTTTAACCAAGTTTTTATAATAATCAGTGAGCTCTTAGTCTCTGAAACATGAATACGGATTACTAGTTTTACATATGTTACAGCCTGGTTTGTTGACTCTATCAAATGTAGACCCTCATCTGTCATTTAACAACCATCTGGTGTCTGTTGGCAAAGCATCACTTCATCATCTGTAAAATATTGTTCATGTGAGGACTCTAGTCCTAAAGCAAATCTGGAGATATTCATATATTCAAAATGACCAGGTCCTTTTTTTTCTCTTGCTGATCTCAACTTTGTGAAGCATTATTGATATATGAAGTGTCATTTTCAAGCAGAAACATATTTAACTGTCCTTCAGACCCTGAGGCTTAAAATTAGATACTTATGTCCATATTTAGGTACACAACAAGAAGTCTGCTTAGGATTAAGGGAACCAATCAGCATATGTCACTCACATAGACTCCAGCTCAAGTTTTCAGATGTTCATCTGTCCTCACTGTACTCAGCAAGTCTTGTAGGTGTTCATTAAGGTAATTCATCTATAATGTTAAATGTGAATCGAAAGTTATAATTTTAAAGAGCAGCTCTTAAAGCTATTTGCAATACTAATTTTCCCTACATTAACAGCCTTTGACAAGTGCCTCTCTAATTTTCTAACTTTTGCTTTGATTTTATATTGTTGTCTAGTAGAATATCAGGAAGCCATCAGATTCAGTGGAAAAGAAACAATGGCTTCCCAAAATTTGATTTGATGCCAAATTTTAAAATTCTATGCAAGTACAATAAGACAATTATGCAGAGTTTCTGCCAAGTGTAGATTACTGTACAAACATTTTGAAATAATATCAGTGTTATAATAAAGGAGAGATTCTGACATCAGATACTTTCTAGATGTTTGGATACAGTCATTGAATGCACTGGGGATTTTTTTGTTTCCCATCTGGGGCCTTTGGTTGAGAGTTGCTGGGATATTAAAGCACAATCATAGTCTATTTTCTCCAGTGTGTAATTTTCTCAGAAACCTTGGGCAACTCTTTTGATTTTTCAGTCGTTCTTACTGTGCTCAAAGATGACAATGTAAGTGCTTGCAGGCAGACTCAAGGAGTTTTTAACCACAAATTTTGTCACATGGAATTTTCTAGCTTTGGGAATATGCAAAAATACATCCTAGGTACATTTGAAACCTATTATTTGTCACATTCAATGTTCTTCTGAAAAATGAATTATTCTGTTAGCTATTCAATGCCTGCAGTTCTTTGTCTTTTGCTCAGATATATAAAATAATCAGAACTCAGTTGTCACTAGTAAGCAAATGAATGCTTGTGTATGGGTTGTAACTCTAATAATGTGCCTTCCCTGCAGTCGAGAGAACTTGTGTATGGGGGGTGCTGTCATTATTATATCTATAGAAAAGTAAGGCACCATATGTATTAGCTGCTCAAATTGATTTAGCAGCTTCTGCTGAGTTTGGCTACAGTACTATGAGTAGTTAGATGAAACAGTTTCATTCTTACTCTTAGCTTATATCTTTCTGCCACTTCAATGTACTTCTGTATTAAAAGTTACTAACTGCACTTTAAATTACTGATTTTTGATGCTTAAACTCTCTTGGGGTGGTGTAAAGAGAAGACATCTAATTTTAAAAAAAATTAGGAAAAAAAAATTTGGAAAAAAGTTTGGAAAACCTTTTAGTTCTCCTCAGTTCTTATGCTTTATTTTCATGTTTAAAGTTCTCAGAGAAGGTTGTCCTGGGTAACTGAGAATATTCCTAAAAAATAACTTTTTCTATCCTTATCTGCTTAAAGATATATATTTTGTGATGTGTTTAGTGCTAAGGTAGATTATAACAAAGCAATCACTGTGTTTTTCCAAAGTAATTTCATGAATATTCATGACGAAATAAACTGTTTCAGCATTTTCCCCTGACCTTTGGCATTGCATATGTCCTGCTTGCTTTTGAATTAGCTAAATACTGAATAAGAAATGAAAAAGTTCTTGTTGAATAATGTCACCTGGTATTAAGTGTTCAGAGGTTGGAACATTATTTGCTAAAATGAAGTTTTGGGTGAACCTAATTAGGAGCACAGTGCAGGAGTGGACTTGAGGTCAACCTCAATACCAGGCTTGCCAGCTTTTCTCATTCTTATTTAAGGCTGGTACAATCTATGTTTAGCTCTGATACAAGATTGTACTGCTTTGGATGTGAAGGGAAACCTCAGACAACAAGGCAAATTTAGATACAGGTAAAGATGAACTCAAATTTCTTAAGAGTGCAGACATCCACTCCTGTGCAATGTGTATGTTTCATGGCATTGTATACCAGGCTGCCACATCTTTTTTTTGTTTGCTTCTTTATAACTACAATAGGTGACCACCTCTGAACTGAGAAAATGATTTAGACTTCTTCCTGGAAGGACCTTTGGGGCAATTGCTAAGGGCAACAATTCCAGACACAGAGTCAAATAGCATTATAGGCACACTGAATCCATTCTGTATTTTGGCTTGGTCTCAGGATTTGAATCCTTTATGATCTGAGTGATTTTCCTGATCAGTAGCAATACAAAGGCAAAATATTTTCCGGAAACTAAAGTGATCCTTCTCCTTTTGCCATCTTAACTATTTGAAATTACACTGTTCTGAGTTTAATAAAAGAAAGTAGTATCACAAATTAAACTCATACTGTCCATAAAAGGTTAAAATCTGACTTTGAAAACAATCAGAAACTGTATCTTACATATACATGTGTTACGTAGAAGATGTTATAACTAAGATATTCACTATCTCACAAAAATACTAAAATTCTATATGTCTTTGATTGAGTTCTCACCAATCAACCAGTACTTGGACTTGTATCTCTGCTGTTTTGTTGTCACACTGTGAAAACTCTTCTGCTGCTCTGTGATTCAGTTACCATCTTCAACACAGCTACTAACCAGGTCCTGTTTGTTAATTGGAGACTTATTAATTGGATTTTGAAAGCATCTGTTAGATTTGAGATTTAAGCAGAATCATGTTAAATATCTCGATCCCCACTGAACCAGCAGCTGAGTGCTCAGATGTTACCTCTGATCTCCCAGTGATGAGAGATTTCTTGGGAACACCCAGAGAAACCATTTTTGGGTGTGCAGAAAAGTTTTTGCTCAGAAACATCTATTGTATCTGTGACCAGCTGTTGACTGAGCAAACCTAACCCTCCTGCAAACACCCTTTCTGGCCAGTCTGGGACCATATCTGACCCTGGTTTCCCTCACAGGGCCTGTTCCTGACCCCTGCATGTGGGCTGACATCCCTGCCTGGTTTCATCCTGTGCCCAGGGACATGCCCAGGGCTGGGGCTGCCTCAGTGCCCCCAGCTGCCTTGCCTCCAGCTGAGCTGGTGGGAATGGCCCAGGCTGCCAAGTCCTGCCCTGCCCTGCTGACTTGGGCAGTCCCTGGTGTTCCCAAATCCCAGAGAGCAGCTGTCCCATGAGGCACTCTGACTTCAAGAATTTAAAAGTGAGATGTGTTGAAGTTCAGCCTAACTCTGGAAATGCAATTGTATTGAAAGTGGTGGGTATTCAAATTTGCTTTGCTTGACAGGGTCTTTTTTGAGTACAGAGTGTTTTGGGTGAAAAAGTATATTGGGAGCTGAGAGAAAAGGCGACATTATTCTGATGAGAAAAATGCAATATGCCTTTTCAGGCTTAGTTTCTGATTATGGGGGACACTGATTGTATGGGAGGAATGGGTCTGACAATTGCATTGTCATAGGGTTTGGAAAAGCATTGCAGGAGATCGTAACTGTGCCAGACCCAGTTAAATGTGCATGCTGATGAACCAATTTTCCATTCTCCATTTAAATTAATGCTTTCAGAAATTTAAAACATAAGCAAAGTTGAGGGGACATGACACTGTACAGGTTTTTTTGTCCTGGCAGAGCTTGTAAAAGATTCTAGTCAGTTTTGTAAAGGTCTAGTGCTAATTCTTTCTCATTCATTAGCTAAGAAATAACAGCTCATAAGTGCTTTTAGACATTCTCTCTGCATTAATGTGGTTCCCTGACTACTCTGTAATGTGTCACTTTCTAAGACTAGACTTTCCTTTGGGTTATAAAATTTCATTAATGGAGATTTTGAAATTATTCTCTTTACTTCCTCAAAAGCTTTTTCTTGTATTTCTGTCCATTCCCCTATGATGACTTTAAATTAGTTGGCTCAGAAGCTCATATTCTTTTTTCACAAGTTATTAAGAAAGTCCAGCACTATCCTTAAAGTTCTTTGACTGACATATTTACAGGCCTGAACATCTTTATGATTTTTTTCAGATCACGGTTTAGTCATGTTTTGTCAGCAAAAATATGACACGAGGCACTTTCTCTTACTAAGCCAAATAAAGTGCAACTTCAGGTTAGCCAGATTCTGTTTAATATTTTTCTATCTTAGTTAATTTCAGCTTCTGCTTGTGACCTGTTGTTCTCAAGTAATGAAAATGTCAGTAATTACTTGTTTAACAGTCAGACAGTTTTCTTGACCTCAATTTAGTTTTGATCAAGTGATTTCTTACATGTATTATGCTTTTAACTACACATAATTATGCATTATCTAGTGGAATAATAATCCTGGTGAAATGTCCTCTGTAACTTCTATTTCTTGTTCAGTGATCTTGAATGCAACTATGTTATTTACAGTCTTATGGTAACTTTACCCCTAAGGGTATATGGTTTGACTAGTTTTTCCTCAAAGTTCATATTACTTTTTTTTTATTTTTTTAAAGCTTTACAAATAATCTGATTGCTTATTATTCAATAAGCATCACATATACTTCCACCTACTGTTCTGTACAGAAAGTCTGCATCTTGAAAAGCAATTTTCACCTTACTTTAGGCCATATCACCAATTTATTTTTTCATGTTTCAGATACTGAAATACTCATGGAGCTTAACTTTTGCCTGCACTTTCTAAATACCTTAGGTTTGTGATATAGTGGTGATGAAAACAATATAATTTTTATTTCCTTTATACTTCCTTTATGTATGTATCCAAGGCGCCTTATATTTTTAATGTATATAATGGCTTGCTGTGAATGAGTGGTGCAGCCAATTAAATAATCACTGTCAAAGGTATTGGCAAAAAGCAGGTTTTAACATAAATTTGTGAAAGTGTGATTTAACAGAATTCACAGGCAAGGTTCACTCTGTAGCCTAGTACATAGATAAAGCATACACAGAAAAATGGTGGGGAGAAGGATGCAGGATGCACCACCACAAGGGGGTTTTTTATCTTTATTCACTAAAACTACCAGGATGAGATTGTAGTCTGTCTTGAATTTAGGTGATTTCACAGTTACTAAGATATGCAATAGATTATTCTATACTTAATGCAGGTAGATTATTGTCTCTTGTACATGTGTGTGTTTCAACAGAGATGACATCCCCTTTCTTAGTCCAAACATTTTCTAGAAGACCTGAGATGAGGATTTAATTTCAGTCAAAATCACACAGATACATTCTTCCAATAAGTACTGTTTATGTTTAAGAAAGTTTTCAACAGTAACACACAAAAGGAAAAAATCATAGTAAATCTTCCAGTTTCAAGTATCCTGATGATGTTGCTGAGCACTCACTCTGTGCTTCTGCATAGTAAATGGAATAGATATTCTAATTTATACTTTATAAAAATCATTGCTAGTCACACAGAAATTCTTCAGGCAATTGTGACAAAAATATTAGTTTATACACCCCTTTTAATAAGCTTGGAGAAAAATCAGCTCTCATTTTCCTACTTCTTTAAAAAGTGCTTGAGGTGAAATAATCCATGGCTGTTGTTTGCTACTGCTTCAAAGCAGCTTAGAGTCCTAAAAAGTGAGTTATTCTGACTCTTTCCCTTGAGCCACTCTCATAATTTTTTTTTCAGTTGTAGATTGGCGTGTCCATAAATTTTAACTTTCCACTTGTGAAGAAAAGAAATGCAAAATTAGGACTACGATATTCCTTTAATAACTGTGTCACCCTACATTGAATACGAATAGTTACAACCTTTAAAGGAACATCACTGCATCTCTCTCTCCCCTTCATTTCACTGTTACAAGTGCAAGGATGCGCAGCTCATGCTCAGCTTATTCAAGACCCCTTCTGTCCTTCTCTGTAAAGCAGGTCCCCAGACAGTCAGGCCCCAGGTTTTATTAACCTGTGCTAGTTAGGCTCTGCATTTGCCATTTTTGAACTTCAGATGTCATCCTATTTCCCCAGCTTGATGGCATCCCTCTGAATAGCAGTCTTTAAAATATTAACCACTCTTCCTGGTTTGGTGTTTTCTGTAAATCTGTGTCTGCATTTCCTCACCATGGAGATCAACAGTGGTGTCAAACAGTATCAGACCTAGCATCAACCCCTGAAGAACAGTGCGGTTAGTTGAGGGTAAGCCATGGATTTAAATAGTGGCATAATGATATTTTCTCTTCTCTCCCCTGCTTTCTTTCTCAATGCTTCTTAACAATTGATTTTCTATTTTTGACTTGTTCTGCAGGTTGAGTTTATATTTTCATGGATTTAACATTCAGCCAAGAACTTTCCTGCCGAGTGGTTATACTCAGGTCACACTGGTTTTACATGTGTACCAAAAAGTTTGGGTTTTTTTTCCTCCATGTACCTTGAATTGCACCTGTTATATCCTTGACCAGTGACTCAGAGGTGTATGTATTGTTAAATTCATAATTTGTTTTTGTCCTCACACAACTTAATGCACAGACACTGTCTTAAGGTTTCATATCTATGCTGAATTACATAAACCCAAGTGGAAGACATCTGGTTACTGTCAATGCTGGATGAACAACTGAACATTCATTCTTAGCTCCTTTTTCCTGTCTCTTATACAACTGCTTATCAAAATTTCTTCCTACTTTTGCTTTGTTTACAAGCTTCTTTTTGTCCTTTATTCGTCTGTAGAGCTGTTGAATCTAAGTGAACCATCACAATTATGAAATTGTATTCTTCTATAGGATTTTGAACAGTATCATTGTTTTGCATCAAATCAGTAGTAACTTTTTTCTGGAGGGGCTCCCTGATTAGCTGATCCTAGAACAAACATAGTTTTAGTCTCTTAAAATGTTATCTGTTTAATTTCCCAGAGTGACATTTGCCTAATGATAGGAGCATGCTGATGCTATCCAGAAAATCTTTATTGCTTGTTCTCACTTTCTTCTCTGAAAATCTGGTAATCAGTATCTTTATCCTGGTCAGACACTCTGTAACAGTTACCCAAAAGTATATTGTCATTTAAGACTGGTATTTTGGTTCATTAAAATTCTGTTCTGAAGATGTTAATCTGTTTAAATTGAAGTTCTCTTTCTTGTCATACTAGGCTCTGGCATTCATCTTTGCATTTATTATCCCAGTGGTTGTCAACAAATTTCTGGTGCGTCTATTTCATTAATACATTCATCATGGGCAAGATCTTTCAGTTTGTTTTTCTTGTTTCTTGCTTCCTTAGACACTTTATTCCCTTAGACATTTAACATTGGTATGGAAACACACTTGTCTTTGATTTGGCTTGCTATTGACATACTATTGACATACTATTTAAGTAGCAAATATTATATTTAATCTTTTTTCCTCAACCATTCCTAATATATTTTTTGTCTTATTTCAGAATGCAAAAATCCTTATGCATATGGTTTTGGATAAATCTTCCCCAATTGATTATTTTCTATACCTTTTAGACTGTTATCTTTCCCAAACTCATCAGTTTCTAAGCCCAGTCACAATTTCCTTAGTTTTAAGCATCAACAGCTTTGCTCTCAAAATAGTGATGTCAAACGTAGGGCTACAGTGAGAATAGGACAAGATTTGTAAGATGAGAAGTCTTCTGATTGAAGTGCATTCGTACAAATAGCACTAGTCCTGTATCTCTAGAGCTAACATCAGGAAAGAAATGTTCCTTTTAATATATTTCATACTGCTTTATTTTATTGATTACATGATATCCCAGGTGAGAAATAGATGGCACAACATGTCCTTTTATGTATCAAAATATCGTAATTGGCTTTGGCCAAAATATTTTAAATAATGTGTTCTCTGTAGTTTTTCATTTTTTTATATTAGGTGTTGCTCATTTGTACTTCTCTTCTTCATTGCTTTGTTATACTTCTCTAATCTCAGTTCATATAGACCTGCAATGAGGACTGTGCAATATTTTCAACGGCATTCACAACCACAATTCAAAAAATCCGCCTCCTTCCCTAAAGAATTTTTATGCCTTTGAGGGGAACTTAGAGCCCATAGACTTCCCTTCTCTTGTGAAGATTTTTGACAACTGACACCACATTTTGACAGAGCTGGATAGCTCAGAATATAGCTTACATTAAGACTAGTCAGGATTTAGATACTATTGCTCCTCTACCTAATTTTCCTGAGAGATTTCAGTCTACAGGGTTTTCTAGGTTCATGTCAAAGCATGACATCAGGACCAAATCCTCTGAAAAATACAGTGATGATTCTGCTTTCTTTTAAAAGTAGAAGGAAGAGGTATTCTTTTCTGATGTTACTCCAACTACAGTACTCAGGCTTATAGCCTGCAGACCAGTATTTACAGCATTGCCATTGCTAGGAACAGGGCACTGATTTTTGCACTGAATTTTTTCTTTTTTTTTAGTTTCTTTGCCTGCAGCAGCATCTTTTGACTCTTTTTTTTTTTAATTGCTTTTGCTTATCTTTTTATGGTATAACCATAATTTTTTCATGAAGTAATAAAGAGTAATTGTTCTGTAGAGAATGAAATACGAAGCCTTGATAGTAAAAGTGAAACAGAGACCTCCATGGTGCAGAGAAGTATAAAAATGAGATGATAAAAAAATGTACACTTAAGATTGAAGCTATGAAAAAATCAACAGTAGTGAGCTATTGTGGTGCAGATTTGGGAGCTGGACAGAACTGAGTTTACAGTAGCTAAAAGAAAAAAGAGTAACTATCTAAAATATAGAAACATTTTAGTTATTTTTAAATGCAATACCTATATAAATGTATAAAAGATAGTAAAATAGTCTGAAGTGGAACCACAATACAGAAGAAAGCCACAGAATCAATAGCATATTTCTTCCTGGCAAAGCAAAATAAATGCCATGGTTAACATTACCGTTCTGCTGGAGATGAACAGTGTAGGGATTAACAGCAGACAAACGGGAGCACTAGAAAATTTATATACAACAAATTTTAAGTGTATTGATAATAAGATTTGCTCTGAGTTGTTTACATAAATTAGACTATGAATGTTAGTATCATTTTAACTGGACTAACCACACAAAATGGAGTAAATTAGTTATGTCTTTGAAACTTTAAAGAGTCTAGTAGGAAATTTTTGGTGTCTCATGAAAGTCATATTTCCCTATCTGCACATAACATGTTTTTGAGGGTTACAGTGTCAAAGCAGGATACATACATGAGTTTTCTCCTCCACCTGTAAGACTTATTTCTTTTCCTATAAATCATTATAAAGTTGGTCAGGTTGAAACTGTGTCAGTCTAAAAGAATTAAATTAGGAATGAGTCATGTATTGATTTACACTAATTGGGACAAGACTATTGTAAAGTTAGGTGATGTTCAATTTCTGTTTCTCTTCCCTCCATCTCGTTCTTGGTACTCAAACATCCCCTGTCATTCACTTGTTGGTTTTGTATTTCACAAGTAGAAGAATTTGTACTGGTTTTCACAATGGTGCTTTGGAAATTCCATTTTGTCTGCTTTACAAGGCAGTCTTTCCTGAGTGACCTAAAATTGGTAAAGGAAGATGGCTGGAATTGGAGCATAGAAAAGTGCCTTGTCATGCTGGAAGTTTATGGATGGCTTACTAAAGCAAGGATTACACTCATACGTTCTGAATTTCAGTTCAATTTTTTAACATAATGGTATTAATTTTTTTCATCTTATCTCCCAAAATAGCTGTGAACTGACTCTTTGGTTTTTTGATATTTCTGTTTCCTTCAAGGAGGGGGAGGAGGGGGGGTGGTGTGAATGAGGGACAGAAAAACAACACATGAGTTAGAGGCAAAATACCTTATTAGGCTTAAAAAATTGTTTCATGTCTTCAAGCAGCCTAAATATATTTTTCTTTGTTGACTGGAGTACTATCTTTTTTGTCATGACTGAATCTTAGCCATGTAAGATGCATAAATAGAATGTAAAATGTGATCTGAAAAGGCCACTGCTGAGAGTTTATGGAAAAAGTAGGAGCTAATAGAAAAAGTAATATAGTTACTTCATAATTTCAAATCAAGAGCACATAGATGTCTTTAAAGAAAGAGCTTTGAAATTTTTTTTTTGAAAAATAGTTTTGTTACCTTGAAGAGCATAAATTCATTTGAAAGAAATTACTAATTTTGTAAGGTGCTGGTGATATGAGAAACAACAGAGAAAAAATTAAAGATGACCTTAACTTTACACAGATAAGAGTGGTACATCAGCAGCCCTGATTAGTCTTTCAGCTTTATTATATAATAAGTTTTATAAATAACTTATGGTCAAACAGTAGTATAGACTCTTGTCTTTCTGTTTCACTCCCTTCACTTTTGATGAGCTGTCTTTCTGCATCTATGTTTCATGACATGTGCCTCAGAAATGGTCTCCCACTTAAAGGCTAATTTATCCTCCGGCAAATGCCTATTCTTCATGTTAGCTTACTATGGTATTAATTATTTTCTTAATTTTAGGTTATTGCCCAGACACAAAAATATGTTATTTTTGAATGCATTTCATTGCAAGTTCTTCTGTTACATTAAAATAATTTGAATTTACAAGTTTTAGACTGGAATATTAAATGTCAGTATTTTCTCTATCTAGATGCATTTTGATGCAAAAAAATGCTGAACAAATTTTTTGTAAACCATTAAAACTGAATTAACTCGTGTGCTGGATAGTAGAAATTGTCAGTGCAATGATTTGGATGCAGATATTCCAGTTGATTAAAAGTACATCCCACTACACTATGTTATATTCCAAGTTTGTAAAATATTAGACAAAATTAGATTGCCTAGTGCAATTAATTAAATTAATTTCTGTAAGAATTAAGGAAGGATATAAAATAAATTGTTATGTTTGTAGAGTACTGTTCCTACTGCTAACATAAGATTCTTTAGAATGGGACCAGAAAATTAATAATGATAATAATAATAATTCATAATAATAATAAAAAGAAGAAGAAAAGAAAGGAAGGAATGTATTCTGTTTTCTTAATACCCACCTTGCTATTTCATGTTGGAACATCAGAGAGAAGGCACATTGCTTTTCCTCCTTTTGGAATTGATATGCAGTCCTTTTTGCTAGCAAGTACTATTACTGCTTATAGTTTTCCATGTTTCCAGTGGGCTTCTCTGTAAAGACCTTTGGCTTCTGAATTGGTAAGCAGTAAGCTAAGTTTACTAGTTGGGAAGAAAAAATTTTGTTTATACTTCATATCTGAAGAAGTGGGAAGAATTACACGAAGATGCTGAAGAGAATGTAGTGGTGGTAGTAGTGCTTTTTGCTCTTGACTCATATCATTGCTTACTCTTTTTCAGTCTCATGAAGATGGTGACATTTCACTGTATTAATACTATAGGTAATCCATTTATTATATAATGCAGTTTGTTTTAATTAAATAAAATGAAAAGAATGGTTTTCTTTTTGTATTTGTATTTGGGGATCTGAGTGGTGATTTTTGGTTGTTATTGCTATTTTTTTGTTTTGGTTTGGTTTTGGTTTTTTTTAGTCCTCGTTTTCAAGGAAGGTATAATTAACAGATTAGATTAGATTAGATTAGATTATGGCAGAAAATTCTGGATGTCTCTTTATGAACTGCCTAGCAACAATAATTCAAACACCTTACTATGTAGATTATAAGACCTCAGTATTTCAAAATGTTAAGCGGAAGTGAAGAATGGTACTGAGGGGTATCTTCAGTAGTGAAAATGGTGTATCAGCTCTCTGACAGTCCTATATACTGCTCTTTACCTGAGATAAAGGTAGTCAGTGCAGTTTTATCACTAACAAACCAGTTACAGGATATACCATCCTCCTGATAAAGAAAATGAATTGAAAATTACAGGTTTTTATTTTGCATATTAAAAAGCAATTCTTTGGACCAGGAAAATTAGCCAAGCAGAGCACTTTTTAAAATTTTGATAAATTTTTCATTTTGTCAATGTCTAATATCCATCAAGTGCCAATCTTGTCCTTTTCTCTAGACATGCAATGTTGTTGCCTTTCATTATCTAAAATTGCAAGATCATATCTGTGATTGTGCAAAATTGACACAATAATGGAAAACTGTTCATAACACTATCCAACTGTGTACTACTTGTAAATAAATACAACATCGCTCTAAATCAGAGCTCATTGCTTTAATATGTAGAGTTTTCCCTAAACTAGGAATTTAAAATTTATTTCCTGTCCTGGTTCTGGCCCAGATCAGTGGGAGAGAGAGTGGCCATTGTGTTATTCAATACCACATTACATTATTGCCAGGGATGAGGAAGATGGACTTTCTCACTTCTGGGAAGGAGAGGCGTCCCTTTCTGGGGTAACAAAGCCTGGCATTGTATGGGGGGGGGGGGGGGTGGTGTTCATCTTGTTGGGGGAAATTGTTCTGTCTTTTTGAATACTGCTGTTAATAATATTGTTGCTGTTACTGTTTATTTTCTTATCTCACTGCTCTTTTCAGTAAATTGTTCTTATCTCAACCCATGATTTTTGCCTTTTGTGCCTGCAATTCTCCAGCCACCTTCAGGGCACAAGAGGGTGGAAGAGGGGGTGGAGAAGGGAGAAGAGGGGTGAGACAGAGTGAGCAAGCAGAAATGTGGTTTGGAAGGTCTTGGTGGGAGAACTAGATTGGGGAATACCATTCCTAAACCACGACACTTCCCTATATCTAAGTCTTTATACTTTTATTTTTTAAAGATTAAGTCACTGATAAACATTTGGCAAAATATGGAGAATTCATATTCCTCATTTCCTTCTATTTCTTCGTGTAATCAAGGAAAAGTATTTTGGAGTGAGGAGCTGAGGAGGATTTACCCAACTCGGTATGCACAGTCATCAGGAAGATGATTAGTTGTCTATTCTTCAGAAGGTGGCAAAATTCTAGTAAAACTTTAAACTTCCAGCAACTGATGGAGAAGGTGAAACTTCAAATGTTTCAGTGAAACTTCAAATGTTTATAGGTGGCATGGATGGTTAAAGAAAAAACCAAAAACTGCAAGAGTCAAACCTAAATACTTCATTCAGCAGACCTTTTGTGGAGCCTTTTTCTGTCATTGATTCTCTCTGAGCACCCTGTCTCTCAGGCTACATTTCTCTGGGAGAAATCTGTATGTTGAAGGATGTTAACTTTTTAAACCATTCTGGTTTTTTGAACAACTACAAGAGTACCCTGCAGGTTCTGTCTTTCTCTTCTAAAAATTACTTCCATTTTACTTTATTTGGAGAATCTCTTGCCATCTCTCTTTCACCTCTCTGGTAGATTTGATGCCATCTTTCACAGTCCTTATAGCCACCGACACAGAAATAGATTAATTTTATCTTTTCCTCCTCTTTCTTTACCCTAACATTCTCCCCTTTATGTTGAATGCCACATGCATTACAGCATGTCTTTGATGAATTGAATCTTGTATTTTAAAACAACATTGTAAGTATTTGTTAACCTCTTGTAGGCTTATGATTGAGATTACTCAGATAAAATCTAAGTAATTGATAAAATGATTCTAAGTTGAGGTCAAATATGACTGGAACTAACTGTTCTATCTTGATGATGGGAATGAATGAAACCATAAAATGCATACATCTGTGTGCACCCTGTTTTTATTCAAACCTTTTCCAGATATCCTGGAAAAGACTTGTTGAACTGAATTGTGTAGCTGAAACTCACAGGTGGCTTGATAGTTCAAAACCAGAATGAATCTATTTGTTACTAGGCCAAACATTTTTCTCTTTATGAGACATCAAAGAGAGAGACACATAATGCTTAAAGAGCTGGATTGGAATTCAGTAGTTAAGTGCTGTAACTGCATGTTCCTGAGAAATCACTGGTTATGTTTCCCTCTGCAGCAAAAAAGGTACAAAAGGTGAATTGATCAAAAAATCATCAAAAAGAAAGTGAAACAGAAACCCAAGAACCATCTGTTGTCAAAATGCTGCTAGAGCTAACTTTCCTCAAAATAATGTTAGGACTAGGATAGCTAGTCCTATCAACATAAGATGTAGTGTTTCAGAATACCAGTGCAGGGAAAAAAAGATATAGTTATTTGTCTATTTTTTTTCTGATTTTCAGTTCTAATAAAAATCGTTATGATTTGAGATCTCTGAACACTGTTTACAACATTCTTTTTGCCTGAAACATTACTCAGTAAAGCAAGAGAGTTATACAAACAGGCTTCAGATTCCATGTCATTTCATGTCAGCTGCATGTATGTAGAATGCATACGGGATGTCATCTTCCTTAGACACTCACTTCTCACTCATTCTCAACAATGCTGTAGGGAATGCAAGACCTGCATGTTAAATGTCCCCTTCACGGGTAGACAATCTGGAAGGCAGAGAGGTCTACTTCATATGTCTTCTAAATTATCAATAGCTTGGTGATACTAGTCTTTAAATATTACTTTTTAAAGTACAAGATTTCCTTCCTAAGTCTGTTCCATTTTGCATGCTCCAGCATTTGTATCAAAATAGCTATAAAATATTGTAAAGGCAATTTCAGAACTGACAGGATTATTGCTTCTCCCCCCCCATTTTTAGGCTTTCTGCATAATACACTGAGTGAACAAAAGTAGTAGTTTGCTTTCGAGTCCTGTTACTGAAGTACTGTGGGAGCAGCTGTTCTCAGAGAATTTTCCTTAAAGCATGAAGATGAGAAAAGCATGAGCTTGGGTCAGGAGGACACACTTGATTCAGAGGAGATGACTTCAGCATGTGGGAGAAAAATAAAATAGTTAAAATAGGCAAACAGAAGTCTTAGAGACATAATAATCCTTGAGCATTCTTAGTGTTGTTGTGAAAAGCAGTGGCTGTGGCTCAGAACTAAATATATGTGTATTAAAAATTTATCTGTGTATTTACAAAATTGTATAGGTAAATAATAAGCAAAAGAATAAGGAGATTTGTGATTTTATAGTTATTATTAATCTGCATGATTATGGATTGTTTATTGTAATGTAAATTACTTTCTTACTTAGAAAATGTTGAGATTCTATGAGAGCACCTCACATGACTTTGGCTGTCCCTGTTTTTTTTTAGAATTAGCTATATATTAGGAGAGCAAGGAATGATACCAGAAATTTCTACAAAGATTAAGATTCACTCTACAGTCTAATTTTATTTTGCCACTGTAAAACAACAAAATAAGACATCAAAGAGCTAATGCAGCCTTAATAATGTTCAAATTTTGCTGAAACCACTTCACTACTCACCCATTACAGCAGGATCAGGTGTATATCTCCCCAACAAGAAGCTTGTCCTATGAGGAGCAGCCGAGGAAACTGGGGTTGCTTAGCCTGGAGAAAAGGAGGCTCAGGGAGGATATCACTCTCTACAACTGCCTGAAAGGAGGCTGTAGCCAGGTGGGGGTCAGTCTCTTCTCCCAGGCAACCACTGACAGGACAAGAGGAAATGGTCTCAATCTGTGCCAGGGAAGGTTCAGGCTGGACATCAGGAGGAATTTCTTCATGGAAAGGATTGCTAAACAGTGAAATGAACAGCCCAGGGAGGCGGTGGAGTCACCATCCCTGAAGGTGCACAAGAAAGGACTGAATGTGGCACACAGTGCCATGGTCTAGTTGTCAAACTGGTGATCAGTCAAAGGTTGGATTTAATGATCCCAGAGGTCTTTTCCAACCTAAATGATTCAGTGATTCTGTGAACCTCTGTGATACTCCTGGTCGTGTTACAATGATAGCCAAGGGTAACTCTCACTGACTTTACAAGGATAGATCTGAATTTCCTGGCAACAGTTAACTACAAGAGAAACTAAATAATGAGTGTCTATGAGTCTCACAGCTGTCTCAAGTGTCTCTAATTGAGCAGAGGATCATGAAGTACTGCCTGCAGTAGAGGCTTCTTCCTTAATTCAGACCAGAGTGCTGTCATTCCTAAATAGTGTTAATTCTCTGCTACTTTAGAGACTTTGGGGAGTGCCTTGTTTTCCCTGTTTAGGTATAGCTTAAATTAAGTTTCCTCTGCCATATAATTTAGATTTTTAGCTGCCAGACTTCTGTTAGACTGCTTTGGATAAATTCAAATTTTCATTTACTCTCAAGTTCTCTTTTCAAGTAAATTTTTTTTTCCAAAAGAAAACCTGTTGAGTTTTTTTGGTTACTTGGTTGCTTGTTTTTGGTTTTTTTCCTGAATATATTTCACTCAAGAGAAAATCTTCCATTACACACAGTAGCATTGTGTTTATTTTCTTGTGCCCTATATAGCCATCTACTGCTGTCTCAGAAGGATTTTTGTCCTAAAGCTTTCTCATAAACTGGCTTTATTCACTGAAATTGTGAGGAATTGCACAGTATGTAATTCACACCCTTATTTTCATTCCATAAGAAACATCTAGACATCTGATAGTATTTTGTTTTTTATGCTCGTGGATCACAAAGTGCTTTATAAACAAATAGGCTACTACCAGCTTAATACACTACAGTAATCACCAACTCAGCATCGACATACTGCACCCAGAGGAAAAACAGACCATTTAGAATAAGAGTTGTAAAATACCACTTAATACTTTCTTCAGGATGATTTACCATAAGTATGCACACTTTCACTTTCACTGTCAGGATATAATTTATTATAGCATTTGTACCCATATAAGTAGGCATAACATCATTACCCAGCTTGACTCTTTGTACTAAACATCGGTCAGATAATCATGTTGTGGATGTTTGCATGGTTCATGTGAAATAAGATACTGCTAGTAGTCCTCTGTCACCTTGTGCCATGCAGACAATGTTTTTTGAGGTGTGGTATTTTTTTTGCACATCTACCATACCAGTTTGGAAGCAAAATGTAACTCTTGACTGTCCAACAGACTACACAAATTGTCTTATTCTCAAAGATGCTTTCCCCACTTGCCACCTCTAGATTTAGTATAATTTGTCTGAAAGCTGTGAAATTATATACTTGAAATTTGCATTTGGTAGAAAGAAGAAGTATAATTGCACATCTCAGTAGTAATGATCAAGTGTCATGGTTTAGCATAGTTTCGTTTTTTAGCTAAGTAGGGTCTCCATCAGCCACGGAAGTGATTCTTTTGCAAAGAGGTGCTTACAGCTTCCTCTAGAACCAACAGAACCAATCAATTGGCTAGTTTGAATATTGGCAACTTTTTAAAGCCACTTAAGAAGCTTGACACACCTCTGTGATCCACATTTAAGAACGAACAAAGCCCAGGAAAGCTCTCTTGTTTCCGGCTTTTGGACAGGCAACTGGGAGACACATGGCGTGGCCCAGTGGGGCCGGGCTAGGCCGGACCTTCCTCGGCACGGCCCAGCCGGGTTGGCCACAGTGCGGCTTGGCTGAAGATCTCAGCCACTTCTGCTCACTGGACACCTGGCCCAGCCCCCTTATTGCAGGCTGGGCCAGCCGGGAGACAGCCACCCCGGAGCCGCACAGCCCTGTTCCATCCACGGCCCTGCTCCATGTGGGCAGGCCCCCACAGGCCAGGCCAGCCCTCACCTAGTGCGGCCGAAATTCATCTGAGGCCGCTGCCCAGCAAAGATCATGTGACCAACAGCGATATGCAAAATCCAGCTGCAAGGCCCAGGTGAGATTAACCCTTTTAGTGTTGTAAGTTTCCTCCAGAACAGATGAAGCCTGCAGACATCAATCCTCTCCCAAGTCAAAGGAAAAGGAAAGGTGAAGCCACGTGAAGAAAACACCATAAAGACACCAAAGTCAGTGAAGAAGGAAAAGCTGAAACCCTGAGGGAGGAGAAAGAGGAGATGCTTCAAGCTTAGAAGCTGAAATTCTGTTGTAAAGCTATGGTGATGGACTATGATATATCAGAGTACCTGTTGTAATTTCATGAAAGCATGGGGGGTGGAGTGTTCAAATTGCAATTGTGAGTAAAATACCTGTGCTGAAATAAGCAAATGTTGAAGTAGCTGTGATCTGGTGAGAAGCTTGAACAGAGAGAGATGAAAGCAATGAAGACCCTTGCTCCCAGGGAAGAAGAAGACCTCTGTTCCTAGAGATGAAGATGATCCCAGAGGTAGATGAAGAGAACCTTTTGCTTCTGAACAGCTCATCCTTAAAATGGTACCCCATTAGCTAAAGATTGAACCCTTGAAAACAGTTGTGGGGAAAGCTGTGAGTCGAGGGAAGGGACTCTCACATGCAAGCAGAGAACCAACCTGGGCAGTTGTCTCGCTGTGACATTGAAGCCATGAGAGAACTGTTTCTTGTGGAGATGTCTCCACAGCATGAGCAAGAGAGACTTCTCTTCCTAAGTGAACTGAAAAAGATTATTATGGTGATGGCAAACTGACTGGGAAAATCTCAAGGGTTGTTTTTTTACGTTGTCAGTGGGAGAAGGGACAAAGGTGGGGAGAAGTGTTCTGCAGGTTTAGTCTGACTTTTTTTCTTTCTTTTAGGTCTGTTAATAAACTTCTTTATATTCTTTTAAGTTTTGTGCCTGCTTTGCTTTCTCCAAATTCTTATCTCACAGAAGGAAAATAACTAAGTACTGGATATTTTGAACCAAACCACTACATCGAGATACCAGGATATCAGGATATGTGGAGAGTATACTGTCACTGCAGTTGGCCTGTAGTCCAAGCACCCATTCTGCAAGCAGAGCTGTAAGATATTGATCCATCTGGTAATTTAATTATGGTTAATTACGCAGTCTGGTAAATGTTGTTCCTGTCAGATGGTTAAAATTTCCTATCTAGCATGAAAACTATAAAAAGAAAAACATTATTGTGTTTTAAGTTAAATATGAATTTTTAATAACCTTACATTTCTAACAATTAATTTACCAGTTTCTACTGATTGAAAATACTATGTCTTTTTTTGCACAGACCACTTGTTTCCCATGATCTTGGCTGCAGCTTTTTGTTCCCTTTTTGGGTACTTTGCCAAATTCAGACAGGCACAGTTTTCATAAAAGAACTTGTCAGAGCAACATTAAAGAGAAGAATTGTAAAGACATTTTGTTTAAAACTAGCAAACAGTAGCCAAAGAAGACAGCTTTAGGAAACAATTTACACAATTGGAACTGTGTAGCTTGTGAAAATAAAGTTGAATGTAGGTTGGTTGATTTGTTTTCCAGTCTGTAACCAAGCATTTGGGAATAGATGAGGAGTGGATTTATGTAACTTTTCTCTAGTTTATGAGCAATAAGTTATTATTTAAATTCTAAAAGCCGAATTTCATTAGATCAAAGCAATATTCTGTGTATACTGAATTTGGGAACTTAGTTGTATTGTAGTGCTTTAAGTAAAATGTTTTTCCTTTTTGAGTTATTTTCTATTGAAAAAAAATTACCAAAATTATATGCAAAGAGGTTTTTCTTTCTTTCCTAAATAGCATATCTGTCTGGATTACTTTTTTGGGGCCCCTGGTAAAGTCAAGTGTTTTGCAGCTGGTGCACTTGAAGTAATTAAGTGATGGGAATTCATCTTACCAAAAGAAAAATGAAGCCAATTAAGAGAATAAAAAGTTAATTTTAAATGTCATCCTCCACAGTCAAATGCTAATGTTTGGTAGTGCAGAACCACTAAAACTTGAAAGACATGCATAGACTATAATTACATCAGTTAAAATTATTTAACATGGGCTTAAAGAGCAATTTCTGCTTTATATCTCTTTTAAAAAAGAGATTGTTTTTCAATAGCAGATTATCATCTTTTTTTGTGAATGCATGACATATGTCTTGCTCTGTGCACGAACAAGTAACAGAGCCTTGTAGCGGGTTTGGTTTGTAACTGGGTGGAAACACCAATTTAGTGTAGTGGTTTGGTCCAAAATACTCATTACTGTTTACCTTCTGTGAGATAAGAATTAGGAGAAATGCAAAGCAGGCACCAAACTTGAAAGAATATAAAGAAGTTTATTAACAGACCTAAAAGAAGAAAAAAAAAATCATACCACACTTTCAGAACTCTTCTCCTCCCCCCCCCACCTTTCTCCCTTCTCCCACTGACAATGTAAAAAGACAACCCTTGAGATGTTCAGTCTGTTTATCACTTCCATAATAACCTTGTTCAGTCCATTTAGGAAGAGGAGTCTCTCTTGCTCATGCTATGAAAACATTATCACAACGAGACAGCTGCCCGGGTTGGTTCTCTGCTCACATCATGTGAGTCCCTTCCCACAACTTGCAGCTTTTCCTACAACTGCTTTCGAGGGTCCACTCTTGAAATTACTGGGGTAAAATTTTAAAGTTGAGCCGTTCAGAAATAAAAGTTCTCTTCACCCATTTCTGGGAGCATTTCATCTCTAAGAACAGATGCCCTCCTCCTTCCCTGGGAGCAAAGGGTCTTCCTCATCTTCATCTTTAGGACTATCTCTGGGAGCATCTCTAGGAACTGAGGTTTTCTCCTTTTCCATTTGGAGCAAAAGTTCTCATTGTTTCCATCTCTCCCTGTTCAAATTTCTCATTAAATTACAGCTGCTTTAGCATCTGCCTATCTCAGCGCAGGTGCTTTTGCTCACAAGTACAAGTTGAACGCTCCACCCCCCATGCCTTCATGAAATTACAACAAGTACTTTGATACATCATAGCTTTACAACAGAATTTCAGCTTTAAGCATCTCCTCTTTCTTCTCCCTCAGGTTTTCAGCTCTTCACAGCACTAAAAGGGTTAATCTCACCCAGGCCTTGCAGCTGGAATTTCGCTTATCGCTGTTGGTCACATGATCTTTTGCCGGACAGTGGTGCAGCTTCAGCTGAATCTTGGATGCACTGGAGGGGGGGGGAGCCGCCCATCTGCACGTAGCAGGGCCGGGGGGGGCTCCACGGGTGGAACAGGGCCCATCGGCTCCAGGATGGCCGTGGCCCACTGGCCCCCGCACAGGGCCCGCAGCCACCTGTCCCAGCACCAGAAACAAGAGAGAGCTTGGGGGGGGGGGGGGGTTTGTCTATTCTTAAGTGTGGATCACAGAGGCGGTCACAATTTTAAGTGGCTTAAAGAATTGTCCATATTCAAACTGGCCAGCTGATAGGTTCTATCAGGTCACAGAGGAAGCTGTAAGCACCCCTTTGCAAGAACATCACTTCCGGGACTATTCTTGCTAACCCATGACAGCCTTCATTCCTACAATCTCTAATAGAGGATGTATTCTTATATTACAGTGTACATGACAAAAGATTTAATCCTGAGAGATTTTTACCAGGAAGTTCAGTAACTGAACATGAAATTAAAAACATTTCTTGAGCAACCAAAAAGTGGAATTCATCACAAAAAGATTAAAATGCAAATAGATCTTCCACCAAGAAGTTACATTAACATGATATGACCAGTTAAGAAAGTTTGTTTAATGTATTCCAGTAATGAAATTTATAGGTTTGCAAAGTACCCAACAAATCTGTTTAATTCTAATAAGAGTTAATAAAAATAGAAATGTGATGTTGGGGAAAGATCATAGGCTCTGGATTGGATTAATGGCATAAAATTTTTATCTGTTGATGTCATGAAGAGAGCAGAGACCAGGGGAGTGCAGTCTACTTATCTCAAGGATGTATACAAAACTAACATTTCTAAATATTGTTTTTACATATGCCCGGAGAGTTATAAGTGTCGACTACTCAGCAGATATTTTAAACCCACTCTGTCCCGCTGGATGCTGGCTCTAGAGAAGAACTTCCCATTCTTCACTTTAGAACAACTAGAAATAAGACTTGGAATATATACATATATATGTGTGTGTGTATAATGCAATTATGTTTCTTCTTAATCAAACACTGTACATGTAAATTAGAAAGACTTCTAAGGGTTCCTGATATTTTTCTCTAGTTCACCTGCTGGCTATGCAAAAAATGTGAGCATACTGAACATGGAAATGTTCTCCTTTTGACAAACAAAAAGGCTTCACAGCATCTGGCAGCACATCTGTGTCCCACTTTTGTACAGTTTCTTGGTGGCTTTGGACAAATGTCTGTCTAGAATATCCATAATTTCTTAATGTGCATATTCTTTGTTTTAAAGAAGGGTAAAAATTTCTATAATCAAAGTTCTAAAAGGTATGAAGTTTATGAATTCATTTGCTGCATGATGGCTTTGTGAATTCCCTGTCCAGGTACTGCAGGTACTGCCTGGTCTACCTGTCCCTGCCAGCCCAGGACTCCCCACACATGGCCTGAGGTTAAAGACCCCCTGTCAGTCCCCCAGGGCCCTCAGCCCCTGCCTCGCCCATGGGCCCTGCTGAACACACATCCTTGCCTGAACTCAGCACATCTGCATCTCCAGGGAGGTGCCTGAGTCCTGGGGCTGGGGTTAGCCCTGTGCCCCCAGCTGCCTGCTCCTGACTGGGATGGTGGGACAGACCTTGAGGTCCCACTGTGTGTTTCCCTGGAAGCACCCATCATCACTGAGCCCTGGCAACCTGCTGCTCAGCTGTACAGAGGACATAAAATTCTAAAGATATTACTGAGCTGCTTAAGGAAATTTAAATTATAATAATGGGTTCTAATTACGTTTTTTAGTCAACTTAATAGAACAGTTTAAAATATATTCATCCTTGAATGTATTTTTTAGAATATAAATACCTGAAATTTCATGTTAGGGTATTCTTTTTTTTTTTACAGAATTTTCATTGTTGTTTATTTGATATTAAAGAGATACCAGTACTATCTAACATGGGGTCAAAAACATGTACCATATTCTAAACAGAATGATTCATTTTTTACTAAGAACATATTTGAATTGCTGTTGGTTAAGGTTTTCACTTTTGTCTCAAGCCTGAAGTGTCATAGGCTGATTCAGATAGCTCTAAGTAGCAGCAAGTATCAGAGTCTGAGAAAATACAGGTTGTTTAAACTTTGTAATTTCAATATACTTTCAAAAATGTTCAAGTGATTCTTGACCACTATTTATTACATTAAATAATGGATTAAAATTAAAAGATGTAAAATAATAATTACTTGACATTAATTTTCACATTTTATTTCCAAAAGTTTGGTGTTGGGTCTTGGGGATTGTTTTGGGGTTTTTGGGGGGAAGAGGGGTGAGAGTGTGGATTTGGGTTTTTTTATTGCAGTTTTTGAGCAGGGAACATTTTCAAAGTGTTGTATAAGTATATGTGAAAAATATATAGTCGTAATTGCTATGTGTAGGAAAAAACCCCCACTTCTTACTGGTCTAAATATTCAAGTGCATGGAGTTGCACTACTTTTTCCAGATATCATTGTATTCTAATGACAGGCCATACCATAGGTGGTCAGGTTTCAAGTGTATATATGGGAACAACTCCATTTAAGGCATATTGGGGAGCATTTTTATGTTTGGGGGGTTTGTTTGTTTGTTTTGTGAGGTTTTGTGAGTTTGTTGTGTTATTGTTTTTGTGGTGGTTTTTTTTCTTTTAATTCTGGTTTTAATTTTGCATTTTCTTCTTTTTGTAATCCCTCTGAGCCAGTTCTGTCTGTCTTCCTGCCATCCAATACATTACTTCAAGACACTTTGATTCAGTAATTAACAGTACTACTGGTGCAATTATTCATTCTATTAGCCATGCTCTTTGTCTGTCTTCTAGGACACATAGATTGCAAAACAGTGGAGGGGAAGCTCTGCCTCAGTCATCTGAGTCTAGGCAAGCAGCCTCCACTTAAATACTTAAATGGCTAGTACCTTCTACTTCTTTTAAAGTGAGTCTCTATTGACAGCAGTAAGACTTTTCTAAACAGAGCCTTGTAAGACTGTATCACAGCTTGTAGATATATATGCTATCACGGCCATTAGTCATGTTTCCAAGCATGCTTCTTTCTAAAAGTGCCAGATAAATCAACTGATCATTGCAAAGTAAAGTAGAATTTGTCTTTATTTTAGATCAGTTAATTTTTTCTAAGACAATGTTCTTGAAATCCTCCTCTGCCTTTTCCCCTTCACTATTTCTATATTTATAAGTCTGATATGGATTAATAGTTGTCATGGTCTCATCACAAAAATTATTTTCAAAGAGAGAGAAGGGGAGAGATTAATTAATCTTTATCATAATTAATTAACCTCACTTTAAACAGCAGTATTAGTCAGCACTTACCCTTGGGTACCTGTCCTGGGTTGCAGTGTATTCTATCACCATCCTCATGAGCTGTTGAAATCAGGTGGGGCAGTGTTTCCTTGCCTCCTCCACCCAGACTATCTTTCTGTTAATTGCCCATCATTGTCCTGCCACATGACTCAGACTCCCTCCAGACTATCTTCTGTTAATGAGCCTAATCAACACTTGGCCTCATGACTCATTACCCCATTGTGAGATGCTCCACCCAGAGGGAGGAACCAAGCATCCCATCGTGGATATAATCTGGGACTCTGAACACCAGAGACAATCCTTTCCACTGGATTTCCAGAGGACAGGAGTTACACAGCCACCACTAGACCTTCTGAGGAAGAGCAGACCCTTTTTTCTACAGGATCACTGCTTCAGAGGACTGCAGCCACCATTCTACCAGACTGCTACCACCACCCTGACTAACAGGGACTCAGGTTGTATCTTGACTCTGTCAGTTTGAACCAGTGTTTTCTTTTTTTTTCCTTCTCTTTAATTTCCCCATTAAATTGTTATTCTGACTTGGTGCCTCCCACTGGTTTGTTTTCAAACTAGTACAGTACCTAGACTTAGAAAGTTCTGATTACAGTGGTATTTCTTCCCAATTAGTGGAATGACAGAAAAATCATATGTTGAGAAAATTTATTTAAATTTATTTCATTTCAGCCGTTCTTTAGGCATTAGCCCATTCTTTGGACATTGTTGTGATGGTGAAAGTAATAAGACTATTATTATGAGAAAAGACATGGAAAAACCTAAAGATATTGTCTTAATGATTTTTTCAGATCTTTGCTATATCAGACTTACCTTCAGAGAGAAGGTCAAATGCCAGAGGAAATCTTTGAACTTCACTGGAACTAAAAGAAAAAATAGAAAAAACCATCCACCAACACCCTCCCAAAAAATCCAAACACCTTTTCAGGGAGTAATCTAGCTCAGAAAGAGATATGTCCACCAACACTAGGTTAATGTGGGTTCCACTTGGTACACACTTAGCTACACTTGGCACATAGCTATCCTTTTTAAATGTAACTGTCTAGTACCTAAAACTCTGTTGGGTGTTTCCTCTGACTTCATCACAGAAAAAACCAGGTATGGGCCAAGAATTTTGTTCTGGCTTCAAGGTAGAATTAACCTATCTACCCAATTAGACTTGCAGTGTCTAGAATTTTACTCTATTGTAGTTTCAGCTATGCAATGTCCTTGAAAAACTGCTCTGACAGCTTTGTGAGTAATTACCATTGACACTCCAGTGTTTTCTTGAAAACAAAATTTCTGATCACAATTATCTTCTAAAAACCATTGAAATCAGCAAATTTTGTGTTTTTGTGGAAAAGGTGATAAACTCGTGCAGTATAAAATACGCAATTAGCATTATTGTTAAGATTCTAATTTGATTTTTCTGAGGCATAATTCATTTTAATGTTTACTGGCTTGCATTTATTGCTCTTACATTATCAACGGAGAATTGTTATACTTCTTCTTTGCAGGATGTTGAATGACAGAATAAAAAACCAGAATTCTATTAACATAAATATGAAGATTTTTCCAGATGAATGCATTTGAAAAACTATGTCCATTGAATATAAGAGACACTAAGATTTCTTTCTAAGTAAGCTAGGTGATATCAATGAGGAGAACTTCTTTTTGCCTGGATGGTTTCTTTAGACAGCAGATTGAGCTTGAAGAGACTCTATGTTAAGAATTCTTATATATTTTGTAATCTTTCCTACTCAGAAGGATTCATGCAGTTAGTACACAGAAAAACCTATAATTTCTAAAATATATATCAGCAAACATTTAAATTGGCCAAACAATGTCATTAGTAAAGACTTTGCATGCTTAGATTTAAGCAAGTGAAGTTTCTTTCATGCTGTGAAAACAGTATAGGTAAATATTCTATGCATACTCTCTTCTGAAGAATGGGGTTTGCTGCTATTTTTGAGCCACAAGATATATATTTGCCTCAGCATCTTCTTTTAACTTGAATAAATCTTCAGATACATTTCCTGGCAGATCACTGTTCAAGCTTTTGATTTTGTCCACAATAAGAAAGTCCCAGCTGCAGTTACTATGCATGGAGATAAATGGATTCCATAGCTGTCAGCAATACCTTAACATTTTTATGCAGAATTTGGAAGCTTAAGAATAGCTGGTTAATCAGGATGATTAAGAACTTTTGTGAAACATATGGGAAATATCTTGATTTTGACAAAGAGGTTTTTCAGCCTGAATTTTGCTGGGGAGGTTCAGGGATCACAGCCCACTGATTGGTCTTCTTTCTTGCTAGTCTTTTCTTGAAGGTCTTAGGCAAATTTTTTTCCCTTTTTTTAAAACCTTGAGTAGAGGCTAAAATGCAGATAGACCTCATGTCTATTTAACAGATGGTTAAGCTTTCAGAAATAAGTATGCAGAGTTAATCCTGAATGGACTCTATGTCCCTCAGCAGAGCATTGGGCTGTGGAAAGAAAGTAGCTAAAGACAAAAATATGATGATCCAGATTGTAATTATTTTATGCTGCATCAATACAGGAAAACTATTTTCAGTCCTGTACACGGGTAGGGGAGGGCTCCACAAATCTCTGCATTGAGTTTGTCAGGCACTGTGGAGAGGCAGTGAAGGAATGCAGTTTGTGTCGGCTATGCTATTTGCCAGTGCAAAAGGAACATAACCCATCTATAGGTTTGCACTTTCCCTTTGGGGGATCAAACATAGACTCATAGAATCTTTAAGGTTGGAAGATCTCTAAGATTATTGAGTCCAACCATTAACCCAGCACCACTTTCTTCACCAATAGCCATATCCCCAAGTGCTACACACATCTTTTGAACGCTTCCAGGGATGGGCAGCCTGTTCCATTGTCTGCCCAGGACTTCAGTGAATAAATATTTCCCGATATCCCATCTAAACCTCCCCTGGCACTTGAGACCATTTTTTTCTAGTCCTGTCACTTGTTACCCAGGAGAAGAGACTGCCTGCTACCTTGCTACAACCTCCTTTAAGGTAGTTGTAGACAGTGATAAGGTGTTAAATGTTAGCATGAACATTATACTTTCCACATGTTCTTCTTGCTCACGTTTGATTTTTATGATATTTTTAAAGCAATCTGCTTGTTAAAGCAACAGTTAACATATCATGGTTTAATAAAGCTAATGTAGAACATATATCCTATATGAGAAATAAACTTAATGTTGAAATTTCAAATCTTAGTGCTATTTTAGGGTTCAGCCATGGTCACAAATATTAAATGTTTCTTTGAAGTTAGAATAAAGTGATAGCTATTCCTTTTAAGCATTACATCTAGCATTCTTTTATAATCACTTGCTCTCTGGTTATTTCTGCCCATTTTGAGGGTAAGTGATCAGACACTGATTGGAAGGTGTCTAAGTAAGCTTACATTTGAACAGCAAAGAGTAGAAAAATGTCAATCTTCTTTTTAATACCTCAGACGAAAACCTAAGTTTGTCACTCATTCCGTTAGCATGTGCCTTCATAAATGTTTCAGTTCACTCCCCCACTAGCAGAATTGGGGAGCGTATCAGAAGAGTAAAAGTGAGAAAACTCATGGGTTGAGATAAAGACAATTTAAAAGGGAAAGCAAAAGCCCTGTACACAAGCAAAGAAAAACAAGGAATTCAAAGAATCACAGTCAGGGACCACAGTGGCTCATCTGGTCCAAGCTCCTTGCTCAAGCGGGGTCATCTTAGAGCACATGGCACAGGATTTCATCCAGAAGGTTCTTGAATATCTCCAGGGAGGGAAGCCCCACAACCTCTTTGGGCAATCATTTCTAGTTCATGTCACCTTCACAGTAAAGTTCTTCCTCATGTTCAGGTGGAACCTCACGTGCATCAGTTTCTGATCATTGCCTCTTGTTTTATTGTTTGGCACCACCAAGAAAAGCCTGGATCCATTCTCTTGATGCCCTCCCTTCATGTACTTATAGACATTGAAGAGGTCCCCTCTCCACGGCCTCAAGACAAAACAGGCCCAGCTCCCCCAGCCCGTCCTCATAAGAGAGATCCTCCAGGCCCTTGGCCAACTTAGTAGCTCTCTGCTGGACCTGGTCCAGGAGATCCTGGTCTCTCTTTTTCACTGAGGAGCCCAGAACTGGACACAGCACTCCACATGTGTCACACCATGGCTGAAGTAGAGGGGCAGGATCCCCTGTCTCAGCTTGCTGGCAAAATTCTTCCTAATGGATCCCAGGGTTACTTTGACCTTCTTGGCCACACTGCTGGCTCATGGACAATATGTTATTCACCAAGATCCACAGGTTCTTCTCCACAGAGCCGCTTTCCATCAGCTCAGCCCCCAGCTTGTACTGGTGCATGAGCTTATTCTTCTCCAGGTGCAGGACCTTGCGCTTGCCTTTGTTGAATTTCAGAAGGTTCTTCTCTGCCCATATCTCAGTGACTCTGAAGGGCTGCACAGACCTCTCAGATATCAGCCACTCCTCACAAGTTTGTGTCATCCCTGAACTTGCTGAGGAGGCCCTCTACTCCCTCATCAAAGCCATTCACAATCAAATTAAAAAACACTGAGCCCAGTATAGAACTCTGGGGGACACCACTAGTGAAACGCCTCAAACTAGACTCTGTACCACTGATCACAACCTTCTGAGATCTGCCACTCAGCCAGTTCCCTGTCCCATCCATCCCACTGTCCACTCATCCAACCCACACTTCCTGTATTTGTATATAAGTATTTCATGATAGTCGGTTGTGAAAGCCTTGCTGAAGTCAAGGCAGACAATGCCCACTGCAAATTCATTCACCGCTTCCCATGGGCCAGCAAGTCACCCGCAGGAAAGCAGGGCTCCATCATGCATAACAGTGAATTCAGAAGATAAATGCCATTACCCCAAATATTCCCCCCTTCTCCCTCTTCCCCCCTCTTAATATACTCTCTCTGTAGTTTAAACTAAACCAAGACTAAGTGGTTTATTGATTTAATAATGACATATAATTAATCAGCAATCCGTGAACTATAGATTCAAGATCATTATCTGCAATTCAAAAGGAAAATCACTTATTAGGCTCTTCTGAAATATTTACTCACAATTTTCTCAACATTCTTGTGTTGTTAACCCTCAAAATCTTTTGTCAGACACACACGCAGAGCTACTCCACTTACTTGCACACCCCTTCTGAGGGTGCTCCAGCTTCAGGCGAAGCTATACATATCCAAACACCTTATTGAGATTGCCATGCCAGTAAGAAAGCACTCCACAAGCTCAGGTTCACATCCTCTGAGCGTGGGTCTCTGTGTGCCACACCCCACTTTGGTCCTGCAGTATCGGGGGGGGGGGGGGGGGGGGG
>NW_024581127.1:20007778-20050887 GCF_017639235.1 Corvus kubaryi
CCCCCCCCAGGCACTTCACATCAGTTGATAGCTGGCAGTGTTGGTAGGGTGCAGCTGGTGCTTTCACTCCAAGGTCTCTTCCCACTGTTAATTATGCCTCTTTTCAAGCTGAAGTCTTTGTTTCAAATGGTTCTGTGAATCTGTAACTACTTTTTAAGCTGATTGATGGTCATCCTCTTCTTTCAGATGATGAGGGCAAACAACCTCACAAAGAACTTTGGGAGTCCCATTGACACACATTGTGTATATTCACATTTCTGTCTTAACATCTGTTGTTATTCAGGCCACGGGTGAGCCCTGAGGGCACTCCACACCAGTCTAAATGAATAAGTCAGTTAGAGAGTAATAAAATGTGACATTTTAAGAGCAGAATACTATAAAGAGATAGTTAAAAAAATTCAGCCATTCAGAAATAGTTCTACAAGTTTTTCATGACAGTTGTTGTGGCGCAACTTCTCATACTATATGGGATATGTCTTCCTCCCACTTACCATGCCTCAGTTTTTCCTGTCATATTTTTCCATTACAAGCTCAACTGTAAGTTAGGTTCCTCATCAGATCCCTATTTTTCATTGTCATCTGTTTTATTTCTTTACATCACAACAAAGAGGATGTAAAGATTCATTAATTCAGAAAAGTGGTTATTTTCACCAGTTTGCAGCCAGTGCACACAGATGGAATTGACTACAGGTGAAAATCAGTAAGACATAGCCCAAGCTATCTAAATCATGCAGCTTAATGCAATTGATTCCTCAAATACGTAAAAATTATTCAATGTACTCACATATATATATGTGTATATCTATATATACATTCAATGAGTTAATAGTCAAATATCTCTACCTCTTTGAATATATATATATAAAAAGTGGAGTGGAATAACAAAACCTCAATTTTTTCAGTATAATTGATAACTTCCCCAATTTTTATACTTTTGAACAAGGATATGAGGGAGAAAAGAAAAAGGCATAGAAACCATAATGAGTTTTTTTTCGAAGTCAGAATTACATGTGCTATAGTACTTACAATTTCAATTCCAGCTGGAAGAGTAACAAATGGGAGAGTGTCCAAAGGATCTGGAGAAAGCATAGATGTCGCTACAAAGGGAAAGTTCACAAGAGTGGTATTTAACAAAATGGTTATGGAGAGAAACAACAATGGAAGAGACAGATCTTCTGGGACATTTTTATGAATGAAATCTGGCATTAGAAGATGCCCAGTGTGATGTTGTAAATACAATCATTTCTACAAAAGAGAAACAAAAATCCTCACACAATTGGAAAGAAGAAACCTATGACATTATGTTCCCTTCAAAGAAAATAAGGCATATGGTTATCTTGAGCATTATGCAACTCAGTTTTTAATGACTGGCTGACAAAATTAACAAAGCTTTTCCTGAAATGCTGAGATTAACATGCTAAACATGCTGGTGACGCTGTCTCTTGACCTGCAGCTTTTTCTTTGTAAGCAAGGTTTATTTTTTCTCCCAGAGGAACTGCAGATATAAAACTGTAATAAGGAAAAACACTCAACTAAAGAGTAAATTGCTTTTTTGAAAAGTGCAGATTTACAGAATAAAATAAAAATTGTAGCAGAAATGCACTGAGTTTTTTCTACTACCCTCAATCATGGTTTTTTTAAGCAAATTAAAATGTATGCTTTTAGAATGACTGTTTAACAAAACATTGTTGCATATGAAACAATATTCTAATAATTTTAGAGCTATAGCAATATTTGGTTTATATCTGTTTTGTATATTTCAATAACAACATATTTGTTCCATTAAATTTAAAGATGGCTAAACTCTCTAAATTTTATCTTTGAATTACATAAACTGATTTCATGTTAGGAAATCTCTGAATCATCTTTCTGAGTTTAGGACTAACAACTTTCTTTTTAGCTTAATTTAGCATGTTAATTTCTAAATTTCTAATTTCACAATAGACTGAAAGGAACTAAAGAGACCAAATTATCTACCCATCAGATGAGACTGTAGAGTTTATGGCAAAGTGACTAGAATTTTACTCAAATTATTTAGAAGAGGTTCTATAACTTCATTAAAAACTATCAAATTAATTTTTCGATTAGAATGTAAGTAAATATTATGTATTTGTTTGTACATATCTAATGCTCATTTAAATTGTTAATGTTTGCCATAAAGGCTGCAAACCCTGTGCTTTCTAGGGAAATTCATAAGATAGTCTCTTGATGCTGTTCCTTTAAAGCAGATATTTTATGTAATGATGTAGGTCAACATAGAGCAGCTTCCTACAAAGGTTCTTGAAATATTTCTAATCAGTTGTTACTTTAAAAATTGTTTTTCATTAGCTTTAATGGGGTTTACAGAGTCAGAATTTCTGAAAATTAAGTTTTTCAAATAAAAATACATAAACATTGATCCTGGAGCTTTACTGGCCAAGGAAGGTTTAGAAAATTAACTTTAGTGAGGTGGATTCATTATTCTACTATCTGTATTCTCAGTATTAAAAGTTCAAGTGTTCAGTGTATCAATTCAATTTGAATAGCCTCCCTGTGCCTTCAAAGGTATCTGACAGGTAGAAATGTGTTTAATGGAAGTGCCTACTATGTCCTGATGACAAGGGTAAATTAACCTAAGATCAAATAAGAAATAGATTACTGTGGAATGAACCCATTTCTCCTCATTTAAAATGACACTGTAGTAATTTCATGGCAGTCTGCTATGTAGGTGCACACCAAGTGAAGCAAAATGAACAGGAATTAAATGCTATTTTTTTTTTCATGTTCCGTTTTTCCATAAATTTCAAAGCTAATACCCCTGTAATTAGCATGACCTGATAGATCCTTTCACTGTCTTTCCTAAATGGAACAGAACAAGATTATAAAGTGTGAAATACCCTGGGGTGTGGCCTTAATTAATCACCACTTAAACTCACTTCCTACAGATTTTGTTATAATTCATGCTCTTTGTACTCTACTCTCAGCCTCCCTTTTTTGAAACAGGATAACATTCTTACATTGTTTCTTATGTGTAAATAGCAAGTCTACTTGATTTCTCTGGATGTGTAGAGTTCTGTGGTCAAATAGCTTACAACAATTACTTTACAGAAGCCTTCCTCACTACATTTTGATAGATTCACAAATTTTAAGGCCAAAAAGGAAAATAATGCACATCTATTGCAGAACAGTCAGTCATAGATGTTAATAATTACAGCATTATGCCCTTACTTTTTTGTACTATATCTAATCTGTGGTTTAAATGTTTACCACAGTAAATTCTGCAGCATCCCCCTGGGTGAGATGTTCCAGTGTTTAATAAACCTCAAAGTGGAAGAAATTTGTAATTTAGTCCTGCTTGACCCCCTTTCAGGGTTAAAACTCACATTTGTTGAAAAAAAAAACCAACTAAATTCTCAGCTGTTAGGAATGCATAAACCATAGTTTTATCAAACTTCTTGACCGCATTCCAGGTTATTTCCCTAGCTTCCTACTGGGTGCAAGCCTGAGTATTTGCATGTAAATGGATTGTACTGCTATAAACATTTTTATTACCAATTTAGCCTTCCCATTTTAGTTGATCATATTGATTAATGATAAATAAGCCACAGTGAGCTGTATGATAAGAGAAAAAATGTGTAATTTGAGACGTGCATGTGACATATCTCAGGTGGAAGCTGAAACTTCTTCCAAAAGCAGTTCAGTCTAATGACAAAATTGTGCTGGAATGCTGAATTAACAAGAATGTAATCTGTTTAGTGCTGTCACTGCAGAGTAGTAAAACATTAGGCTCCAATTCAGCCTCCTTAGACTTTGATCATGAGACATTGTAGATGTAGTGTATTATTTTTAGCACACTTCTCAATTGTTCCACCACTGGTTTAGAAACTCGTGCCACAAATGGGTATGCTGTCTCAGTTGTGCTGTCCTACTTGAGTTTACAGTTCCATGGATTGACTTTCTTTTAAGCCACTGCATCACACTATAAACGCATTTTTGGTTGCTAAGTTGCTGTCTGTTTTTAAGGGTTTGAATAATTCAGGTGTTTTAAAATACAGTTTTTCATTTTATATCCTTTTGGCTTTCTTCTTATTAACAGCTGTTAGACACTACAGCGTTTTGGATAGAATCAGCAAGAATCCAGGTGCTCAGTATAAAGTAAGCACTATGGGTATAAAGTAAGCACTATGGGTATAAAGTAATCTCTGTTACTAATGGAGTTATCACTAACTCAAAATTATCACTGGTTTAAAAATAATGGGTCATGTTTATAGTTTCCTGAATGTCATCAGAAGAGTTTATAAATGAGTGACAGTGGAATCACTTTGGTTACATTTTTTAAAAAACTTTGAAATAAAGGATACTTCAGTTATAAATCATGTTTTTTTGATTTACTGGTAAGTCCAAAAAACATTTCAGCCTGCTTCTGATTATGATAGATCAAGAAAAATGAAGGGATAGTTATTGGATCTTCTACCCTATTGATGGTAACTTTCTCTAGTAGAGCGTGGAGAAAATTATCATTGAAAGAGAGCCCATAAAATTCACTAGCAAGTAGAGTATTTCACCCAAGGACTGTGGATCTGTATAGACTGCTAGTATGTCCTCCCTTCAAAGCTTCAGTGAACTCTGCTGACAGAGAGAAAAATCATCTATCCACTCTTATTGTCTTGCTTCACTAACCTGATCTCCTATATCAAGGAGACCCACTTAGTAGATGAGGGAAAGGCTGTGGATGTGTCTACCTGGACATTAGTAAAGCCTTTGACACCATTTTGCACAGCATTCTCGGTGACAAAGTGGCTTCTCATGGCTTAGACACATGCACTGTTCATTGGGTAAAAACCTGGCTAAATAACTGGGCCCAGAAATGAGTGGTGAAGGAAGTTACATCCAGCTGATGGCCGATCACAAGTGGTGTCTCCCAGGGCTCAGTACTGGGGCCAGTCCTGTTTAATGTCTTTATCAATGATCTGGACAAGGGGATTGAGTGCATCCTCAGTCAACTTGTAGACAACACCAAGTTGGGTGGGAGTGCTGATCTGCTGGAGGCCAGGAAGGCTCTTCAAAGGGATTTGGACCAGCTGGATTGCTGGGCCAAAGCCTATGGTGTGATGTTCAACAAGGTGAAGTTCTGTGTCCCGCACGTGATCATAACAACCCCCTGCAGCACAACAGGATAGGGGAAGAGTGGCTGGAAAGCTGCCCATCAAAGGACCTGGGGATGCTGGTGAACAGTGTGTTGGTTTTGGCTGAGATAGAGTTAATTTTCTTTACAGTGGAACTAGTAACTTTTCTAGTATGGGGCTGTGTAGGTTACTGGGTTCTGGGGTCCAGTCGGGGACGGATGGACGGAGATGGAGAGATCTCTATAGGCAGGTCTTGGGACACAGTCGGTTTATTGTAAAGGCGTGGGTATTGGGGCACTGCTCAGAGCTGCCAGACTCAGCTCTGAGCAGGCCCAAGAGAGTAAGCAGGAGAGAGTAAGTGGGTGAGAGAGAGAGTGTGTAAGAGCAAGAGTGGAAGTAAGGAAGGAAAGGAATGAAGTGTGGTAAGGAATCGAAGTGTCTGAAGTCCTGGTTACAATACAATAAATCATCTTCTGTACTGAATATTCTAATTGTCACTAACCAATCTAATACAAGATACAAATCCTATAGCATTTACATACAGCCTATAAGAGTTCTTATATTACCATAGAGTGTTACATCTTAACTCCTAAAAACTACTCTTTGGACCCCTTCTGCTGAGCTAGTAGGGTCTGCTCTGACCCTTGGACCTGTTTACAAGCAGAGGGTATTGTTCCATCAAGAGGGGATTACTTCAGTTGGCCATACCATTGTTTTCTAGTTGTTCAGTAACTAAGACTTGGTATTTCAAAAGTGGCTTTCATTTCGATGTTGCCTGTAGTTTTCATATTCCCAAAATCTTTTGTCAGGCAATCATATTTACAAGGTTTTCCTGTTTCATCTTCCCCAACAGGGCTGTGTTTCAGATTTGGGCTTGTGGGAAACTGGACTGGTGAATGACTCAAACAATCGACCACTTAAATGCCCAGGTGCAGACGGTGAGCACACTCATCACCTCAGGTTACAGCTCGGTGTTGAATGAGATAAGAAAAGAGATAAGGAAACAGGCAAACCCTGTGATAAGGGTACTGTCTGTCTCTGTCCTTTCACAAGTGAACTCAGCTGTGATAACTCCCTTTTGGGTAAAGTACTGGGACATTCACACTGTAGCTTGAAGCTATTCATCTCTGCTGATGGGCCATGATGGGCTGTAATTGACTCAACTTCACTGACCTAATAGGCAGCTGTAACGACTTAGAAATTGTCAAATACTCACCAAGTGTCCTGTGATCCACAGTATTACATCATTTAGTGTAAAACTTCCTGCCCCAGGGGAGGTACCTGAACCTGAGTGACTATAACCCAGGGAACTTTAATGTTTTGGTGGGTTTTTTCCACCCTTGATGGGTTGACACAGTGACCAACTTTGACCAACAGACATCAAAATTGCAACAATCAAGTCTTGTCATGGACATTATATACTGACGAAAGTCACTGCTCGCTCAGTCGTCAGATTTACCAGTCTCTGCTCTGGAAAGCCTCAGGCTGCCTAGAGAGACGGCACGGATGATCCATCAGCTCAGCAGTTCTGATATGTGGCAAGTGTTAGCTGTAAAGTTATCGTCAAAGCAGAAGCAAAGAGTAGAACTATAGCCCAGACTCTGTGCCTCTACTCCTGTTTTCTTTATTCCTCCTGTCCCAAGAGAGACGGGAGAGACTGTTCACAGAAGGGAGGCAGGAGCAAGAAGGGGGCGGAACCAGCTGCAATGCTGACTTTATTCGGGGGAAGGGAAAGGGGAGAGCTGGGGGTGGACCCGGGGTAACCAGCCAATTGGACTCTGTTTTGGGGGAGTCTGTACTACTTTCAAGTTTTACCCATACTTGGAACAAAGGGGATTTAGAGCACATGGCAGAGACAAGTCCAGACGTGCCTGGGTAGTCCCGGGGCCAGGCTGCACCTCGGGGTAGGCAGCAACAATATACTTTTCTACTCTTGTTCCTTTTTTCTTTTCCCTATTTCTTTCTATCTCTCTCTAACTCACACTTACTGTTAAATAAAATCCATACTATTAACTTCAGCATATGGTCTCCTTTACACCTTAATTTCAGGCAGAGGTATCTCTAACAACTTTAATAAATGAGTCTTAAAAGGGCTGAAAACAGTGTAAACAATAGAGATGGTTTTGTTATTGGTGAGTAGCACAATGTCAAGCCCTTTTCTGCTTTTTATACTGCCACACTGGCAAGAAGGTGGGGAGTGGGTGGGAAGTTGGGTGGGGAGCCAAGACAATAGACAATAGACCCCAACAGGCCAAAGGGATATTCCAGGCTCTATGACATCATGCTCAACATATAGAGAGGGGGGAATAAGGAAGAAGGTAGAGATGTTTGGAATCATGCATGACAGAAACCTGCTGTCCTAGAGCTGGCTGAACACCATGCCAGCAGATGGGAAGTGGTGAATGAAGGCCTTGTTTTGCTTTGCTTGTGTATGTGTATTTTGTGTTACCTGTTAAACTGTCTTTACATTGACCCATGAGTTTTCTTTTTCCTGTCCAATTGTCTTGCCCATCCCACTAGGAGGGGTTGAACAAGACTGTGCAGTGCTTGGTTGCTGGCTGGAGTTAAACCACAACAGACAGACAGTTGAACATGAGTCAGCAGTGTGCCCGGGTGGTCAAGAAGGCCAGTGGTATCGTAGCGTGTATCAGAAAAGAGCGTCCAGCAGGACCAGGGAAGTGATTTTCCACCTGTACCTGGCCCCGGTGAGGCTGCACCTTGAATCCTGTGTTCATTTATGTCCCTCACTACAAGAAAGACACTGAGCTGCTGGAGCATGTCCAGAGAAGGACAGCAAAGCTCGTGACGGGTCTGGAGCACAAGTCTTACAAGGAGCTGCTGGGGGAGCTGGGATTGTTCAGCCTGGAGAAAAGGAGGCTCAGAGGGGACCTTATTGCTCTCCTCAACACTCTGAAAGGAGGATTTAGCCATGTGGGGATTGGGCTCTTCTACCAAGTAGCAATTGACAAGACAAGAAGAAAGTTGCACCAGGGAGGTTTATTGAATATTGAATATTACAAAAAACTTCTTCACTGAAAGGATTGTCAGTCCGTGAAACAAGCTGATCAGGAGAGTGGTTGGTTCACCATCCCTGGAGATACTTAGAAGACCTGCAGAAGTGGCAGTTAGGGATGTGGTTTAGATGTGGACTTGGCAGTACTGGGTTAATGGCTGGATGCAATGATCTTAAATATCTTTTCCAACATAAACTATTCTATGATTCTATGATTATTCCTCCACATGTGCAACTGCTTTTTTTTTCATCTTGAATTTCAACTAAATTCACTGGAAGTTATTAAAATAGGCCAAATTAATTAGGTATTTCAGTAGAAGATTGAAGTAAGACATGTGACTTTCAGGTCCTAGACACAGAAGAACCATACACTTCAATATTTTAATTACAGATTACAGCTGCTTGTTATATATCATATTTGGTGGCACGCACATGTGTATCACAGTGCACATTGGCATACATATTCATATGTGATGATTCCTACATAGGGCCAGATTTCTTTTCTAAAAGTGAACTTTTTAAAGTATATTCATTCAAATTACATAAGCATTTTCTTTCCCAGCTGAGAAACATGAGCATGTTTTTGAGAAATTGAAGGTTTCTTTGTATCTGTCTATTTCTTGCCAAATCTATTGACAATCTGGATACTCACATTGTCAGACATTCAGATTATGACTTGACTTCAGGATGAAAATACAAGTGTCAGTTTGTATATAAAAAAGATCTGCCGTGGTGGGAAAGTACTAACAGCAAAAGATACCAAAATATTATTGTCATATCACTACTAGCTTGTTTGCATTGTAAATAAGCACATCCATAGGTATATGACATTGTATACTAAATAATATTCTGCTTTCTCATAGGTATATGGCATTATATACTAAATAATATTCTGCTTTCACTTGTTCTTTTCCAGTGTTCTATCAAGACGTCTGGTGAAAAAAAAAAATTATAGACGTTTAGCAGCAAAAGATGTTAGACCTATTTTAGAAAGAGGCATTTATTTTGTATCCAGAATTTTAAATTAAAACAAGACAGTATCAGAGCAATGAATGTTTAGCAAGTGAGTTATACTTGTTACTAAGAAACAAAACAGCAACAGGCAAAAGAAATAACAGTAAATAATTACTAGATACAAAACTGCTAGATCTCATTAACCTCTCCCCCCCCCCAGGAACAAAGAGAAACTTAAAACGGCGGAGTGATCCCTCCTAAGATGGCTGCTGCCATGGGCAACTATATGTAGGGAGACAAAGGGAAAATGGCATCAGCCTTTCCCCCTCACTTATCTCTCTGGCAGCAGCAGCTCTGTTGAGAAAGGCGGCTGGAACACTGGTGGCTGGTACTCAGTCAAGGGCTAGAACTCACGAAGAGACTCCGCCTTCCTCTTGGCAGGAGATGGCAAGACAAGGAAAGGCAAGGCAAAGCAGCTGGGCTGGAAAGACTTGGTGTCACCTCTCCTTGCTGGAGAACTGTGGGCCCTTGGATATGGAGCAGGCACTCCATTCTTCTGGGCACAGGGCCATGACTTCAAGCAGGCACTCCTGGAATTTGCCTTGAGTCAGTCCAAGATGCAAAGGAGAAACAAAACTAGAAAAAAATCCCAAAATACATGAAGCCTCTGCCTTGAGAAAAAGACACCAGGCAAAAGAGAACTTGGTTTGGGTACTATGACTTTTGAAAGGAATCAGCAAACTCAGGCCCTAGCAGTTCCATATCCAGCCATAGCACCAGCTCTTAAAGAGACAGTAACAAGTTTGAACACAGTTAGATATGGAATACGATAACATTTTGGGGTACTTCAAGGGACCTTGAAGATCATCTAGTTCCAAACCCCCTGCCATGGGTGGGGAAACCTTCATCTAGACCAGGCTTTGAACACCTTCAGGGATGAGGCATATGCAACTTCCTTGGACAACTTGTTCCAGTGCCTCAGCACCCTAACAGTAAAGATTTTTTTCCTAATATCTAATCTAATCCTATTCTCTTTCAATTTAAACCCATTGTAAATGCCCTTGTAAAAAGCCTTGCCCCATCTTTCCTGTAAGTTCACTTCAGGAACTGGAAGGCCACAATTAGGCTACCCTGAACCCCTCTCTTTTCCGGGCTGAATAATCCCAATTCTCCCAGCCTTTCCGCATAGGGAAGGGTCTCCATTCCTCTGGTCAACCTGGTGGCTCTTCTCTGGATTCCCTCCAACTGATTAATGTCTTTCCTGTGTTGGGGAAACAGGATACAATAGTTGAGGTGTTTTCTAGTGTTATGTAACGTGTTATCTAATTATAACTCATTGTATTTTCCTCTTTTTTGCTCCCCCCCCCCCCAAAATTCTGTGCCATAAGAATATATTTAATATTCTCCCTTTTTTTTCCTTCCTGGTAGACTACTGAAATAATGATATATGAAACAAGACAGTGAGGCATACAATTCGTTTTAAAAGCTATTATGGGATACAGCTTTCAGTGCTTGTCAATATTATGTGTCACTACTGAAAATATCCAGTGACAAGTAACTTCTGAGAGAATAAACAAGTTCTGGTTGGAGACTAACAGCATAAAAATATGTCAGAGAGCCTTAACTAGTGCAAATAATTGGCCAGATTGTCAGTCTTTAAATTCTTCAATACATCAGTCATGACTCTTTCTCAAGTATTTGACACTAAAGCACTTAGCTGATTTAAAGCTTCCAGAAGAACAACCTGAATGAAATCCTAACTTTCTGCATTCCTGTGGTTGCTGTTTAACAGCCAATACAATGTTATTAAAATTATTAGAGAGATGCCTCTGGCTGAATTGAGGTGCAAAGGAGAACATATGCCAAAGCCAGTAGTATGGATTATTTAACAGTAAATGTGAGGTAGAGAGGGAGAGATAGAAATAGGAAAAGGGGGAGGTCCTCCTTTTTTCCCTTTTCAAAAGTGGGACTTAGATTTCCTCCTTTCCAGTGAGTGAAAACTTCACTGCCATGACTTCTCAACCACAGACGCATCTCATCAAGTCCCATGGACTTGTGTACTTTCGTGTTCCTTAGATGTTCTCAAACTTGATTTTCTCCTACAGTGGGTTTCTATTCATTTTCCCAGTACCTGCCTTTGTCTTCTGTGATTAAGACAGTGTGACTCCACTTGCCAGTGAAGACTGAGGTATAAAAGTCACTGAGTACTGCAGCCTTCTCCACATCCGGGTAACCAGGTCTCCTGTTTCCTTCTGTACAGGGCCCGTGTTTTCCTTAGTCTTCTTTTTATCATTGACGTACCTAAAGAAGTGTTTCTTGTTGCTCGTGATGGCCCTGGAAAGGTTTAATTCTATCAGGGCTTTAGCTTTCCTAACTGGACCCCCAACTGCCCAGGCAGCTTTTCGGTATTCCACCCAGGCTGCCTATTCTCGCTTCCACCCTCTGTAGGCTTTTTTTTTTTGTGTGCGTTTGAGTTTGTCCAGGAACTTCTCGTTCATTCACACAGGCCTCCTGGAATTTTTGCCTGATTTCCTCTTTGTTGGGGTGCATTGCTCCTGAACTTGGAGCAGGCGATTCTTGAATATCAACCAGCTTTCTGGTTTACTTCTTCCCTCCAGGTGTTTATCCCACTGTACTCTATCAAGCAGATCCCTGAAGAGGTCAAAGTCTGCTGTCCTAAAATACAGGGTAGTAAGCTCGCTATGCATCCTCCTTGCTGCCCTAAGGATTTTGAACTCCACCATTTCATGGTCACTGCAGCCCAGGCAACCGAATACCTGTGCAAAAAAAGCAAAGCTAAAGGGAAGTGCTGAGTAAATAATAGGTTTTTCAGTTCACTGGAGGGTCTCAAAAGGGCAACAAAATGTTTCCAGCAACATTTTAAAGGATTTTTTCCTCCAAAATTAGGGTGAAAGATAAAGTAAAAGAAAAATCAATTAACCAAAAACCATTTGTTTTATATAAAACTGGTTTCCTTAGATTCTGAATTATTTTAAACTTTTAAAAGAGAATGAAAGTTGACCTCAAATCAAATAATTTTTTGCATAATAGAAACTTAGTCTCTTCAATATTTTGGTGGAAAGGATTATATTTTTGATAAATAAACGGGACACTGTCTAAAATATATATATATATATATACATGCAAGAAATATCATCTAAAGATTTTTCAGAATGATACCAAATAAATACAACAATGATAATTGAGAAATTATTCTGTTCTGCATAAGTTGTCATGATAAATTCATTAGTTCATTGTCTGAATGCACTTCTTACGTTAAAAAATGCAATAAAATACATAGCCATATATTAAATAAATGTTATATCCATTTGTACCCATTGCATTCTGAGTTCTGAGATACAATTCAGACAGTAAAATAATTTTTCAGTGAACTGAACTTCCAACTGTGATTTGTGGTTTTGGTATGAAGCACCAACCATTCCTTTTTGCATCCAGATTCTTTGATGCATTGATTCAGGAACAACTTGTTTTATTTTTATATGTTTAAACTTGTACATTCTTTAACTCTTGTTTCTAAGTGGTATCTTGAGCCTTTCTACTGTGAGAACCTCACAAAACCAATTGAGAGAAGAGATACTTCATAGTATCAAGCAGGAACATGTTGTGGTCTCCTCCCCCTGCCATGTAGCCCTGGGAGAGGGGCCGTGAGGGGAGGCACGGGGTTTCCTGAGCCCCTGGTCAGCCTCATTCCCCATTGGTTGGTTTGTGTTTCCCTGTGTGGGCAAGGACCCTCGGGTCCCGTGACTGGAGGAGTTCCTCAGCAGAGCCCCGGCCATGCGGCTGGAGAAATAAACATCTCTGAAACATCTACCAAGAATCTGTCCATATATATTTCCTTTCCACGGGACTCCTGGTTTTATATATGCGTGTTACAGTAATCCCTGCTGTAGCAGGAACAAATAACTCTCAAGCTAATTTAGCAGTAGCTCTACTTTCACTGCCTTTCATTCAGTTCTAATGGGATTGGTCCACTTTCATGAGTCAACAATCAACCTAATTCATGAAAACTGAAGACCATGGGCTTGAATAACGGTACAACACCAATATATTCCTATTGATTTTCAATTTGCAAGAAGATCTACCCAAGATATAAACATTCATATTTCTCAATTTAAAAAGTCTATAAAATAAATTTTAAATTCATATTCTGTAAATTTATGTTTCAAGTTCAGATTTTATTTTGAAGAAAAAGAAGTTCTGAAGAAAAAAGAATGCTAGAAGTAGTGTTATGCATTTTTGTATGCTCATTTATTTTTCATGTCATGTTCTTCTGTTGTAGCCAAGTTGCAACCTGGGAAGCATTTATCTGAATCTTATAACTTCACCAGCTGTCCAGAGATTACTCACTATCATTTACTAAGGAAAGAAAAGAAACATAGCAAAAGGTAACTCTAATGGTATGTTTTATTTAAGAATTCAGACTCATTGACATATTTTCTCAGAGGAAGATATAGTAACACTGCTATATGCTAAAGTTCCTTTGGTTTAATAATAATTTTTTTTTTCCCATAAAACCCACCTCATCACTGTATCTCTCTTGACCATAAACCATGTAACTTGCTTTTCAAATTTCACTGATGCCAGCTTGAAGAAGACCTACCAGAACCTGGAGAGGAGCACATCAATGTTACAGCATGCCTCTGAGATTTTTCTACAGTATATTTGACCACCTTGTACTTTCTCTATAATTTATCCTTCTGAATTCCAAAAGAAAGCCTTACTGTAAGACAACTTTTGTGGAGCAACTGAGCAGGGTTTTTTAAAAAAATAAGAAGTTAGTTGCCATGTGTTTCTGCTTGTATTGGACTCCCCTGAGCTTTACTTTCTAATACACTCCATTAAAAGTGCTGGACCTTAACCACAAAACTCCAAAACAATTAAAACTCTGGCTTCTCAAGCATCTGTGCATGAGGACATCAGGAGACATTCTGTCTTAGGGAGAATTATGCTCCCCCTTAACTCATTCTTATGAGTATCTCTGAAAAATGCTGCCAGGGCTATAAAGCCCTTTTTGATATGTTCATAAGGGTGATCAGTTTGTAGCATGTTTGTGCAGCATGCGACATGTTTTGTTGATATGATTATGCCTATTCTTTGTCTCTTGGGTCCTATTAACAGAGGATGCTACAAAAAAGCCAGCCAAAATAAGTGATATATTAGTTCTTCACTAACCTTGAGGTTAAATTCTAAGACCTACTGGCATTCAATTCAATAACTAATTACAAGGGCTTTTCTTTCATTGTTGCAGCTTCAGAAAGAACAAAGCAGATTGGAGGAAAAGAACAGATGCACAATAAAATATCTATTGAACTGTAAAAAAATCAGTCAATTTATCATCTGACATTTCACAAATGGATATTTTCTGTGCTTGAGCTAAATTTCTAAAAAAAATCCTTTTCCATAAGTTTTGATTCTTTTACGTGTTTACAGATAGGAAATATACCAGCTTTTGATTTTGTTGGTATGTTTTCTTAGTTGTTCAAATATATTGCCCATTCTACAAGCGGTGAGAAAGAAGGGAAGACACTCACATGGAATTTTTTTTTAAATGAAAGTGTGCTCCACTAGCAAAAGCTTAATTTCTCTTTAATTCCAAGAAATAAAATAAAGGGAATCCCACAAGCATGTCTTACAGACCAAATGCACAAATTCTCTGAAGTTTTTTCCATAATTTTTTCCACTGGAATTTAATTTCAGTATTTCCTTTGTTTGTTATCTGCATTTCTGAAGTAGTCAAAGTTACAGGTGTCACAAAGGTAATTTAACTAGCAAAACAGAAAGAAGACTATTTCTGTAGGAGAAAAAAAAAAAACGCCAACAGCCAAACCCCTAAGTAACATTATTGGGAAAAAAACCAAGCAAACCAACCAACCAAGTTCCTCCACCCCTCCCAAAAAACTCCCCACCTCAAAAAACCCAACCCAACCCAAACTCTTTAGAGAAATTCGGTATTTTCATGCAGGATAAGTTTCTTGAGGCTTTCCAGTTTCTAGGTGCTGCTAGATGAAGAAAGTGTCCCAATTCTAGATCATCTTCCTTTATATAGCTCTTCCTAATGAGAAATAAGAGACAGTTATTTTGGAAAACAATTGATCTCTTTTTAAATTAAAGGATGCAATGTAGAAAAAAATCCCCTAGAGGTGTATACTTACATAAAGTATCAGCGTAATATTTCAGAGACTACAGCAGGAGAGATTTTGAAAAGCTCTTTTGCTTCAGAAATTTCAAGGAAGGTTTCAGAATATTAAAAAGAGCTGGTGAGTTGATTGTCAGACAGTCAGAATCCTTCTTGCTTTCATCAGAGAGGAAAGACTGCTTAACACAGAGCTCCCAATACTGAAGTTGATTCCATAAGCCTGTTCAGCTGCCTCTTAGCACTTCAGGGTAGAAAAATCTCGTGAAAGGAGTAAAGAAAAAAAGGCACATGGTAGCACCATACATATCCTTTATTAGAAAATTAGGATACTTTTAATGTACAGTACTGCAAAAAATTCAAATCAGCAGAAATTAGCAGCACTTACTTAATTTTTCATGTTCTCTCAAAAGGTTTAATCTAAATATTTTTTTAAATGTAAAATGTAAGGTCACTGTCAGTATTGATAACTCTATTAATTTATCCTCTATAATTTTAATTTTTTCCTTTTTAGCACCAAACAATCAGCCACAATTACTATTTCAAATCCGAGTTTCAGGGATGTTGGTACCCACTTTTTTTCTGAGACGTGTAAACCACTTAAAATTTTTACCTATTTTGAGCCTTTTTCTTTATGACAAGCATTTTGCTTTCAACTTCCTTGAATACTTGTCACTGGCCAGGAAGGCAGTTATTTTTGATCTGCATTTTTTTTAACTTGCTTTGTAGATTTGATTGGCTGGCCCCTAGTTATTTCCTTATCCATTAAACTGTAATTTTAGGTTCTGATTTGGCCCTTTTTAAGTGCAAACTCCTAACAATTGATGTAAAATTATGCAAACATTGACTTGGATTACTGATATAACTTGAAGCCTTATAGTACCCTTAATGGATTTGGAATGAGAATTGCATAATTTAGTGCTATGTGTCTCACAAACAGAGGCTATGAGTGGGCGTTTGCCTTTCAGAAACACCTGCAGTACAATTGATGATATATGCACAGATGCTCATCACTGACCCTTTTTCCATAACAGTATTTTTCCTTTCCCTTCTTTTAATCCATCAATTACAAGACTAGACAGACTTCTTCTGTAGATTCTGTCACTGTATCCTGGTTTAAATGCGTACATAGGATATTTCGCCTTAAAAACATGCTTACAAAATTATTTATTGTAAAAACATTTAGTTTAAAGATAAGAGAGACCCTGTTGATTGAATGTGTTTCAAGCACATTGAAAGTGATCTGAAATTATGTTTAAAAACACACCAAGTTGTTTTTAAGAGATTAAATTCCCAGTTTATGGTAGCATGCACAGAAAGGTGATAAAAACAAAACACAGCAAGAAAACACAAACAAGCAAACAAACCAACAAAAATCTCAAACAAACCAACAAAAAACCCAAACTCAAAACCCAACAATCCCCCCTCCTCCCAAAAAGCTAACCAACCAACCAACCAACCAACAAACCAACAAGGTATATAATTTGCTTTCCTTTAACGTATAATATCCTGGAAAGGAAACGTTTTCTTGGTGGCAGAAATTTTCCTTTACTCATATTTTTCTGTGTTAATGGTCATTTCCTTATGATTTTCTATACTAGTATTTAACTGGACTTTACATAAGCGCAAAGAATTCTTCTCTTTTTGTCCTTCCACTCAGTGCTTTCTTTGGCTTATTTTATTTTTATTATCAATTCTTATTATTGGCTACCCTCCCTTTTAATGTTTTTTGCAGACTCAGTGTTGTCAGAATCTGATAAATTGGTGTTTCTATTTGGAACATATTCCATATCTTCTCAATCCCTAATCCATCTGCTTACAACAGTGATTTTTGAGAGCTCTGTTGCACTGGTGTTTTTGTCAATATTATTTGACTATAACTGTTGACTGGACTGTTTCTCTGCTTACAGCTTTTGTTATTTTATGACTGCTTTAAGGACTTAAAATTGTCATCCCCAAAGTGTACAATTTAAAGTGGAATGTATAATTTTTTTCCTATAACAAAAGCAAATGTATTTACACTAATTGATATTGATGGTGCGTACATTTCAATATTGATGCCCCATAATACGGCACCAATCAACATTAAACCAGAACTCAAATTTCTAAGAGGATAAAACAGAATACATTCACTGACATTTCAGTGAGGTTTTAACTATGTGAAGTCCTGGAATTTCTTTTCTCTAATGCAGAGTGTAATTGTTTTGATCTTCAAGTAAGATTTTAATTTTATTCAGCCCCAGATTTTACTGTTGTACTCATAATCATACTAAATCTATGGTACTGCATGAAAGAAAATAATAAGAGAAAACACAGGATTCCTGTCTAAAGACTGACAACAAACTGGATAACACTGCAAAACTTCTAAAGGACTGATGTATTTCAGTTAGGGTTCCCCTGAAAAATGTTTTAAGAGGCAGGAGGACCTTGTAAGATTGGACGTGGTGGCCATTCTGCTCTGATCTGTTTCCAGATACTTAAGGAGCCAGACACAGAACAATATGGTGAAATTGCTGGTAAGTATTACCTGCTTAATTATTTCCAAATCCCTCTACATTGTAACATATTTGTAAATGCTGGAGGTTTTTTTAAGCCCTGAAAATGAAAATATATTCGTCTATTAGAAATTAGTACATTTCCTTTAGAACTAAATGTAATTCTTTCATTTATTCTTGAACAAAAACATGGCACACTTTCTCACTTCTGCATTTTTATCTTTTACTAAATTGCATAATTGTGATTGTTCTGCTTTGGTAAAATGTAATTGTAATCTGTTATTCAGATTAATCAATTGTTTTTCCACAAACAGAACTACAGACTTCAATCTTTTCTTCCTCCTTTGATTGTCCTCCAAAGCTGTTAGCCTCAATGTAACACCTAGGAAAATAACTTTTCCAATTTCATTCCCCCACTGAGTAGTTTGTCCATATTTATTATAGACACTCATCTGAAGGATTTCTCTAATCTTGTGTCCAGGGATGTCTGGATCACTGCCAATTTCACCCTTGATGGATTCAGTTATATATTTATTTTGTTTTAAAAATCAACTCTTAAGTTTGATGCATGAAAATATTTCCTCTGTCTCACCTTTCATTACAAGTGAAAAAGTGGCAAGTTTCTTTTCCTCCTTCTTGGTCTTTTAAAAAAGCTTTGAGATGCCTTTTGGATTGTGATAGAGTTTTGTGTTGCTTTGTTTTCTGAGAACTACCACACATTTTCATTGAGGCTAATTTATTGTCTAGAGGAAGACGTTATAAACGATTTATACTTTTTTGTTCTTGCATTAGTGAGAAAACACAATCATCCACGGGGAAGCTGGAAGACTGGCAGAGCCTGTTTAGAACATAGGTGAAAGAGTTTTTTAAATGTTGAGAAATAATTGGAAAGTATATCCATATTTTGGAGAGTTATATTTCATAATAATCACCCTGTATTAGAAGTAGTTCAGATGGGATAGAACATAAATGTAACAGGAATATGAAGATATAGTAGCAGACTTCTTAAATGCAGAAGACTGCAACATTTCAATCATCCTGAAATAGCCCAATTTGAATTCAAACAATTGTTTCAAGAAACTTATGGTTGAATTTAGACTTTATATGAGGCATCAGAGAAACTCCCCATAATTTCATGACTATATTTATTAGATAAATCTACCGCAATATTCATTTAAAGCTGTACTGACTATTTATATTATATATGAAATATCAGTAGTAGCATACTATATTTTTCAAGCATGCAGACACTCAGCATTACTTTGGCTGCAAATGCTGTGATAATAAATAAGTTTGATGCAAAAATATGGGGGAAAAATATTCAACAGCTTTTCACTTCCAGACATTAAAACTTGCTAAAAAGGAAATTCAGACCTATGAAGTGTGTTCAGAACAGGGTTCCAGGGAACTATTTGAATACTTCTGTCTGTACATTAACAATGAGTACCGTGCATTAGCCCACTAGGAATGAACATGTGGAGTGAAACAGGAACTGAGGACCAACATCCATACTCTCTTTCTATATGTATTGTCTGTGTATATATAATATGCATACATATATATATGTATATAAATATGTGTATATAGACACAGACATATACATAGGCAGAGCAATTCCTCTGGAGTAGCCTTAGCTCCAATTGAAAATGAAGGTCACCACCATTTTCTTGCCCTTTTAGTTTAGTGACAAGTGAAACAAATTCAGTTCTTCTAATCTGAACTAGGACTCTGGAATAGATGTATCCTGTGTAACAATATCCTTCTTCTAACAGACAGCACAGTACCAGTGTTTTTCCCTAGTAAAATTCTCATTTCAACAACAGTTGCTCTCATTTTCAATTTGATAGATACAAACACATATTCACCATGTTTCACATTTGTTGCAAACAAAGGAAAATTGTGAGAAACTATTCAATAATTCAAAACCAAAAGAATTATGACATCCGTACAGGAATACACAATTTCCTTAAATATGACTAGTTGGGATGGATAAGTTGTATTTTACATGTTCATTGAAAATTACAGCATTTTTCTCTGCAAATTTTGCTTGTAGCTTGCAACTTCCTGTTATGAACAATAATGGAATTTTTAACAAAGAAACATTCCTATAATGTTTATCATCCCTGTGATATCTGAGCTTTCAATTTTTTGGTGTTCTTTAGCCCATTCAACTAATCAGTTTCGAGTTTTTCTTCAGATTACAAAAACAGAGCACAGCAATATGCCCTTCAAGCAGTTTATCTTATATTGTAAATTTTGACAAATTTCTCCTTGTGAAGTATAGTTTTACCTTCTATGAAAGACAAAAATCTCTTAAAGGGATATAGGGACTTTGGGAAGACCAAAGTCAGCCATTTTGAGAATTTACCTTTTCTTCCATCCCAAGATTTACTTTTAAATACGAGTTGCCACTGTCTGATATTTCTATTTTATTTTCAACTGTGTTTTTTTGTCGTTGTTTCCCACACAGTGTAACATCACATGAAATTCTTATGTGGCAACATATTCCTTGCTTCCATTACCTTTGCAGAATCAAGTTCATGGAGATGCTTTTAATCACTCTAAATTTCAGCCTTAAAAATCTTGATAACATCATCAGCCTAATTAATTACATTTTAAAGTTTTTTTTTAATTAATATAACAATCCATAATGTTTAATGATCACACATAGAATAAACACACAATACCTGAACTGTTGTGTTGATTTGAGTTTTTTTCAAGCTGCTATATAATACAGATTTTTAGCAGCTGCACCACCGTGATATCCCATGATAATGGGACAACATTAATTTCTACTGCAGGACTTCTAGTAGCTTTCAAATCCCAACCTCAGAGATATCTGCCACTGACTTCTCAGTAGCCAACACTGCAAAACAGGCAAAAATGGAAGGTGGTATTTTCTCATTTCATCCTGTTATCTTGCTCAGGTAAGGTAAGTAATTTGCCCTTCTCTAGCTATAGAAGTGCACAAATATCCCCTTTTATTTTCAGAGAGATAAAAGCACCTGGAGGTCCAACCTGCTCATGTTTTCAGATGTGGCATGTGAGTCAGTTGAGAAGGCAAATATATACACAAGCATAAAATCCATGGGGTGAGGACCAGAGCATAGATCAAAGAGGGAAGAATTTGGCAGACACAAGATATAACAGAGCTTTGTGTAGAGAAAAGTCAAGCTGAGAAGTCAAGGGCTGTGAATTACAGTACCAAATATTACAGGAGTGTCAATAGAGAGGAGCAAGTTCATGAAATTAAGTCTAACACCTTTCATTTGGGGAAACAGCAGGACACCTGTGAGATCCTAGTCTAGATAGAGACATTCATGCTGGGGAGACATATGAGATTCATAATCTTAGTGGTAGTAGATGAAGCTATGGGAGCACTTGGTAGATTATAAAAAATAAATTCATTTAATTCAGCTTTGCTTTGAAGTTTAAAAATTGACTAGCCATTTAGTGATTCAGGACTCCCAGTTCTCATTGCAAATCATCTGTCACACAAAAGCGGCATGAATTGCATCCCAATGAGCTGTTTCACAAACTTTACAGGAAAATTACAGGAAACACTGAGACTCCTAAGGGTATATTTATCTTCCCAAAATTATATGTATTAAAATAATGTTGCTGCATTGTATTTTTCTCCATAAAAACATTTCCTCATGTAGAGAATGTTAATTCTTTATAAGAATAGCTATGGCATAATTTATAGTTATAGCCAAGATTGAAAAACATGAACAAAGAAAACTAAAAAAACTGTAAATAATATATTTTTTTGAAACCACAATTCCTATAATCTCTTATATAGATACAGTTTGTACAATGCTTTATTACTTACTTCAGTTTCTAATATTATAACAGCTGACATCTGCATATGTGTGGATTTGAGGGTGGGGTGTGCTGGCGTTTTTGTTTCATTTGTAAGCAACCTGTACAGAGTTTTCCACATCTGTTCAAAATTTTAGCTCTTCCAGAAATTTTTCAAATTCATCTTAGTCCTTAAACTCACTAATATTTACATAAATTATGTATGCCTGGCTGTCTGTCTTAAATTATTTTTTGTAATTATCTGGTATGGGAAAAAAAAATCATACAGAAAAATAGATAAAAAATTACTTTTCTTCTGATTTCCTAACAGCATATTTTGTACAGAAGTACAAGTAAAAGAAACCTTATCCTGGGAAGTAATATGACAACAGAAATTGAATGAAAATCATACTATTTACAGCAAAAATTCAAATTTAAAGAAATATTCATCTAATGGCTTCAGATTTTATTTAATATTCTGTCTATCTTGTTTAGATAAAATGTTTTTCTAAAGGTATCTAGAAAGCTTTAAAAATCAAAAAGTAATTTGAAACTGCATTTAAAGAAACTGTTTTGGCTATGCTGGAAAATATAATGCTATTTTTCCTTCAAATAGTTTGGAAGAAAAAATAACCCAGCTTAAAGCTAAGTAGAAAAAAAGTAAATTTGCTACTTGATTGCTCTAGGTCAATACAGAAAAATTGTTATGGAAATAATATTATATATATTTGACTGTGTGCTTTTAAACTCATCTTTAATTATCTACTACACTCTACTAGTGTATATGTATATATCTATAGGTGAATTTTTGTTCACATGTTAACAAATCTGTGGGCTCTCACTTTCATAAAACAACACCCAAATGATTGTCTGATAGTTGTACCTGCCTTAATTTCTGACTTTGAACAGCCTAACTGATCCTAATGAAACTGGAGGTTCAGTTTGCTATTACAACTTAGAATCTTATTGTGCCATAGAAATGTTTTCTTTCAATGTAATTTCTGTTAGAGAGCAGATTTCCTCAGTCAGAATGCTTCATTGTTTAGAACGTGCTGTGTAATGTATCAGTAATGATGAAGATATTCAGTTTGATAAATGACTGTTATTTATGACAACCTAAACCTTCATTTGGTATCTTAGCTGATACATAACTTACCCTTGAATAGACAGACCTCGGGAATAAAACATTTTCAAGTCAACTTAACTAGAAATAAAATATAATTCTACTGAAAGCTTTGCTCATGAAGAATTTGACAGTGATTGGACTGAAACTCTGTTATTTTTTAAGGTGCACAGATAACAAAGTCACTGTCAGAGGGAAAGCATACAGACTGTGTTCCAAATCTTTTACATTTGCATAAAAATTGCATTAAAAAGTAAAAATTATTGAATGCTTCAACATCATGCAGATTCTATGTTGTTAGGCAATGCCTGTCTCTGTGAATGTCCTGCTCCAGCACTTTGTGAAGGCAATAATTTTTTTTAATCAAATGATGTTACTGTGTATGTGACACCAAAGTTTCAGAGATAAAACTTTCGTGCCATGTTCAGTAACTTAATTTCAGCTTAATTTGTGTTATTTTTGTGATGAAATATGAGCTGAAGGCTTTCAGCTTGCCACTGAAAAGCTTAAATAACATTGTTCACTTGAAAAATCTTTGAGATACTAATCAGCTCAATAAAAACATTTCAAGGCAATATGTTAAATCACTCATAAAACAAAACTGATGTTCAGTTCATTTGAGAGATTGTGTTTCAAGCTAAAAATACATTAATGAGTATTGTGTTTCTTAGTTCTATTTGACGATGTAGATGTATTAACATATATAGATCATAATTAAATCTTAATTTCTGGTGTAAACAGACACTTTGACAAATAAGGTAAGTAGCTGAATTGAAACACCAGCAATTAAAATACCACACACTCAGAAAGAGGCATCTAGTCTGCAATAAAATCTGGAGCAATTGAAGGAAACTTCCAGTGGTTTACGAAGAAAATTCTTTGGACTTTTACAGAGAAAAGACAGAAAAGCATAGAGGTGTATATATATGAGGCCCCATGGATACTGGCATGAACTTTTGGTCCAAATGAACCTTGGTGTACAGTGCTGGCTAGTCTTGGATGTAAGCTAATTGAGCTACTGTTTCAGCAGAGTAATTTTGATTCCTTTCTTGTGCACTAGATTTTTTAAAGAATGATGTTCTAACAAAAGATCTAGTTCGTTTAAATAACGTAAAAAGGAAAGAGGAATTTGTACTGGATGTATTTCTTTATATATTTCTTTAAAATGGCACATATTAAAAAGAATCTGACCTTTTAAGACGCACACAGATTTTGTTTGGAACAAAAAAATTCATGCTTTATTCTAGTCTATTTATCTCCTCTTAAGAAAAAATATCTTATAAAAAGAATTTCTGTGTCTCTTACTCTAGACCATGTTCCATCTTTCTATTTTTGCCAAAGGCAAAAGCAGAAGAGTGAGTGAGTGAAAAATATTTCTCTACATATATATGCTTATGGACTGGGGTGTGCCCTTTATTTTCAAGCTGGAGAGAAAAATTTTCCATAGTAGGGGTAAGATTATCAAAGCTGTACAAAAGGAAATGTTTTATGTTCGTTTATTATAATTTCATATAATATTATATTATAATATTGCTTATTATAATCCTCATATTTTTACACTATGACAATTGAACATATTTTTATGCAATGACAGCAACAGGCATTTATTAAATAGAAGTCAATGCTACCAAAAATATGCCCTTGCAATTTGCTTGTTTATAATACATCATTGAAAATACTGAGATGATATGAATCAGGACAAATAAAATCACAGAGGAGTCATTAGCTTATAGCTTATATTAGAGATTTAAATATAGCAGTCACATTGCTAAAATTTCTGAATAGAAACTTGCAAATAATAACACATGAAAAACATTTTACTGTTAAATATCTTAGGAAAAAAAATAATTTTTCATTACTTTACAAAAACAAAGTTGTAGTAGCTTTGGCTGGGGAAGAGTTAATTTTCTTCTCTATAGCAGGTATGGGCCTGTGTTTTCAATTTATGCTGAAAACAGTGCTGCTAACATAGGAATTTTTGTGCTATTGCTGAACAGTGCTTTCACAGAATCCTGGCCTTTTCTTCTACCACCAGTGAGAAGGCTGGGGGTGCACAAGGTGTTGGGAAGGATCAGCTGGGACAGCTGATCCCAAATGACCCACAGCATCTACCATGCCATATGGGGTCATGCTCAATACATAAAGCTGAGGGAAGAAAGAGGAAGAAGTGGGGGACATTCAATTGATGGTGTTAGTCTTCCCAAGTCACCATTACATGTGATGGAGCCCTGCTTTTCTGGGAATGGCTGAACACCCATGGGAAGTGGTGCATTAATTCCTTGTTTTGAACTTGCTTGTGTGTGGCTTTTGCTTTACCTATGAAACTGTCTTTATCTCAACCCATGAGTTTTCTCACTTTTACCCTTTGGATTCTCTCCCTGACCCTACCTGGGTGGGGAGTGAGCCTGTTGTACTTAGTGTTGTACTTAGATGCCATCTGGGGTTAAACTATGACAAAAGAAAATTGGTTTACCATATATTTAAGTAGTTGCAAAATCACTAATTTTTTTTTATATAATGCTCTCCCCCAGCAACTTGGGGAAATAATAGCAATATCTCTGTATCATATTCTTCCAAAATTACTTTGTGTATTGATTACTCACAATAGTCTACTTTCTATTTTTAGTATTATTAGCACCAAGAGACTTTTTTCCTGAAAGGCTTTTGTTTAGTTAATGCACATCTCAGAATTGTTAGCGATAGTCTATATTAAAATATTTTTATTCATTCAGGAATTAACTGTAATTCCAGGGTAGTTTCACCAGTCTATCTTTTTCTTAGACTCCCTGCTGCTCCTTAACATTTCTACTTCTCCTGTAGCTCTGTCACCAGACTGATCAGATCATCCACTTGATCACAACTCACATAGCTGTTCTCACTCCTGCCATCCATTACTAGTTAAATGCTATGGCCCACAGAGACCTGGATGGCTGCATGTTTTGGTGTGAGCTTTGTCTGGGTTGCCATCTATTCTGGTGAGTGCAGAGGACATAACTTCCTACTGAATGGATATCATAGCTAAGATCCTGAAAGGGTGATGATCACCAGGTCTCATGGCCAGGCATGGCAGAGCTGCAGGGAGATGGAGGCTGGCGCTACTGTGGCATCTCTGAGACAGGACTACCGGGTCCCGGGGGGCTGAAACTGGGTTCTGGGCAGAGTGGGAAGGGTATCTGAGAGAGGCAGCACCAGTAAGTTTCATTGGTTCAGAGACCCTGGAACACCGTAATTCCTCTTTATTTCCAACTATAGATATCTTTTGAATATCTTTTGCTGTCTGAACATTGTGTTTGCTAAAATTTATTGCACTTAATGATTATTCACTGTAGTGGACAATCCCACTTGACAGATTTAGGGAAAGGTAGCTGGATATACTCTCAGAGGTGCATGGGAGAAACAACAACGTTCTCAGCAGGTTTAGTAACAAACAACTTTTGCTTGCAAACTTTAGAATATCCAGTTATAATAATACACTTGGCATGGCTTTGACTAGACTTTTTAGTCTGGATTACAATATCTTTCAAGAAGAAGAATGCAGAAGAAGCAAAAGAGAAAGAAAATAGAGAGTAGATAACCACTAGCCTAGGAACCAGTGTGGTTTCATCAGCTTTCAAATCCAGGGTAGTGGAGTGCACCACGCTGCACATATCTTGCTGACCTTTTATCAGTTCCAGGTCCCCCAGGCTGGCCTATGTTAATTGTGGTGCCAAAGTCTCATGCATGCACTTTACAAAATGCCAGAATGTTACTGGCACCACTTTGGGGCTTATGGTGGTCCTATGCAGTTGATTGCTCCCAGTACAGTGTGGGCCCGCGTCGCATTTCACTACCCACAGACTGTACGAAGGTGTTCCATCCCGCCTCTTCCCCCACCCATTTCCCACCTGACTGTCTTGAGCCAGTCAACCATTCCTCTGCTCGGCTACATGCAGACGGCAGGGGTAGTGAGTATAAATCAACATCAGAATTTTAAACCATATATTTTCTTTATTTTCTTCTTCACATTCCTTTGGATGTCACTGTTAAAAAAAAAAGGCAGATAGAATATGGTGAGCAACCTGTTTATATTGGCTGACTTTCAATAATAAAACATCTCAGACAAGTAGAGGGTTTTTGTGAGAATTTTTGTTTCATTATGAAATGGAAAAAAAAAGAATAACTTTTTGTTTTACTTAACTCTTATTAGTTTTCAATATTTAATGGTTTTGATATCAAATGCATGAATGTACTTTTCCAAGTATTTTTCAGAACAAAACCACATACTGTACCTGCTAAAAAATCAGTTCTTCAGTGTCATTCCATATTTTCTACATCATGAACAAAGGGCTAGCAGTATTACCCAGCCAATGTCCTGAGTTTATGCAGCATAAAGTGCTCACCTGACAATCCGGTGAATCACTTAGCTCACTAAAATTATAAATCATATAATACTTGCTACATGTAAAATATTTTAAATAATAATTAAATTTTTAAAATATTGTTATGTTGCCACTTTACAAGAATAAATAAATATTACTTCACACTCAGAGATTGCATGTCAGGAAATGTACTCTTTTTCCCTATTGTTCAATGACAACAAAGATTTATATTTGGCAGCGTTTTGGTGAGATTTTTGATGCTGTTTTCATGTTGCATTACTGTTACTGGTGGTAGTCCTAGTGTTTTCATCTTTGGTTTTCCCTTCATCTTCTTGTGCTACTATTGTGATATGTTTCAGTTCTTTCCAAAAATTTTTTCTAAAACTTTTTAAACTTTGAGTCTATTATGGTAAAGTTTGGCAAGTTGGTTGATTTTCTGATATGAAGAAAAACTTTCCTGATACATTTACAATCCTAAAATAAACAACATATTAATTATTCAGCCCAACAGAAACATTTCATAGCCATGAAAACTCAATGTATTTAATGAGAACATTTATTTGCAATTGAGTGCTAAGCAAGTATTATAATCCAAAGTTGAAACTATCAAGGTATCATCAGAAAAGAACTTCTGAGTAGAAGTAAAATAAATGTATTTTATGTTTTCTTTTCTTTGTTCGTCTTCTTTATGTCCCAGGTGGTAGTTGGTGATTCTGACAAGCTGTGATCCTGTATGTTTAACAAAACTCTGAGCTTTCAAGATGTTATGCAATAGTGGCTTTCTGATAAGAGAGAAAGTTCACAATTTAATGATGCTATGTTGAGATTTTGACATCTTGCATATCTGTAGATAAATGACAGACTGAAAATTTTGAACCATCTTGTTTAAAAGTAGTAAATGTCATATAGTTAATTGACAGAAGAAATAAGATTTCATTTAATTGCTGACTGTATAAAGTGCCTTTTATTTTACACTATATAAGCACCAATAAAATATATGTCTACCAAAGTAAGCATTATACTGACTGTGGTATAACAGATGTAGATGAGAGTGAAAAGAAAGTACCTAAAAATTATTCAGTTAATTGGTTTTCATATCTGTGGTACACAGTCATTTTAATCTGAGCTTGAAAAAAGTAATTTTAAGTAATTTTACCCCACAATTACTCATTTTACTTTATTGTACATTCATTACTATTCTTCCTAGGCTTTCTGGAATGTTTCAAGTGATAGAATTTCTATCATGTCACCAGGGAATATAGATCTCACTGCTGATATTTTTTTGTTAATGTCTTTTTTTCTTAAATCCTTAAAATTACTGCCAGAATATCCCTTCTAAATTCTTAAATAATTTCTTAAATAATTTATAGTTTCTTTAATTTTTTGAGGTCTGAATTGCATTAGTTTGATACTTTGTACTTGATTCTACTTGCATAAGAAATCTGTGGTCATATGTCTAATCTCTCTGGAACTGTTAATTTATCTTTCTTGTAAGTGTTCTGCCTTCTATTATACCATCACCTATGAATCATATTCATGCAGCGTCCTGTAAATCTTCCAGAACATAAATGAGCACATTAAATAAGGTTGTGCCTAAGATAAGTTCTCCTTGTTCCTCATCACCACATACTTGCAAAACAAAAGCAATAACTATTTTTCATAACTGTTCCTTTTATTTAAATTTCCTTATTAGGACATTAAAATGTGGTATTAATTTCTGAGATCTTTCTTCCAAATTAAATTTCATTGTATGTCCAAAATCTGTGTATACTGCATGCAAGATCTTGCTTTATTAATTAATATGCAAGTTTAAAAAAAATATATTTTTCAAAAGCTCTTCAGTCACAGATATATTATCTTCTCTAAGCGTCTTATTTCCTTTAATCTCTTTTTTTTTTTTTTTTTTTTTTTTGACTGCTTATATTGTAGATTTTGGAGTAAATTGGCATAAATGTTCATGTGGAACTATAAGGACTGAAAGAAAACAGCTGCCTGTCTCAAAGCAAGGCCACAGAAGGAATTTGCCATAAGACACCAAAACAGCAACTTAAACACAGACAGGAGAAATTTTTGCCAGGAAGGAGCTAATTTCAGACCTGGTGGAGGTAAGATCTGGCTAGTACATCCTGGTTAGCGTATCTGGACAAAAATTCCCACTGTGGCAAACTGTGGGAAAGGAAGCAACTGCTAGTACACATATCACCAATCAAACAAAGATCACCCAAAATTGTGGGAACTGCATCTTCGACCACCCCACGGATATCCGAATGTGGACTTTATAAAGGTGGTATCCCCAGAAGATCGACCCGGGACCCCCACCACTGGGAAGTCCAGGGTGAGAGAGGACCAATGGGATGCCTCTGGATCCACGTGTGGGAACCATCTTCTGCTTAATCTCTTCTCTCTCTCTGTGTCTCTCTCCTCTGCCTCACATTTACTGTTAAATAAAATCCGTATTATTGACTGCAACATACGGCCTCGTTTGCACCTTGATTTGGGGAGAGGCATCTCTCAATAATCTGATCATAACTGGAGTCAGCTGAGAAAAAAGATTTTTTTGCTAGACTATTATTCAGTATCATCTGTCTAATTTTGAACTGTCTTTTATTTTTAAGGAACGAGTCAGAATAGGTTTGACTTATTTTGAATTCTATTACATACTGATATTTACATAGTAAACAGATATAACATACATGCTTTTTTTCTTATTTTAAAAATTATTTCTGATTTAATTTGCAGTTCATACTTGATTACTGATTTGAACTGATCAAAGTAACTTTCTTAATTAGTTATTTTTACTACAAATCCTGCTAAATTTCAATATGAAAGGTAGGCATAAGATTTCTCTTTAGAATAAGCAACCAGTTTAAGCAAAATATTTCAAATTATGATCATTACATTAAACTCCTTTTTAACTTGAGCTTCTTCCAGCAATCTTCAATTCTTCTTTTCCTGACTCTGTTTTAATTTTGACTATCATTGCAGGCATTTTTTTTTAACTTGTCATATTTTTAAACCATGGTATAAAATAATTCATTATAACACTGTATCATAATTTAACCTAATATTGTAGTATTTGCAATTATGTGAAATTTTGGATTTGTTGATCATCATCTTCAAAAGAAGATTTTTGGATTCTTTACTCTTTTTGTAAGGGGCCTTTACTGCCTTCCCCTCCAGACTTGCAGATTTTCTTTCCCCATGTCAACTACATTTTTGCAGTGCTCATTAATTTTAAATACCTCCAGCTACATGTCCATTTCTCCTGGACATTTGTGAGTCAATTTCTCAGAGAGAAACTTTCTATTCAATAGAAATGTCCATTTGATCAAATTTATTTCCCTTTCTGTCTTTACAGAGCTTACCTGCCTTTCATGATTTCCTGTTTTTCCTTTTAGATCAAAGAGAAAAAAACATTATATGTAGAAGTTATGATTTCTGAGAGCTCAGAACAATGATTTGTACTCCAATCTTATTCTGTTTTTTTTTCTGTGACCTTTTGTAAGTTGTTTAAAATTACATTTGTCAGGTTTTTTACAAAATTAAAGATTTTTTCCATTTGTAGAGTTCACATTTTTGATTTTGAAACACTTTTTATTTTTAAGGAACTATCTTATTTCAAATATAATGTCTACAACTGAATCACAGCATCATCAAAATTAGGATGCTTTTCTGTGAATCAAGTGATTTAAACAAGAACCTACATCCAGCCATTAGACCTGCTTCACATTTTATAATTTCATTGTTGATGGTATAAGTTAGATAGTATGTTTTACTTAAGATATAAAGTTATTTATCTATCTTTTCTAGAAAATTTTCTCTCCAAAATAAAATACAAGACCAACACTTCACCCATTAGCATCCCTGAGAGAAGTCACAATTTGAGAATTTTTGCATCATGTCCCATTGTGAAGTCATAAACAAACTATTCAAAATCTGAAAGTCTTTTCTCAGAGAAGAGCCAAAACCAGATCAGTAAATTTTTTTAAGGTGTTAAACTCTCAGCATTGCTTGCCTGGTTCAATATTTAACTTGGGAAAAAAAGCTGCATATTTTATACAGGAACACCAGTGTTTAATTCCTAATTTTCCTGTCTTTGACAAAAACCAATTATTTGAGAAATAATGTATTTTCAGAAGGTATGGACTTTTTTATTTCTCTTTTACAACAAACCACAGATCAAAAAATGTTCCATTCTACACAAAATACAACCACATTTTCATGCTGTTTTGCATGGGTGAAGAACCTTTTTCTAATATCCAGCCTGGACCTCCTCTGACACAACTTCAGGCCATTCCCTCAGGTCCTGTCACTGGTCACCAGACAGAGAAGAGATCAATGCCTGCCCTTCCTCTTCCCCTCATGAGGAAGCTGTAACTGCAATGAAGTCTCTCCTCAGTCTTCTCTTCTCCAGGCTGAACAGACCAACTGACCTCAGCTGCTCCTCAAGGCCCTTCACCATCTTTGTTGCCCTCCCTTGGACACTTTCTAATAGCTTAACACCTTTCTTATATTGTGGTGACCAAAACTGCCCCCAGGACTTGAGGTGAGGCTGTCCCAGTGCAGAGCAGAGCAGGACAATCCTCTCCCTTGCCCAGCTGGCGATGCTGTGCCTGATGCCCTCTAGGACACACTTGGCCCTCCTGGCTGCCAGGGCACTGCTGATTCATGTTCAACTTGCCATCGACCAGGATGCCTGGGTCCCTTTCCATGGCACTGCCCTCCAGCATCTCATTCCCCAGTCTGTCAGTACATCCAGGGCTGCTGCATCCCACATGCAGAATCCAGCACTTTCTCGTGCTAAACTTCGTAAGGTTTGTGATTGCCCACAAGTCCTCTGACTTGTCAAGGTCTCTCTGAAGGGCCTCCGTGCCCTTAAGTGAGTCAACAGCTCCTCCTTTTTTTGGTGTCATCAACAAACTTAGTATTCTTTTGAGTCCTGCATCCAGGCTGTTAATGAAGATATTGAAGAGAATTGGTCTCAGGATGCAGCCCTGCAGAACCCCACTAGTGACAGGACAGTCTGATCTTTTCCCATTCTCTACAACCCTCTGTGCCCAACCCATGAGCCAGCTGCTCACCCATCGCATGATATATTTATCCAGCTGTGTGCTGGACATTTTGTCCAGAAGGAGACTAACGCACTGCATGGTGGGTTCGTGAAGGGTTGCTGCGTTTTCCTGAAATGTCCCTGGCAAAAGAATTGTTCCGGTGGGTGCAGTATAGCACTCCAGCAAGCTTATTCCTTTCACCCGTGCAGCTGTTAGGCACAGATCTCACACACACACACTCAAGCCAGATAGCTCAGCGTTACCAGAGGCAGAGTCAGGAGGGCTCTCCTGTACGGCACTTCCACGGACGAAGTTTATTGCATCCTGCCGTGAAGGGAGACCAGAGACAAAAGAGAGAGGACCATGAAGGGTCCAGGGTTTTTGTACTGGAGCGGGGAGAGCATCAGAAACAAATGATCTGAGGGCATGGGGGCAGTACAAAGGTGGGACTAGGGTAAGGGAACCAATAGGGAAACTCCAGGGGCATGCAGGGTATCAAGCCATTCAGACAGACCAAGTTGGCATGGCACCACAAAGCCTGATGGGAGAGGCTTTTCCTTTCTCACCATGAGATCAGGGGGTGTTCTTAAACCTCGGAATCGGTCCACCAGCAGGCCCCTGCTATTTTGGGGCTCCTTGGCCCTTTAGCCATCACAATCACTGGCTCAGCGGCTATAACAGGAGACTGTGAGAAACAGTACCAGAAGTTTTACTGAAATCCAAAAATGTTGCATCAACTGGCTTCCCTTGATCAACTTAGTGGCTACCTTGCCATAAAAGGAAATCAGGTTTGATAAGCAGGACTTCTTTCTCATGATGCCATGCTGGCTGTGACCATTGACTGCATTGTCTTTCAGGTGTTTTTCAATACCTCACATTTCAGCCAGGCACTGAAATGAGACTAACAGGCTTGTAGTTTTTGTGATCCTCCTTCTTGTCCTTCTTGAAAATAGGAACATCATTTGCCATCTTCCAGTCAGCTGGGACCTATCTGGATTCTCAACTTCCATTTTCTCTTACCTTAGCAGAGTGACTTCTTCCATAAAGATAAGTGTGACTTCCTAAAACTCAGAAGTTCCCAAAGTTCATGCTTAAACCTGGATAAGATTGAACGTAATAGTTAACAGTCTTTGATAAAAAGATAATCTAAAATTCCCTTCTGGTTCTTTCTTATTTCAGTGAAATATCTATTTGAATCTCTTTCTCCAAATGCTTTTGATACTGGCATGGAATTCAGCATTATGGATTAGATATATTATTAATTTATCTAGAAATCCTGTCATTGAGTGTCAGTTTCAGAGTGAAATAAGTTTGTAAAATGAAAATATGCATACAGATATGAGAATTAATTAAATGGCAACTGGAAAAAAATTCATGTTTCAGAACCCATTTAACACATTCTTCTTTCACATGCAGTATGCGATGCAACAAGAAAAGTAATTGGACTATAACAATGTTGCATTGAAATGCTTTTTTAATAAAGAAGCCTTCATTTTAAAAAAGGGGGCAGAAAAGCAAAACAGAATTCCTTCACAACTTCCTATCAGTAATCACATTTTAAGCCATCTCCACAAAAGCAGGGCTCCATGATGCATAACAATTATTTGGGAAGACAAATGTCATAACTGTGAACTTGCCCCCCCACCTTTCATAACTTTCACCAATATATAGGAAAAGTTATTCTTCCAAGCCTTCCATCTTCTCCAATTGTTTTGGAGAGCAACTGTATTATAATGTTTGATAACAGTGTCTTAGGCAGAGTGGGTTTTTCCCGTCCACATAGAAAACAAGAAATAAAAAAATGATTTTGACATACTTTTCTATAGCTGTGTGTGAAGTAGTAAACTTCTGGTATTGAATACCAAGCTACTTTAAAGATATTAATATTGAGCCTTTCAAGGTTTTGCTAGTTTATGCATTTTGTTTCTCATCTGCCCTATATCTGGAAGCTTTAGTGTTGTTTGCAAAATTTTCTTTCTATGTTTGCAACTTTTTTAACTTTAGAGAACATCTCATAGTGCTGGTGTTTCTCCTTGGTACACAAAGGCAGTGTGCATAGAATCCACAGCTAATAAAATTCACCAATAGCTGACATGTTCACTGTCCTGTACAGTGGGCTTATTTCATTTCCGGTAAGATTCTTATTTTAGTTAGCATCCATTTTTCTGGTTTGAACTCCTTATACTGAGGTGAACAAGATAGCACTAGTCCATATATGGCATCTGAAAGATACCAGAGTATTTGACACTGTACTGGGCTTAGCTGGCAGGGGTTTGGTAGTAGAGCGGGTGTTTTCTGTAAGAAGATGATAGAAGCTGCTCCCATGTTGGACAAAGCTTGTTTCAGTTGATTACAAGACAGACCCATTGCTGTCCAAAGCTGGAGAAATCAGTGGTGTTGGTAGTGCCTCTGTGATAACATATTTAATAAAGGGTAAAAAAATATTTCAAGATCTGTGAGAGAGGAGTAAGAATGTATGACACAGCCCTGCAGACACAAATGTCAGTGAAGAAGCCGGGGGGAGGAGGTGCTCCAGATGCCAGAGCAGAGAGTGCCTTGCAGCATAGAGAACTGACGAGGAGCAAATACCCGCTCTGAAGACCATGAAGGACTCCACACAACAACAGGCATGTGTTCCCTGTGCCCCTGTGGAGAGCCCACCCTGGAGAAGGACACCCTGGAGAAGAAACTGTTGCCCATGGACAGTAGTCCATAAACAGCAGGTTTTTGTCAGGAAACCTGTCCTGTAGGGGACCCGTGCTGGAGCAGTCTGTTCCTGAAGCATTGTACCTTGTGGAAAGGACCTACACTGGAGCAGTTCCTGCAGATCTGTAGGCCATAGGAAGAGCCCATTTTGGAGGTTTGTGAACATCTGCATTCAATGGGAAATACCCCACACTGGGGTGGGGGAAGAATGTGAAAAGAAAGGAGCAGCAGAGACAAGGTGTCTGCATTCTCCATCCCCATGCACTGTTCAGGTGGAGAGGAGGTAGAAGAGTTGAGAGGGAAGTTGAGAGGAAGGAAGAGTTGATGTGAAAGTCTTTTAGTTTTTTTTTTTGGTTTTTTTTTATTTCTTAGTTTCTTACTTTCTTACAAGTAAATGTCAATAAATTAAATTAGTTTCCCCAAGCTGATTGTTTTGCCTGTGGAAGTACTTGGAAAGTAATCTCTCTGTCCTTATTTCTATCCACAAGCCTTTTGTCATATTTTCTCCCTCTGTCCTGTTGGTGGAGAGCGACTGATAGTGCAGCTTGGTGAGCAACTGGCAGCCAGCCAAGGTCAACCCACCACAAGCACATATGAAGGCCAAAAATGAAGCATCCAACATAAAATTTTAAAGTAGTTCTTGAATTAGTCAGATATACTGAGTTCAGCAAACAGGACTGCCAAAGACGGACTAAGCCCTTAATGGCTTGTGAGAAAGGGAAGAGAGTAGAGGTGGTACCTGAGGCTCGAGGGGACTGATAGAAAGGGCATGACTACGGCAGTCCTGTGTCACAATAGACAGTCCCTGGCCTGACTGCAGCAGCTTCCCTGGTCTCAGGTTGTGGGCTGTGACTACTGCTTCTCCCACTAGAGTGTGTCACACCGTACAGAACGATGGACAGCTTATGGCTGCACTAAACAAGAGGAGGATTCAGTCTCTGTAGTGGGTTGAACCTGAGTTAATGGACAGATTTTTAGACCAATAACGCTTCTCACAATTTACATATTTAAGCCGTGCGGAAAGGCGGGAATTTCCTCTTGCTCCAGCTTGCCTGCCAGAAGGTGGGGGTCTTCAAAGCCTCTAGGCCCCGCTGGGCTGGGGCACCTGCCCCCTTCCCCTTTTTCCAATGCCATGGCACGGACCCTGGGTTGCTGGGGGCGGGGGGGGGGGGAACTATCCCAGAGCCGCAGGCAACTAAAACCAGCTGCCACACAACTAAACCCATCTGGTGCGGCTTCTTGGGACCGATGGGTCCCTCTCCTCTCCATGCGGAGCCGGCAGAGCCAGTGGGGGCTGGCGGAGCCTCCTTTCTGCAGCCAGCACACTTCGTGCTGAACTGAAGAAGACACCATGCAGCCAGCAGCACAAAGGGAGCGAGGCTTTCTCCACCGTAAAGCCTGAATAAGAACACTCCTCAACACGGCGGCTTCAGAGTCAGAGAGAAAGTGAGTCATGTGAGATGAAGCTGAAAATGGTGATGGGAGAAAAGAAGGCGGGGCTGTGTTTTTCACGCGTAAGCTTAAAAGTACTTCTTGCAGGCAGTGGTAAGAAACTGTAATATCACAAACTGTTAGTTTCTTTAGTCCATTTGAAGTACATGGGGGGATGGAGAATTCACACACGGCCTGTGAAGATTGTGAAGAGTGCCTGTGCCAGGCTATATAGAAGCAGTGAAAGGCTTTTAGGGACTTGTGACGAAGAAAGCCTTTGTGTTCAGGCCAAAATAACTCATCCTTAAAAAGACTAATAACCCCATGTGATGGCCCATGTCTGGCAGTGTGAAGAAACTGTGAAATTTCTCATAGGATGGGGGAGATGTTTTTTCACTACAGCAGATTTATTTCCAGGCAGATCTGTTGTTAGTGGCAGTTTGGGAACCATGTGAAGCAGAAGAAACCCTTTTTTCCTTAAGCGTAAGAAAGAGACTTTTCAAGAACTGCAACACTGACTAAAATCCCATGTTCTGTTATCCTTTGTGCGAGTTGGGTAAAAAGAAGGGGGTGCTGGAAGAGAGGGTAGGTTTGCTTTAATTTCTCATTATTTCTTTTTAATTTTAATTCTGTTAGTAATAAACCTTTTCTTTGTACAGGAACTGTTTAAGTTTGAACCTGTTTTGCCTTGCAGCTCTCTAGTTTTCCTCAATATTTTCTTATTTTTTCCCCTTATGAAAATAACAGATTTCATGTGCTTGATGCTTAGCTACATCAAACCATGACAGTCTCCTAAAATGGGCATCATAGAATGTTGTGATTTCTGGCAAAAAGAAAGATATTTCTCTCTTCACTTCTTGATGCACACTTTAAAACAGGTACAGGGCTATGATGTTACATAGGACAGAAGAAGTTTAAGAGAAGGCATTTGGACCAGCTCAGCTTGATCCGTGTACCGGCACCAAGTGGAAGTAACAAATGATAGTAGCAGGAGACATCATTCTGCAGGGATCAGCATTTGTCTCCCAAACAGATTTTCTGTATTGTGAAGTTTATTGCTTGTCAGGAGCTCAGTCTGGGACGTTGAAGAGAAATTGCTGAGGTTCATCTGAATTCAGTCTTATATCTCATTGCTCATCTGCATTGACGTCAGTGACACTGTCAAGGGAGTTTATAGGCTGTAAAGCATGCAACATGGCAGCTCAAGGAACACCTCAATTCTGTCAAAGGGAAGGACTTACAAATGAGCCGATGGATCCAGTGAGTCAGTGCCTGATTGGTTGCATGATATTTCAGACTGCTCTTTGGCTTTTCTGACTGTAGCTCTCTCTCTGAGGAATTAGGATTTCTGGGGAGAGATAGGATACACCTGATGAGCAGAGAAATATTTGCATTTGCTAACAGGCTTCTTAACCTATTGAGAAGGACTTTGAAATAGGGTCAGTAGAGGCTTGTGATGGATACACTTGACCCATAGCCATACTTTGGATTGGACTGACTAATGAGTAAAAGGACTCATGCCCTGGAATAAATCTGTGAGCTGAAGAGATCCTGACTCACATACAAGGAAGCAAAGATGCCCCAGAAAAAGATTTTGAAAGTTGGTTTCAAAGCTCAAAAATGCAAGATAACTAAAGTACAGAACAAGATACAAAAGCTAATATAAAGACATCTATCTGTCTATACTATTGTCTAACAGCCAACTCCTTCATTCTATAAATATTACCGTCAGGATGAAGGATTTATTCATTTGAGCTCTTCCTGAATTGCATCTGGACTGCACGCCAGGTATATTTGTCCTCGAACAGGGATGTCTCTCAAGGTTTGAGATCCCTTACTTGAGATTCTTCTTAGTGCAAGGCACAGAGACCCCTTGCTTGTGACAGATCTGACTTGGTAAGTGACTGATGCTGAATTAATGAAACATTGCTAAACCATTCAGCTACTCAATATCATTATAAACTTTGTATGGGTAATTCCATTCATCATAAACCATCACCCATGTTTGAGACTAAGACAGGATCTTGCTGCATCTATAAGTTTAGAAGGCAAGGGGATCCATTCTCATCCTTGTGACTCAGCAGAAGGGTCTCTGTGCAAATCTTTCTAACTCAAACCTAACTTGATTTTCCTTTGTATCATTCTTTGATGCAGGAATTAATAAGGTGAACCTTGCTACCAAACTTATGGAATCTTGGTAAACTGCTGTTAAGCCGTCTTAAATTTCATCAAATTTATTGAACTATATTATTTTCCCTAAATAAAACATGTTCTTGCTTCTCTCATTTGAGTGAGGTGCATTCCTCATGACTGCTGGAAAAAAACAAAGATTGATGGGAAGAGCCAGCAGAGATTTACCAGGGGCAAATTGTACCTGAAGGACCTGACTGCTTTCTGTAGTAACTGAATCTGTGAACAACAGTGGAAGCTGTTTATCCTGACTAATAAGGCATTTCACGTATAATCTTGTAGCCAAATTGGAAAGGTCTACTACACTATGGAAAAGTGGCAGGAGGGCTGGCCTGACTGGACTGTGGTCAGCTGTGTAAAATCCACCTGAATACTATTAACAGTGGTACTCCTCAGAGATGAAGACCAGCGCCAGTGCTATTCAACATCTTCATTAATGGTCTGTAGGGTGTGTAAGGATACACCTTTAGAAAGTGTTGTTGTTGAGAACAAAGCCTGTGAGAAGAGGACAGGACTGATACAGAGGTACCTGGGCCGGTTTCACAAATGGGGTGAAAGAAGCTATATGAAGTCCAGCAAAGGCAAATGTATGAATAATCCCATGCAGCTGGGGACTGAATGGCTGGGAACCGTCTCTGTAGAAAAAGAGCTGGGCTTCCTGTGGACAACAGGGTGAATAAGAGTCATCAAGGAGAGCTTTCACCCTGGAAGGCCATTGCAAAATAGATTGTATTAACAAGAGTAGAGACAGCAGGTAACCTACCTTTGACAATTCTGAGAGTAAATTCAGAGTCCTACAACAAGATTTGTTTCCCAGTAGAAAACACACATTAAAAAACCCAACAGAGCAAGCTTAGTAGAGGGCTGCAAGGATGATTAGAGGCTTGAAATATGTGATATACAGAAAGAGAATGAAAAAATTGTTTCCTCAGTTTTTGGAAAAAAAACCTGAGGGAGGATTTTACTGTGGTTTTCAGCAACAGGACGACGATAGAAGAAAAGAAATTAAATGTAAGGGGGACAAGGTGCAGCAAAAGAAATTTTGATTAGATATTAGGAAAATGTACTTACAGTGAGTGTGTTTAAACAGTAGAACAGGTTGCCCAGAGAGCCTGTGAAATCTCTATTCTTGCAGATATTCAAAATGGGACTGAATTTAACCCCAAGCAGTTTTAACTTGAAAATGGGATCTACCTTTAAAATGGTCCTTCTTTTGAGGTGCTTGAATTAATCCCTTCCAACTCATTACTTTGGGGTGGTTTTTTTTTTCTTTCTTTCTTTTTTTTTTTTTTTAATTCTGTGTTTTAAATGGCTCCTATATCTCAACAACTTTGCTTCTTCAGTGTTTCACTACATTTGAGCTAACTGGTCAGTTTCACTACATTGAGGCTAACTTTTATGGCAGTGAAATTTCATTTGATGAATTCTGTAAGTAGAACTGTTGCTGAAAATGCATTAAGGATTTTTGTAATGCACAGTAAACCATTTTCCCTCAAATGTTAATTTGGCATAAATAAATATTGGAGCTTAAGCGATATCACTAAACATTGATAGTGGACAAGTTCTTGTTCTAGTGCATAAATACCATAATGTGTATAATTTTTTTAAAACATCATTTTATTTACATAAAAAGCCTTCATGTTTCTTGAAATTGTGCTGTGCTGATAATAATAATGGATAGGAATTAATCAGTATATTAACAGGCAGACAAATACAGGGCAGATAACTTTTAATATCAAAGTATGACTTCAGAAAGACTTTCATATTTTCTTTTCCTATGCTGCCCATGCTGCTAAGAATAAAAGAATACATCAAGAAAATTTCAACAAAGGCAGAAAAAAACAATTGTGTTTTGATCTGAAAACCTCTACAACAAAGTCACAAGAAGAATGTTTTACCAATATACATTTCATAACATCTGTGTTCAAAGCTAAAACAACACTTGATCAACATCTCCACAAATATTTTCAAATGCTGGTACTTAATTATAATCTTAAATCAAATCTTAATTCAATCTGTATGTCATTATAGGTATTGCTAGCTTGTCCATCAAATGCTGTTTTTTAAGTTAATGAGTGAGTATTCAAGAAATTGCATAAGAGAGTAAGTAGTTTTTTCTTTGCTTCATGATATTTCCAATAAGCAAATTTCTGCTAAAGATGGCAAGGTTTTCTTTCATCCTTGGAGGTCAAATACTCATCATTAAATGTATGGTTCATGGGGTACCAGACTTACATGTAACTCTAATGATCTGAATAAAATACATTTTTTTTGGCCTTGAGCTGCAGATGAACAGTAGAAACAAATAGAGGTTTTCCTAATTTACATTCTGGGGTCATTTCTGTTATTATTCTCTGGAATTCTTAAAGATCCTCCAGAAATTCACATTCTGCTTATTGACAAATTTTCACCATTAACATAGAATAAAATGTCTTATACAGATACACACATATACACTGTATAAAAGATTAGAAAATGCCACATAAAATAAAATTACCTCAGTACATTCTCATGTATGTAGCACCTCTACTATTTTCAATTTTTGTTCTACATTTAAAATTTGTCTACCAAATAAATATGTGCATTTTAATCAATTTGGAAATCATCTGAAAATACTGATTATACAGTGTATTTATCATTCTTTAGAGTTTGGTTTCTATATTAAAATCAGAAAGATATTTAATCATTTTGCAGAAATGGTCTGTAATCATATATTCCAGTCTGAATATGATCAAGAAGTTGTTTTATCTTTTGTCAAGTGTCTCTTCAAAGAATCAGACTCACTAGGTTACGTGGAAGCAGCTAACCATGTAATAAGAACTCCATTTACAAGGTGAGGTAGAGGCCTGTGAGACAAGTATTTGCCAAATGAACATTAACTCTCCTTACTGTACTGATAGCACACAAGTGAATGTCAGTACATAGTAAGTGTTTCAAAGAAAAGGAAAATGTCTTCATTAATTTTTCAATGGTGGGAATAGGTTTCAGATCCCAAATGAAACAGATCTCATGTGTGTCTAAGTTATTCTTTGGTTTAAGCACACCAAGAATTATCTTAGGTAAAAGTCTTCTGCTAAATGGGTCATTTTTAAATCTAATCTAAAATTGTCATCTTCATAATGTTGCCTACAGGTAAAAATCTGTGTCCCTCCTCTGTCCTGCAGCATTAGATTTAGTTCTGTTGGTGCCACTCAACCCTTAAATATATTCTGCAGCTGACATATATCACTTAAAAATATGATATGCTCTGACATATTCCCCTCCAAAATCCTCTTAACATGCTGGTCATACAGCAGCAATGATACATTTCTTTGTGCTCAGACATTTCATTGCTTCAGGATGGATAAATGGATAATTTTTTTTTTCTCTGAGAATATCTGTTTTCTGAAGAATAGGCATATTTCCAAACCCTTTGGAAGAACGAGATTAAATAGGGCTGGACATCTCCTAAAGTAATTGTGATATAGAGGCTTTCTCATTCTGAGAAAGCACTAAGTTTGTTTTTAGAGGATTGCTTCAGGTTGAAGGCTAAATTTCAGTAAAAACTCTTTTCTGTAGAGCCTCATCTATTAGCTGTTGCCTGTAAGTGGAAGAGATTTTTCAATACTACACATGTAAGTACCCTTTCCATTTCTTTGGGATATTTCTCATGAAAATATTGATTACTTTGTGCACAGAACTATGAGGAAATGTCTAAAATAAAATATTTAGAAGAGTACATATATCAGTTGAGAGATACAATTTATTTATTGATGCAATAGTGATGCATATCCGAGTCTTCTGAGACTCACTCTGATGTCTGGACAGGGTTGGAGTACAACCCTATAGCTAGCAATGTACACACTGGCTATGAGGTCAGTCCTTTGGAAGCCTGAGAACTCACAGAACAAGTTATATTAAACAGATCTGCTGTGACAGAAAATCCCTTAAAATTTACAGACAACTGAGAAAGAGAGTTTCTTACTGATGAATGTGTAATTATTTCTCCTGTTGGTTTCTGCAGAAGCCTTGTGCATGCCAGAGAACATGAAATATATTAGGGTTGCCTTATGTTTCATGTAATGTTTAATGTGAATTTATTAATGCACACAAAGGCAGAGACACAGTCAGCCAGCTGCCTGAATGGGCAAGAAAATAATTGGCCTTTAAGTTCTCAAGACATCAGACTCTGGACAGGCTGATTAGAGGATTTTCCATATGTACCTTAGAACCTTAAAAAATGTAGTTTGGGTGGTGTGTCATGGCTTCCAAGCGTACAGATGCAGTGTTCACTCTATCCCTCTCTCTCCTCAGCTGGACAGGGCAGGAAAAATACATCAAAAGTCTTGTGGATTGAGACAAGGAAAGAGAGACATTACTCAGTGTTGGGGCCCTCTCCCTGTCATGTGGTGCTGGGAGAGGGGCCCTGCGGGGGAGGCATGGGGTTTCCCTGCCCCTGGTCAGCCTCTTTCCCCATTGGTTGTTTTGTGTTCCCCTGCGCGGTCAAGGACCCTCGGGTCCTGTGATTCCGCAGTTCCTCGGCAGATCCTCAGCCATGCGGCTGGGGAAAATAAACATCTCTGAAACACCTATCAAGAATCAGTCCATATATATTTCTTTTCCATGGGCCTCGTTGATTGATACGCATGTTACAGTTTTCCGCACTGTAACAAATGGTAGTAATGCGTGCAGAATGATCCCCGATCCCTAAGGACAGCGACTGATTTGTGAGTAAACTCTGGATTTCTC